>NW_027596331.1:0-392598 GCF_964194155.1 Cetorhinus maximus
ACAGTGGTGGGGGAGGGGAGCTTTTCTTTCTGCCAGTTGTGCTGCCGCCTTCCTTTCCCCACAGAGATGGACTGGGAGGTCGGTGCATGTGTTTGTATTGGGTGGTGTTTGTTAAAGGTGGAATGTGGGCCCAGGGCACCAGGAGAATCCCCCCGCCCCGCTCCTATTCCAATATTCTGGACATTGTTTAACATCGCCCTGAACGGACTGGCGGGACCTCAGTTAGACTCCTGATCTGAAGGTCGTCGCCTCAGACTCGGCATCTTTCCTGGCCCGGCAACTGGGGGCCAGGTTACAATATGAGGGAGTGCAGTGACATTACCAATATCCTGGCAGATATACACAACATACACAAAGACTAAGTAGCAGCTCGTTACCTTACTTGGCTAGGTGGCTAGTGTCTGCTTCGGAATAATGCCAATAGTACGGGATCTGGAAGCATAGGAACATACGAACAGGAGAAGGCCATTCAGCCCGTCGAGTCTGCTCCGCCATTCAATACAATCATGGCTGATCGAACACTTCAAAGTCTTTTTAAGCAGTAGTAATTCATGCATGCTCCAGCGTAATGCAAGCAGAAGCATGTGTAATGCCGCAATAAATGAGATTGGGTCTCATGTACCGTCAACAGAGACACAGGCTATTGTAATATAAAGAGTGACATTATATTGTGTAATACTGAGACAGGATGTTGCTTAACACTAATGGAGATGACCTCTTGCAATAAGAACTGAGATATGACCGAGGATCACATTGACAAAGATGCAATCTATTGCAAATAACTGAAAAAAGGAACGAATGCAATATAAAGTGAGATGTGGTCTCGTGTAGTTCGATTAGGGCAGTGTCTAGTGTAATATAAACATAAGCATTAAAATGTTGTGGTCAGTAATAACAAAAATAGGATCTCGTCTAACATAAGTGGAGGCATATCTAATGCAGTAATAGCTGAGACATCATCTAGTGTAACAGTGCAGTGCAGTAATAAATGAGGTGACCTCTGGTTTAATATAAACAGAGGGATTGTACCGTGCACTAATAAATGAGTATTGCTTCATCCTTGAGTAACTGTGTACAACCAGGCACTGAGCTCATGCACTGAGGTGGCCGTCACTCAAGTCACAATAAAGGTGCTCAGATTCCTATACCACAAGTTTGTTTTATTTTAACTTGCTGTTTTTTTCTGTTAGCTGTGTGCTAATGTTTGCCTTTGTTTCCCATTGTTTCCTTTAGCGTCATCCCCATTTTCCTGATAAAAATCTCCAGGATTCTCCAATTTTCATGCTTTCTGGTGTCACTGAGGAGTCTACAGACTGTGTGTGCGTCCCAGAACTTCAGTCAGTGTTAGTCTCTCTTGTCCATTTGTATTATACAGGGCAGTGATGATCCCTTTCCCGCAGTTCACAGCACCAAATGTCATATCGGAGAATAGCCATTATCAACTGTTTACTTTCTGTACATTTATATTTATACATACATTTCTGCATCAATACCCTTTTGCTATTCTGTCCTCACCTCAGCATTATACATCTCTCTCTGTTAATATGTCTCTCTATCACTCAATGTAATCAATCTCACCTTCATTTATGCCCCTCTGTTAGTGTTTCTCTGCATTATCACCATACTGAGTCTCATTTTTATCAAACTCCCTATGCATCGCCCATCGTTCTTCGTCTCATCTTTATATTCGGCATTGTGTAGGTGTCTGAAAGCACACAGACAGACACAGGGCTAATCCGTAGACGAGGGACACATTCGCCTGTCACTGCTCAATCTTTCAAATCTTTGACTAGTGAGAGCAGACGGCACTGAAATAATTCACCATGGGGACCTCATTCGCTGATCTTCACAGCTAAATCTCTCAGGCCTTTAACCATTGAGGCCAGAGAGGCACTGAGCCGATATACGACGGTGATGGTGGAGGCGGCGGCGGAAGGAGGTGGTTTCACTCACTGACACCGGAATATTGTTCAGGTTTTAAACACTCGGTATAAAGTGTGGGACTGACCCAATGTGGAGCAGGCGGCACTCGCGTGCACAGGGACAATGTTCAGATCTTCCTTTCAATCACTGCCATCGCACGATTCAATAATTTTAACCCGCTCTGTCCTTTTCTACTTCCTGCTTGGATTTGTTAACTCGATTTATTTATATCATTTCTGCTTTCATTTATGCTCCTTTCTCTCCGTCTCCCTCTTCCGTTTACAATCCACAGGATCCCCCGCTGCTAGGCGGTGAGAAATTCTCCGTCTATTTACTGAATTCGCTGGACTTTCTTTATATAAGGAGCTGGGTTTGGGCGGCTGAGAGTAGTCGTGAGGTGCGGGGAGTCCCCTGGGGGTTCGGGGGTTGGGGGTGTCCCGTGGGGGGAGTTGGAATCTGAGAGGTGGGGGGACTCCCTGGGAGTTCGGGGGTGTGGAAGGAGACTCGTGGGAGTCAGTGTGGCTCTGTACAAAGTTACCCAGAAGCTAGAAGTGGTTTTAATTCTAACTTTTCCTGGGCAAGACTTGGTATAGGACAATCGGAACCATTCAAGGTTTGCAATGTAAATTGTATTTTCTGTTTGTTCCCAGTACAGAGCAATTGCCCATGGGAAGTTTCCACATCCCGGACAATTGCCGTGCAAACCTTGCCTCGGAACTCCGGGCGGGGTGTTCCCCGGCGCATCTTTGGTGTATCCTCCACTTACACGGCCTTGGAGCTCGGAGGTCATGGCCCAACAGAATGTTGCGGTTTCTTGCTCCTTTAAGGAAGCTCCGCCTGAATCTGACACTAAGGCTGAATATTTGCCCTTGTTTCCCGGTGTTCGAGCGCCCTCTGCTGAGCATTAACTGAGCCGCTCGTTCTGGCATTTTGAAAGGGATCCGCCGTATCTCTGCCGTGGGGCTTGTGCACAGAAATGCTCGGCTGCGTCGCAGATCAGAGCCTTAGCTCCGTTATCTTGGTATATCTGTTAAATGTAGAAGAGAATTGACCAACAATGTCTGTCTTCTTGTTTTCATTCTCACCGATCAGATTATTCGGGAGCTGTGGATGTTGCCCGGGCTGCTGACTATACCAGAACAAATGGTTATGGAGCAAAAATAAAAATAGCTGGAAAAATTCAGCAGGTCTGACAGCATCTGCGGAGAGGAATACAGTTAACGTTTCGAGTGCGTATGACTCTTTGTATGGTTATGGAGATTTGTTTTGAAGATGCAGATCACGTGGTGTTACTGCCGTCTTCGGCATCATTTCAGCTTCGGCATCATTTCAGCTTCGGCATCATTTCAGCAACCGACCCGATCACTGTGTCTGGATGGCTCCATCCTAACATAAAGTAGTTGGGTAGATATCATCAATATCAGGATCATCATCACCATCATTTGAAGTAGCTTCATCATCAGCAGCATCACCTTACAATT
Source organism: Cetorhinus maximus (assembly GCF_964194155.1). Lineage (NCBI taxonomy): Eukaryota > Metazoa > Chordata > Chondrichthyes > Lamniformes > Cetorhinidae > Cetorhinus > Cetorhinus maximus. The sequence continues at coordinate 3,405 of NW_027596331.1, forward strand.
AATAACATGTGGGTTACAACAGTCAGGGGGATAACGGATTTTTTCTGGGAAGGATGTACTTACTAAGAAGTGATAAAATGACGAGGACCGGGTGTGATGTAATTCCCCATGATGCTCCCTGAGTCTGTAACTTGACAGTCCGCCAAATCCTCTGTCAGGGCAGAAGTGCCGATCCCCGGCGCACTGTACTGTTGATCCAACCAACGTCAAACCAGGAACAGTGGAAAACAACTTTCCAAATCACAGGAAAGGCAAGGAAGGTCAGAGCGAGAGAAACAAACAGTACTATGGGGGAGGCGGCCGCGGGCACTGTTGTCACTCGTAAAATCTATCTATAGTGAGCTGAATTCAAGACTAATGCGCTCAACAGAAATTATATAATTCTGCCGGTCTGTAAGAACTGTGTTACGTTCATGCTCATTTCAAATCTGGGGAAAACAGTCTGGCGACAAGAATTAGGGAATTGTTGTATTCTGCAATTACAGATACCTTCATAGTTGAAATCAGTTTAAACAAGGGGCTGAATCTGTCGTGGGGAACAGAACAACTGGGCATCCCATCCCAATGTACTGGAGCTGGGCTGTTGAGTAACATTGAAATAAAGTTCCCAATTATGGGTCTCTAAGTAAACCTCATACTAATGGGCATAAATACGAGATCAAACGCAATTTCTCCTCAAGTATTTTTAAGAAAGCATCTGTCAGGAGGTGGGAATCCACGGCCTGATGCGCCACCTGGTGGCCGAATTTAATGAATCTTATTTTCACTGATCTCACAAAACACGGGAACGGTGCGAGTTGTCCCGAGGCCTTTCTCACTGAGGGTCTCAGCACACAGTAATACACGGGGTTGTCAGCGACCTGAATCACAAACAAGGTGAAAGCAGCTATATTCTTGGGTATTTTTCGAATGACTGAAAATCGACCTTTAATGTTCTTTCCACAAGAATGTGCCCGAATTACGAAAGCTGGAGCCGGATTCTGGTTTTGACGATGAAGCTGCAAAAAATAATTCACATCGGAAGTTGAATAGACGTAATTTATGCTCATCGAGATTCCTTCCAATTATTGGGCTTCTGTTGACCACTGTCCGGCTGAACCTCCAGAACTCACTCCTGCAGAAATGATTTCATGGTTAACCATGGAAACGTAATGAACAACAGATAACGAATAGATGAATTAATATATAGACGGACGGACGGACGGACGGACGGACTGGTGCTTTCAGACCTTCCCGATTTTCTGGATCATTCCAATTCCTTGGCTGTTGACAGCTGACGAACTGAATGTCACCAAGTGCAACCTGGAGATATCCCTGCGGCACTGATGATCCTTTTCTGGTGGTGCTGAATCTTCATCTCAAAGTTAGAAAGCGGTTTCATGACTGTGATGAGAATCGGGGATTATAACATGTGCAACATGCGGCCTTTTCATGTACAACACTCAGCATATCCTCAAACAAATTACTTCAATCGCAGCAGAAACATAGCAGATGGTTGAATACATACATTGTTTCACATTTCCCTGGTAATTTCTTGCTGCTCTGTGATTCTGGTGCAGTCACAACATTCTGAACACCACGTGAAAAACGTGCATGAACTATGACTTTCTTTACGGCAAAATATTGATTGAAAACCGACTGTCACAATGAAATATATCCGATGGTTATTACAGATTGTTGTCGCAAATTCAAAAGCCCTTAACCCCTTTAACCACACTCCCTAGAAGCTTTCCATTCAGTACATTCGTGCAGAGAATCAATTCTTCACGAGTTGGATGGGTGAGGTCATTACTCCGTTGAGATGTGCTCAGGATCGCCGCGATGGAGATTCTGGTTAGATCGGACATGGTGCATGAACTGGACAGAACTGAGTTGGTGAAGTGGCTGAAGTGATTTCAATCACAGTTTTGAACATGAATACAGGGTCAGTGCTCTCTGGGACAATATGAATCCAAGCTCATGTTTTTCATACGGTTGCAGTTGTATTGTGAGACGTTTTAGGATCGGAGGGAAATGGTGTTGTGATATGAAACCTCCAACGAGGAATCAATGTGGGAAAGTTCAGTAATTACCTTTCCACACAAATTTCTGCTCTGAATTTATACCTTGAAACCCTGTGCGAATGTTCAAAACTGCGGCAAAATTAATTATTAATATTGTTATTAATAGTCATTAATATTGTATTGGGAAATGTTTTTGGGTAAACAGCACAGAGTTCCTTAATACACAATTGATCCTCCCGCATTGCAGAAGATGATCTCTACCTTTAACGAGGATAACTACCTGCTCTGTGCACATTGTCATTCATGTTCAATGTCCCACTATCAGGAGTAACTGTCGTTGTGCCAACTAACAGAAACAGTGACACTCGAATGGAGAGATAGTTCCAGATCCATGTGTTATGGCGTAGCAGATGATATGTGGCCAGGCCAACCAAATCCACAAAGGAAACGTGGTCACGCCATCACAAAGGTTTTCAATTTGTAATTATTATGAGAAGATGAGTGAACTGGCTTCAGAGGTGAAGAGTCCACTAAGGCTTTTAGAGATTTTAAAAATTAAATTAAAATACATATATAATACTGCTATTACACAATACTGTAGCAAATCCTAAAATTCTGAATTTACCTGACTCTCAGTTACACACCCCCTTTAAGGCAGCAGTCCAAAATCATAGAATCACAGAATCACACAGTGCAGAAGAGGCCCTTCGGCCCATCGAGTCTGCACCCACAAGTGAGAAACACCTGACCTACCTACCTAATCCCATTTACCAGCACTTGGCCCATAGCCTTGAATGTTATGACGTGCCAAGTGCTCATCCAGGTACTTTTTAAAGGATGTGAGGTAACCCGCCTCCACCACCCTCCCAGGCAGAGTGATTTTAGATTTCAAAGAAAACCAGCAAGTTAACCCAGTACTCACTTGGCAGTGGAATTGCAAATGGTTTGCTCCAACTTCAGTTACTGGACCGAGCCGGCTTATGCACAAAAAGTTGGAGGCTTCTCGAAGGCTGTTTCACACACTCCTGTTAGATCTTACATGGTCCTCGCCTCACATAGCCTTTCATTCTCCTTTATGTAATTTTATCTGTCTTTATTACGTAAATTCTATTGTTCCATATGACTTTGGAGTGGTACCTTTCCCATAATAAAGAAAAATTCATGTTCCAATATTATCAGTAACCTTTGGGAAAAATAAACACACTCCTTAGCCTTGCTTAGCTGGCTACTTGTGAACTTAAAATCCATACAACCCTTTCATTTATCTAAAAAGGCAAACTCCCTTCCCTCCTTGCATGCTAAGCCAGCGCCCATATTTATTCATTCGCATTTCAAACATATTTCTACACCTAGCTTCTTTTGATAATTCCAAGCTTGCAGTCGATCTGACTCCAAATGCATTTAAATTACACAGGCAGAACCAACTATACTCACTCCCATAAACCTACTTTACGATAAACCAGAAAAATATTATTAAATTATTCTACTTTCGTAACAATAGGTGTTCCCAGGCTGTCATATTGCAAACCAATTTATATTTCTTGGTATTTTTGCCATTGATCGTGTTTAATAAACATCAGCTGTGCCTCAATCTATGAATGGTTTGATCTATTGATAGTTCCAAACCTTCAACTTTCCCATGCAATCGATGGCTTGCAACTGAATGATGTTTCTCACTGTATCAATAATCCTCAACCCTTTCGCCACTCCTTATCGATTGGTGTTTCACAATCTATTAATGGTCTCCAATTCTGTAACGATTCAATACCCAATGAATGTTCTTTTGTTTAAGGAAATCAGCTAGTTGGCCACAAATCATTTGAATTACTGTGAAGTTCTGGTTAACCTACAAACTGGTTGGATCTTAGAGTACAACTCACACAGTGAAGGAGCTATTATGTTGTCAGGTTCAAGATCACACCTACAGTCAGTGCCTGTACTACCAGCGGAACTCTACGATAGGGTTTGTGGTACCGTTGGGGCCAGCTTCAGTCTGATTTAATTATGTACCTATGTATAAAGTTGAGCCATTGGATGCCTGGATTTATATTTATTTATGTCATATTCATTCACAAGGGACTTTGGTTGTCAGCTGTGGCTCAGTTGGCAGCACTTTCCCCTCTGACATTAAACTGGGGGTTATCTGCCCTCTCAGGTCGATGTGAAAGAGCCCATGGTACTATTCCATCTGGAAGTGCAAGGGAGTTTTCCCCGGTGCCTTAGCATTTATCAGTCAATAAACATTTTAAAATACGCAAAGGCGCAGATAACCTGGTCATTATCATATTGCGGTTTGTGGGAGCTTGCTGTGCTCAAACAGGCTGCGGTGTTTCCTACATTACAACCGTGAATACATTTTTGGTTGTAAAACACTCGGAGACTTCCGGTGATCGTGAAAAGCGCTGTAATATATATATATATTCTTTTTTTTTCCTTTTCCTTTTTATGAAGTATAGGGGCAAATTGAAAAGTGTTGGATTGACCCAATTATTCATAGACTTCTAGAATGAACCCGTGCTCCCGGCTGGGAAGGAGGTCTTTCAGTTCCTCAGGATTGTACCAGCATTTTTTAAAAAAACCATCAAATTTACCTCATGCACTCTCACCAGCCCCACCACACATCCTGCAGCCCCGCCACCTCCCCACCCCCCACCCACACCACCACCCATGCTGTTTCCCCATAGTCCAGCAATTTATGCCCATTGGAGATTATGTCTTCGTTGATAATGGATCAGACTCTGTCCAGTTGTCCCACTTATATTGCTCTGGAGCATGGGGCCTTTTATATTATGTAAAGCTGCTTTTTTAACTATTATTTCACTACATCATACCCGAGGATTTGGAAGACATTGAGGCGGAAATGATGAATGTAACGTGACAAGAGAAACAGTGTAAAACTTGCTGTAGAGCAGCAAATGTTTCAGTCCTTTCCAAGCAAGGGAAATAATAAATCGGGATTTTAAAACTGAGTAAATTTAGGTCAGATATAGGTAGTATCACTCGCACAACTTATCACACTCTCAACGTTTATGTCAGGAGCTTCTATTTAATGCTGAGCGAAGCACTTAAAACTGAACCGCAGAGACTGGTGGGTATATGCTCACCATCCTTGGAATAATTTAGTCCTTTTGCCAACAGAATTCTAGGAACAGAGGTATTCCTTGGTGAGGGAATGCTCAATGTCTTCTCAATCAATGTTAACGACATTAAACGAACAGCAAATACATTTTCAATAAAATAAAACCTGGAACATAATAGGTAACAATGGTTATTTATCTTTGTGGACTTCACTTGTAAGTAAATCTGATGCGTTCGCTCACACACACACATTTCAGCTTAAGATCCCATCTTTCCGACCTCGGAGGCTCTGTAGCACCTGAAGAATCGGAGTAAATCACCGCCACCACATTTCAGGTGGTTCCATGAAGAAAAAATCCCTGAGATAAAAACAAAAAACTGCGGATGCTGGAAATCCAAAACAAAAACAGAATTACCTGGAAAAACTCAGCAGGTCTGGCAGCATCGGCAGAGAAGAAAAGAGTTGACGTTTCGAGTCCTCATGACCCTTCAACAGAACTGAGTAATTTTAGGAGAGGGGTGAAATATAAGCTGGTTTAAGGTGGGGGGTGTGGGGGGAGAGAAGTTGGGGGGGGTGGGGTGGTTGTAGGGACAAGCAAGCAGAGGAGGATAGTTTAGAACTTCAAAAAGACGTCGAGAGGTTGGTCGAAAGGGCGGACAAGTGACAGATGAAATTTTGGTAGGAAGAACGCAGAGAGACAATATAAAAGAAAGGATATGATTCCAAAGGGGCTGCTGGAGCCGAGTGACCTGGGTGTTAATGTATATAAATTATTGAAGTTGGCAGGACAAGTTGAAAGAGCGCGATTAATAAAGCATGCAACATCCTGAGCTTTATTAACAGAGGAAAAGCGTATAAAAGCAAAGAGGTTATGTTAAACGTGTGTGGCACACTGGTTAGGCCTCAACTGGAGAATTGCATCCAATTGCGGGCACTACATTTTTGAAAGAATTTGAAGGCATGAGAGAGGGCACATGAAAGATTCATGGAAATTGTTCCAGGGATGACGAACTCCAGTTATGTAAAAGAATGGAGCAGTTGGCTTTAATCTCGTTTGAGGAGGGAAAGTTTAGATGAGATTTGATAGAGGTATTAAAAATCATGAAGGGCCTGTGCAGAGTAGATAGGGAGAAATTGTTCCCATTGGTGAAAGGATTGAGAACCAGACGGCTCAGGTTTAAAATAATCTGGAGAAGAAGCAATAGAGACAAGAGGAAAAACATTTCACGCAGTGAGTGGTTAGGATCTGGAATGCACTGTCTGACAGTGTGGTGGATTGAGGGACAATTGATGCTTTCAAAATGAAACCGGATCCTTATCTGAAAAGAAAATAAAGATGCTGGACTACGGGGAAAGCTGTGGCGCAAGGTCAATTACTCCTTCAGAGGGTTAGCACGGACAGTAGTGGCCGAATGGCATCCTCCTGCGCTGTAAGAATTCTATCATTCTATCATTAATGTCGGAAGCAGCAACGAAAATCGACATTTTCACAACATCTGCAATAGTAGAGTCCGTCCAGTAGATGGCAGTGAAACAGTGAATACTGACATAAAATGAAACAAGCACTGTCTCAATCATTTCTGCACTGAACCCTTTCCAAGTTCATATTAAACTTGACCTTTGACTATATATATTACATTCAGTGACGTCTCTGATCATATTACAACAGGTTGTGTCTCAGTTGTTTCTATAATAGGTCAATCTCAGTCAATATACAGGACAAAGACCATGTTACACTATACATTCTCTCAGTTATCACTGCACTAAACCATGTCTTGGCTAATATGACAATAGTCCATGTCTCAGTTGTTACTGCACTGGTACTTGTCTCTACTTATACGAAACCAGAACATGTTCCTGTTTACATGACAGGAGGCTCTGTCTCAGTTATTGCACTACTGGACTCTGCCATATTTATACTAAACTAAGGGTTGTGTTGGCGAACGCTGCACCAGTCTATGTTTCTGTTTATATCACACGATGCCATGTCACTGTTATTATTGTATAATACCGTGCCTCTCTCTTATTGCTGCACTTGCCCACATCTCTGTTTATATTAATCCAGGTCCTGTGTTGGTAGTTATTGCACTAGGCTCTGTCTCAGTTTATATTCGACAAGGTCCTATATCAGCTGAAACTGCAGCAGACCCCGTGTCAGTTTCCTTTCACTAGATCCTGCCTCAGTTATTACTGAACTAGACCATGTCGGTGTTCATATTACACAAGACACTGTCTCAATTATTACTGCACTCGGCACAGCCTCACTGTTTACTCCACTACATCATGCCTCTGTTTATATTACCCTAGATCACCTTTTTGCTTATATTCTGTTAGATCCTATCTCAGTTTACATAACACTCGACCTGTCTCAGTTTATATTACATTAGACTCCGTCTCAGATAATATTACACTGGAGCCCGTCTCGGTTTATATTACACTAGAGCACGTCTGTGTTTACATTACAATAGACCCTGTCTCAGTTTATATTACACTAGACCCTGTCTCAGTTTATATTACACTAGATCCTGTCTCAGTTTATATTACACTAGACCCTGTCTCAGTTTATATTACACTAGGCATTGCCTCTGTTTATATTAAAATAGGTCCTGTCATTGTTATTTCTGTGTAGGCCATGTCTCTATTTATACTACACAAGGCCAAGTCTGCTATTACTGCACTAAATCCTGGCTCAATAATTGCTGATACTAGGCCCAGCCTTCGTTTGTATTACTGTGTATGCTGTATCAATAATTGGTGCACTCGGCCCTGCCTCAGCATTACTGCACCAGACCCTGACTTTGTTTCTACTGAAATAGATTATGTCTATGATAATATTACACCAGTTCCTGCCTCAGTTATTTCAGTGCTCGGCCTCGCCTCAGCTGCTCCTGAATTCGGCCGTGGCTTTGTTTGTATTACATGCGGTAAGTCTCAGTTATTACTGCTCTGGGCCCAGCGCCTGTATATACAACGCTAAACCCTGTCTTAGTTGCTGCTGCACTAATCCAGACATCTCCTTTTATTACACTCGCCCTGTCCCTGTTTTTATTCCACTAGATCATGTTTTTGTTTATCTTACACTTTAGGCAATCTGAGATATTATTGCACAAGACCCTTTCTACGGCGTTATTAATCCATGTGCCGAATCAATCATTATTGTTCGAGCCCCGAGAGAGGATTAATATCAATTGACCCAATACTTAGTGCGCTAACCCTGCCTAGTTATTTCTACGCTGGGCCATGTCTCTGTGATTACTGCAACTGTGAGTTGGAGAGATAATATTATACACAAAGATGTTGAGGTGGGATTTGTTCCCTGGCGTTGCCCTAAAACGGGCGGTATTGGAGGACCCGTTCTTTGAAGCACCTGATAGTTATTTTCATTTAGTTTTAGTCAAAGAAGTTATAGATCAGATCTGGTCAGTTATGTGTGCCGTATAGAAAAAAAAAACATGCTTCTTGCTTATACCGCCGTTTCTCAAAGATAAATGATGATCTTTACCTGAGCGTTTCAATATTTAATTTTCTTTTACTCAAACTGTCACTGCGGATTATTTAGTGCTGTAAACATTTATTGATAGCATGTTTCGTTGTGTACTTTTGCTTAGAAAGTGATGTCATACTGACACTTCCGTCACTAAGACCAGCATGTTTATCACCAAACTCATTGAATGTCCCTTCTTTCTCTATCTGAGGCAGCGTCTTACTCACTGAACCTCTTCTCTCTCTCTCTCTCAATCTTTCTTTCTCTCTCTCTCACGCTCTCTCTCCACCCACCATCTAACTCCCGCCCCCACACCCCCGCTCTCTCTCTCTCTCTGAGACAGTCCCTTATTCATTTTGAATCTCTTGTTGTCTAATAACACTCTTTGGAGATTTTTTTCCGCAAGTTCTCTTCATTCCTCCCAGTGACAACTTTCAGTCCATTCCAGCCTTCAGTGATTGTGTTCAAATCCAAAACTATGCATTTATTTAAATTGTAGATTGTTTAATACTGTAAGTATTTATTGATAACCAGTCTGTTGTGAGCATTTGTTTATAAAGTGATGTCAGACTGACGATTTCGTTTCTAAGGTGCTTTATCTGTCTCCGGTGATCAGTTGGAAAGCGGAGTAAATCACATCCAGAATAACCTGCAGTTTATTAACAAATGATCACCTCAATATCTCACAGAAGCTCCTGATAATCTCGAATGTGTGATGATTTGTGCAAGTGATGGCAAATATCAAACTTTTTCTACACCTGACATGAGACTAATACACCTGTAATTCTCCGATTTATTATTCCTGTTGATGGGAAGGATTGAAACTCCTGCTGCTCTCCAGAGACTTTCACTATTTCTATTTCCACTTTTTTAACTGTTATCTTCACAAATTCCACCACAACCGCTCGAATCATGTTTGGAGGGATTGGTGTAACTGCAGGTTGTATATTCAATGTAATCTTAACGAAAATAAACTAGGGCCTAGTCGAGTATAAACGGAGACCGAACTTGGTGTAACATAAGCAGAGATATGGGTTACTGCATTAATAACAGAGACAGTATCTGGTTTAATATAAAAGGAGATATCAGCTAATGAAGTAATAACAGAGACAAGGCCTGGTGTTATATAACCAGGGATATGGGCCCGTGCAGTAATATCAGAGACAGGACTTGGTGTAATATAAACATATGTATCGGCTAGTGCAAGTAATAACAGGCACAATACCTAGTGTAGTACAGACAGAGGCATGTGCTAGTGCGGTGATAACACAAATTGGCCCAAGGAGTCAAATAAACAGAGAAATTGGCGAGTTCAGGAATAAGAGAGAGGGAGGACTTGGTATAACATTGAATGAACCGATATTTGTATGATCATAATAACAAAAACACTTTGTATAAAATAACAACTGAAAGAGGTCATGGCGAAACACTAGAAGAAACAGGGTCAACGTTAACAATATCAGAATCAGGTTACTATTGAAAACTGATCGGCACAAGGTTTTCAGAAATAAAGAGAGAGGTTTGCATTAGAATTTGAATGATATGTAGGCTCTTCGTGCAACCATTACAGAGACAGCGTTTTTTACAATGAGATTGAATATAGGGAACAGATTAAAAACGGTAAAGCTCTGTGTAATTAGTGCAATGTTTGATGATCACAGAGGATAGCAGGTTGCAGTGCATCACTGAATACATCACTGGGTCCAATGTGATAACGACACGGTCAGCACCTGATCCACCCAAATCGAAGTTGGGTCTGATATAATAGTGTGTGTGAGGCAGCGCCAATTGATACAGTAGCAAGTCTTTTGCATAATGCCCAATAACAGAGTCAAGCACCACTGAAATATATGAATGGGATGGAGTTGGTGCAATAACAATGACACAGTCTAGTGTAATGGCTAATAAAACATAACATTCTGGAATGACTCTGCAGGTCAGGCAGAATCTGTGGCGATAAACAGAGTGAACGTTTCATGGTGATGACCCTTCAGCAGAACCGGGGTAATCGATTAGAAACTTTAACTCTGCTTCTCTCCACAGCCACTGCACTCCCGAGTGGTACAGTTGGTGGTCCTCCTGCTTTTGAGCTGTAAGATCCGTGTTCAAATTCCTCTCCCGGCTCCGTTCACCACGGGAAGAGTGTTCGTATGACAGAACGCCGGTTTTTAATTAGCCTCCAAAATCCTCCCGCCTCTCCACACTTTCCCCAAGGCTGCAAAAAATATGACGATCCGGAAAACATAAAGGCTCGACACCTGCTGTCTGACCTGTTGAGGATTTCCAGCACATTCGGTATTTATTTCAGATTTCTAGCATCTGTCATATGTTGCCGTTGTACTAATGCAATGGGAACTGGGGATACATCATGTCAGCATTGACGAATTAGCGTCACTTTTACCCCTGGGTCAAACGGTTGTGGGTTGAAGCCTCAATCCAGAGAGTTGACCATTTAATAACGCCCAGTGCTCACGGTGAGAGTTTATATGTCAGCCTTTCTGTTCTCTTATCCATTATTTTCTTACACTCAGGAGGAGGAATTAAAGACAGAGAAACTCTGGACAGTTTCTCCATCCAGCAAAGGACGTGTTCCTGGGACATTGTTGCTGCTTTCACCTTCCCGCCCTCTCCAAAAATACAAACAACATCTCCCTCCTTGGATTTGCAAAGGGAATTCTGACTGCCGGGCCCGGGCCAGACTGGGGCCTGGTCCAATAATATTCACAGAGGCCGGCTCCGGTGTGTCAATAACAGAGGCTGCTGGTAATCTTACATAAAGAGAGGCAGGGGTTCTAATAAACATCTGACTGTTATAGGATGTGAAAGTGCGAGGAAGCAATGATGTTTAGGGCCTTAGCGCAGGCTTCTGTGTTATAGTGAGTGACCCAGGGATTTGTGTGGTAAAAACGGAGCGGAAACATCATGACAGAGGCCCGTGTGACTGACTCCACCTGACTGAGAGCTGTTATACCCAAGGGGAAGACAATCATGGCGGACTCCAGAGATTACTGATATCTGCAGGGTCAATGCTGCATCTCTCAGAGGAACAGAAAATAATCTGCTCCCTCTCATTCTTACCGACAGTTCTCCATTTACACAGACACGCAAGGGCCGGACCCGGCAGCTTGTCGAAACCAATGTTTAAATCTTCAGCTTGAGGCACATGATGACTGAAAGGATTGAACACAAAAACCTCACCAGAGGAACAATTCAGAGCCGTAAATGTTAAAGATAATCGTGCTTTCTCCTAAACGAGCTCTATTCAGTGTTATTATTTTGTTCAAAGTAGTCGTTTGTAAACAGTAGTGAACTTCTGAATGATTCCTGACAATTATCGACACACACACACTCAAGTACTGTCAAAAGACAGGATTAGCAGAAGACGAAAGCTGTGTAATTATTGCATTTTATTTGGGCTCAATGAGGGACAGAGGTGGTTATAGGAAAGGTGCTGGGACAATGAGATGACAACATAGATGAGCCGTTCTATCTATCTATCTATCTATCTATCTATCTATCTATCTATCTATCTATCTATCTATCTATCTATCTATCTATCTATCTATCTATCTATCTATCTATCTATCTATCTATCTATCTATCTATCTATCTATCTATCTATCTATCTATCTATCTATCTATCTATCTATCTATCTATCTATCTATCTATCTATCTATCTATCTATCTATCTATCTATCTATCTATCTATCTATCTATCTATCTATCTATCTATCTATCTATCTATCTATCTATCTATCTATCTATCTATCTATCTATCTATCTATCTATCTATCTATCTATCTATCTATCTATCATCGAAAATCTCCGTGCACTGTATCACTGTGTATCTGGTATCCCCACTTTGTTCAGGTTTTTGTACAGCTCTCTCCGCGCTCTGTATCACTATGTGTCTGTAATCCCTCCATGTTCAGGTTTTTGTACAGCTCTCTCCGCGCTCTGTACCACTATGTGTCTGTAATCCCACCATGTTCAGTTTTTTGTACAGCTCTCTCCGCGCTCTGTATCACTGTGTGTCTGTAATCCCACCATGTTCAAGTTTCTGTACAGCTCTCTCCGTGATCTAACCCTGAACATTCACAGCTTCAAGTAGTGGTGTCACCGACAGCAGAGGTGTGTAGAGGTGGGCACCAAGACACCAGGGAACTGGAATCTGGAGAATAGAAAAATGAACATTATTTGTTTGCTTAGCCATTGTTTACCTGGGAGAATTTGTCAATGACATGAAAAGTTCGTTTTTCTTAACTTGAAGCCTGTTACAACCGTATTCACAGTCATTCAAATGTGATTAAGTGCAGAGATGATAATTTTCTTTTGAATCGAGAATTTTTCCAATCTGCACTGCACAATCAAAATGGTTGGTGCGAACAGACTCAGTGGGAACTTTCAAACGGATGATGTATCTCTACTGCAACAGGAAAAATGTACAGCCTCATGAGGAAATACATGCGTTTTGGTAAAAATTCGATTGCGCTTTGAAAGGGATAGCACCTCTACGATGGGCCGAATATCATCCTACTTCTCGGCATGGTTCTATGATGTATGTTACATTTGTGCTTCTATTTTCCTTGGTGAGCGACACCCCGAGTGAACATTTATTTTCAGTGAGGTAATCAGTTTCCAAAATTGACTGTCCGGGACAATAAGTATCAGCATCACTGCGCCCAGCATGATCGAAATGAAAGCGATTGTGATTAATCAGCATTGACTGAAACTTCTCTCTTCACAGTTCTAATGGCCGACCCCTTATGTTGAAACTGTGGCTCCCAGTTATAGACTTTCCAACCTGAGGAAGCTCCCACCTAGAATCTTCCCTCTCAAGCCCCTTAAGGATATCATGAGATCGCCCCTCATTCCTGTAAACTCCAGGGAACACAGGCCCAGCCTACTCAATCCCTTCTCATAAGGCAATCCCTTTACCTCAGGAATCAGCCTGATGAACATTTGTTGCAAAGCATGTCGAACCTTCCCTAAGTAAGAGGCCAGACTTTACACAGCATTCCAAACTGGAGTCCTTCTCTCCATAAACACCACCCACCACCCTGGGCTCGGATTGTACTTTGAACGGCCCAGAGATAATCCAATCGTTCTTTCCCATTCGATGAATTATTTCTTGCTGGTTCTAAATGAACATTCTCTCAGTTTAGAATTGTTTCCTTATGTCCCTGTTCTCTTTTATAAGATTAATGCATCATCCTCACTCTCTCACTGCACTTTGAGTTTTTAATTCACAGTAATCAGAGATACAGATAAATTACAGCAATCCCATCTCTCAAACATCGACATTCAATGTAGAGAAGTGTCTGCAGATCCAAACTTTCACATTTCGATCTGAGGATGGAGAAGGAGGAAAGTGATTGGGTATATGAAGACAATTGAAGCAAATGGCGGGTAAAATGACCCGACTGTCGAATAATTTCCTGTTCCCAAATCGAAGCCTGCAAAGGAAAAGATCCCTTAAAAATCGTTTTTTTTTAGCTTCGATGTGATTGACACGATGTTGATCACAATAATAATCTGACGGTGAACATTATCTGGCACAGTCTGCAACACGCGGGCTTTAGAGTCACTTTCCGGCTGTGACAGTCACCACCATCCCGGAACCATCTACAAAATTAGCAGACCACTCTCACAGGTACAAGAACCATTGACAACTCAACCTGCCGGGAAATCATGATCAGGCAGTAGACACCTCACAATTATACAGCGGGTTTAAATGAATCATAAATATTCAATGTTTCAAAGTCTCTATCGGTTCAAACTGTTCTTTGTGAGGCCCTGAGCTCTGAGTAAACGGTCCCGGGAATGCGATATTCGCTCCATATAAACTGAGAAAAATATCAAATAAAGAAAACTGAATGGTGGAAATTACAATGAAATATAACCAGATTACAAGGATATTAACATCAACCCGACAATTCATTATCCGGGCCCGGAGAATTAATGTTTAAAAAGATATTTGCCCTGCTCTCTCCCACTGTGACTGCCTATGTTACAAGTTAGTATAAAATACCCGCGGGTACTTGGTGAGATGTGGGGACATTAGTTAAACAGCGGGGACTGCGGTTCCCGGTTCCAGCTGTTAGAACAGGATCCCATCTGGTGTTAGGGGTTTGTAACTGGGATCAGTCATTACCAATCCCCATTCAGAAATTGGAAAATAAATTACTGAGTTAGAGACGTTTGCAATAAGGGTACAACTGTAATCATGGGTGACTTCAGTCTACGTTTTGATTGGACAACCAAACTAGCAATAATACTGTGGAGGAGGATTTCCTGGAGTCTGGACGCGATGGTTTTTTAGGCCAATACACTGAGGAGCCAACTGGAGAGCAGGTTATCCGAGACTGGGTATTGTGCAATGAGAAAGGATTAATTAACAATCTTGTTGTGCAGCGTCCCTGGTGGAAGAGCTACAATAACTTGATAGAATTGTTCATTAAGATGGAGAGTGAAGGAGGTGAATCCGAAACTAGTGTCCTGAATCTAAATAAAGGGAACTGCAAGGTTATGAGGGGAGAGTTGGCAATGATGGATTGGAGAACCTTACGAAAAGGGCTGACAGTGGATCGGCAATGGTTAATATTTAAGGAACGTATGCATGAATTACAACAATTATTCATTCCTGTCTGGAGCAAAAATAATATAGGAAAGATGGTTCAACCATGGGTTGCAAAAGAAATTAGGGATAGCATTAGATCCAACGAGTAGACATAAAAAATTTCCAGAAAAAGCTGCAATCTTGAGGGTTGGAAGCAATTTAGAATTCAGCAAAACTGGAAATAAGATTGATCAAGAAGTGGAAAATGGAGTATGAGAGTAAACTTGCATGGGACATAAAAACTGATTGTAAAAGCTTCCATAAATATGCGAAGAGAAAAAGTTTAGTAAACAAACAGTCAGAAACGGGGGAAACTATAACTGGGAACAAAGAAATGGCATAAGAATTAAAGACATATTCTGGTTCTGCCTTCACAAAAGGAGACACAAATAATTTCCCAGAAATGTTAGGGAACCAAGGGCCCAGTGAGAGCGAGCAATTGAAGGAAATCAGTATTAGTGAAAAAAATTGTGCTGGAGAAATTAATGGGGTTAAAGTCTGAAAAATTCGCAGGGTCTGATAATCCACATCCCAGAGTTCTAAAGGAAGTGGCTCTGGAAATATTGGATGCACTGGTGGTCACCTTCCGAAATTCTATAGACTCTGGAACAGTTCCTACATATTTGAGGGTGGCAAATTTAACCCCATTATTTTAAAAAAGGAGGGAGAGAAAAAACAGATAATTACAGACCAGTTAGCCTCATATCAGTAGTGGGGAAAATGCTAGAGTCTGTTATAAAAGACGTGGTAACTGAACACTTGGAAAGCCTCAACGGGATTAGGCAAAGTCAGCATGGGTTTATGAAAGGGAAATCATGCTGAACTAACCTACTCGAGTTTTTTGAGGATGTAACTAGTAGAATAGATAAGGGAGAACCAGTGGATGTGGTGTATTTGGATTTCTAGAAGGCTTTGATAAGGTCCCACATAAGAGGCTAGTGGGCAAAAGGGATACTGGCTTGGATTGAGAATTGGTTGACAGACCAGAAACAGGCAGTGGGAATAATGAGTCTTTTTCCAGGTGGCAGGCCGTGACTAGTGGTTTACCGCAGGGATCAGTGCTTGAGCCCCAGCTATTCATATATAGATAATTTGGATGAGGAAACCAAATGCAATATTTCCAAGTTTGCTGAAGACACAAAAGTGGGCGGGGTTGTGAGATGTGAGGAGCATGCAAGGGGGATTCAGGGCAATTTAGACGAGTTGTGTGTGTGTGTGGGCAAACAAATGGCAAATGTAGTATAACATGGATAAACATAAAATTATACGCTTCGGTGTGTAAAACAGAAAGGCAGAGTATTATTTAAATGGTGATAAATTGGGAAATATAGATGTACGAAGGAGTTTGGGTGTCGTTGTACAACATCCATTGAAACTAACCAGGCAGGTGCAGCAATTAGGAAGGCAAATGGTATATTGGCCTTCATTTCAAGGGGATTTGAGTTCAGAAGTAGGAATGTTTTACTGCAGTTGCACAGGGCCTTGGTGAGAACACACCTGGAGCATTGCATGCAGTTTTGGTCTCTCTACCCAAGAAAGCAGATATTTGCCGTAGAGGGAGTGCAGCGAATGTTCAGTAGGCTGATACTGGGGATGGCAGGACTGTCGTATGAGGAGAGATTGGTTCGACAGGGCCTGTATTCACTAGAGTTTAGAAGAATGAGAGGGGATCTGATTGAAACACATATAATTCTAACAGCGCTAGACAGACTAGATGCAGGGTGGATGTTTCCCCTGGTTGGGGAGACTAGAACCTGGGGCCACAGTTTCAGGATACGAGGAAGGCCATTTAGGACCGAAATGAGGAAAATTCCTTCACTCAGAGGGTGGTCAACCTGTGGAATTCTCGACCAAAGAAGGCCGTGGAGGCCGGGTCACTGAGTATATTCAAGAAAAAATCAACACATTTTTGGATATTAGTGGCATCAAGTGGTATGGACAGAAAGCGGGAATATGGTGTTTAGATCGAGGATCAACCATGATAATATTGAATGGCGGAGCAAGATCGAAGGGCCGAACGACCTACTCCTGCTCCAATTTCTACGTTTCTATGTTCCTCTGTTTCACCGACACCAACCCCTGGGAAGCCTTCACCATCCGCACACACTTGGTAGTTTTAAAACTCAAGATGTTCATGGCTATAACCCAATCTCATTCAAAACCAGACTGTGGGGTACACGGTGAGAGGCGGAACTGTGGGGGTTTAACGGCAGATTAATTCCGCTTTTTCACTTGTTTCTGTGATAATCTGCAGTGAGAGTTTTTTGTATCGCGGGAAGCCGAGGCCTGTTGCTGTGTAAAGTAGTACTGAGATTTACATTAATAAGTGGCAGTGTCTTCAACTCTCACATCCCGCATTTCCAACGAAAATGTATTTTCTGTTTTATTCATTGACACAAACAATATCCCACCGTCGGAGACCCGCTCCCACTCTGCCCGGGTCTGGGTTTGTCTGATGAAAAACCCCGTTTGGAAAATATCCCAATAACCAGCATGGAAAACACAGGTGATGGTGAGAGACTGGCACTCCTTCCTGGTCACCGCTGCCGGGGTTTGTGTCACTGACTGACTGAAAACTCCTGGAAATTAAACAGAGAGAGTTTAATGGACCATCAGAGCCGAATCAGAGAACCGGGTTAAACCCCCAGACAGTGTCTGTAATTTGGATGGACTCGGGCAGCTTAATATGAAATCCACACAATGTCGGTTTGTGTGATCGGTACTCACGGGGTAAACAGACACACAGTGTGAAAACAAGTAGGATTCTCATCGTTCTGCTGCCAGGAGCTGAGGGTTTATACGACGGGGAGTTGGAGACTGCAGCCCTGGGCTGCACTGGGAGGCCGGACCTCAGAGCTGGACTGAAAGATTTCAGGCACGAAAATCGGTAAATTAGGTCACGCCTGCCGTTTAAATAAACCGAGGGTTCAAAGGGGGCGGAGCTGTTGCACTCAGTCTGTTGCTGCTTCGGAACTCACGACACCCGAATCCGGCCTCGTAACCCCACTGGATGTCGCGCGACACACAGTTTAGGATGCCCTGCTTAATGTGGGCTAGTGTTCACTTGCAGAGGGCAGTGTCCGCGAGATCAATGGTGGGCCGCACGGATCCACGGTCTCTGGTTGTGTGTTGTGTGAATAACCCTCAGGCAGAATGAAGGAAGCTGACAGCTATCTCTCGCTTCATTGGAGCTGGATGTTAAATCCCCTTCCACATTTCTCTGTTGAACAGGGCTGTGTGAGATGGGCGTGGTTCTGTCAGTAGCTGCTGCTGCCCTTCTTCTCCCTGTAGTAAGGAGCTCGGAGGTGGTTCCATGTGTATTTACTGGGTGGTCTCATTACAATACTGCTGGGAATTCGTTAACACTCTGAAGGGGTTGACGGGATCTGGGTTAAATGCCTGATCTGAAGGAGAGAGCCTGAGGGACTGTTTCTCTCAGTCCAGCAGCTGAGGATCAGCGTGCAATATGATACAGCCCATTGACAATATCCAGGCAGATATATACAACATACGCGAAAAACTAACCTCTCTCCCTCATTTTGCATTTAAAATGATGTTTCAATTCAGTGAGGACTGATTTCCAGTTCTGTAATATTCAGAATTATCATTAACAGTGACAGACTCTGCGAGTAAAGACTCCAGGACATGACAGAGTTGATGGGAAAGGGACTGTGCAATATTGCAGGCAGACCTCGAAATGTCAATAACGGAAAAAACGGGGAATTCCCGATAGCGTCTGGCCGCACAAAAGTGGATGACTGTGCGGCATACAAGCAAGGCCGACGGGAAGTTACACAGAACTAGTCGACTGCATTTCACAGAAACATATTCGATATTCTTATTGACATTCCAGCACAACAGGGTATCCGCAATGTCATAATATTCACCTAAATACATGACTCTCATCATAGTGCCCGTTGTTTATCATTTTGTGCTAATATCCACCAGGCTCGTTATAAATTGGCTATTGTTTTATCTCTGGGCAAAAGAACTGCCTATCTCACATTTTAAATAACCGTTTTCCTGCCGACCGATTTACAGATCAGCATGGAACTTACAAGAGAAGTCACAGCTTTCGGCGCCATTTGCGCAGAAACTAAATCGTGAGATTAAATTTGCAATGAAATTTGAGCCTCTGTTCGTGTTTTACCAGGTCCGGATTATAATTTGACTAATCCCGCCCTTGATTGGGGCACTAGGCTCTGCCCCTGTTAGTGTTTTGCCAGGTCCTGATTATTATTTTACTGCCTTTTGTCGTTGATAGATAGACTTCCGTGTGACTCTGATAGTATTTGGCCAGACCTGTTTATTATTTCATTAGTCCCTGTCTCCTTGATTAGCACATTACCTTCTGCGTGTGGTTATGTTTCTACAGACCCTCACTATTATTTCATTAGTCTCTGGATCCTTGATTATTACAGTAGGCTCTGTCCCATTTATTGTTTCACCAGGCCCTGATTATGACTGTTCTAGTCCATGACTTCTTGATTAATAAAACGGCCATCTATCCAAGTAATCATTGCACAAGATTCTAACTCTGGCTGTATAACAATTGACCCTGTCTCAATTATTATCGCGCTCGATCTTGTCTCTGTTTATATGACAGGAGACCCTTTCTATGTCTATGTCTATGCATTTGTTTCCATTACACTAGGCCCTTTTTAAGTTAGTACTACTCTAGACAATGTCATTGTTCATCGTTGTTACAGCTTATATTACAACATATCATATCCCTGTTTACACTACACTCAATCCTGCGTCTGCCAACATTAAGCTAGACCATGTCCTTATTTAGATTGCACCAGTTATTACCAGTTATTAAGTTATTACTGCATTGAGCGACGCATATACATCACATTGACCCTGTTTCATTTACTGTTGCATTCTTCTGAGCCATGTCCAGTAATGACTTGACGAGACCACGCCATTCATTCTATTATGCAAGACCCCCTCTTGGTTCTCATTGCAGGAGGTCTTGTCTAGATTCCTATAAGACATCAAGTGTAATGTTCCAAAAACAAAAAGAGCTGGAAAAACTCAGCAGGTCTGACAGCATCTGCGGAGAGGAACACAGTTAACGTTTCGAGTCCGTATGATTCTTCATCAGAACTAAAGAAACATAGAAATGTGGTGAAATATAAGCTGGTTGAAGGGTTGGGTCAGGTACAGCTGGATAGAGGGCCAGTGATAGTTGGAGGCAAAGAAGAGATTGCCAAAGATGTCATAGACAAAAGGACAAAGGGGTGTTTACGGTGGTGATATTATCTAAGGGATGTGCTAATGGGGATATTAAGGGTAAAAAGCAGGACAAGTTAGTGGCAGATGGCCCTAGTGGGGGTGGGATGGAGGGAAGGGATCGAAATGGGCTATAATGTGGAGATAAAACTATAGATCGAAATAAATTTAAAAATAGGTGGGAAAAGAAAAATGTTTTTTAAAAATTATAAATTATTGGAAAAAGTGGGATCGGAAAGGGAGTTGGGTTGGAGGAGAGAGTTCATGATCTGAAGTTGTTGAGCTAAATATTATGTCCGGAATGCAGTAGATTGCCTAGTTGGAAAATGAGGTGCTCTTCCTCCAGTTTGCGTTGAGCTTCACTGGAACATTGTAGCAGGCCAAGGACGGACATATGGGCTTGAGAGCAGGGTGGAGTGTAGAAAGTATAATGTTCCATTCGGGCATGCGTGAGTTTACATTGCACTAGGCTCTTTCTTAATTGTTACCGAAAGGAAATCATGTCTCTTTTTTATATTACATTACACCTGTCACTGTTCACCTTCCAATCGGCTCTATCTCAGTTATTATCACACTGGAACATGCATCTTTCTACTTTACATTAACCGTGTCTGCATTGCCTGCGCACTTGATTCTATATTTCGAATCTATTTTTCAGTTATTAATTCACCTGACAATGCCTCTGTTTATATTGCACCAAACCATTTGTCAATTGCATCTGTATCAGAAACTCTGTAGTTTGAGCCTCTTATATTTGTGGTTTATCAGGAAAAACGAACAGTTCTGCAGTTTCCATATGGCCCAGAAGTTCCGTGTGATGGTCTCCACTTTAGATGTCATCCCTTGATAGCTAACAGTGGTTTCAAATAGCTCAGCTGTAAAACTATTAAAACAGTTAGGTAACATTAAAGCATTAAACACTAAACCATTTATCAATAAAGAAAAACATGGACTAATCTGACACCTAAAAACACGAAATAATTGGGCACGTGATAGAGATGGGAAGAGGAGATTTTCTGTTGGGGATAGGACCTCAGCTCAGTGTCTACCATCAGGGGCTCTGCTTTGTGGCGGCATAAAGGCACCGTTTTTGGAGAGGGGGAAACCACAGAATTTGCAGCCAACAGTTCGCCTGTAAGTGTAATGGGATCATCCACCTTCCCAATGCTACAAATGCAAGAAACAGGGCGTTAATCTGTTTGTTCACAGAACCGTATCAAAGGTGTATGTTGGAACTTAATTATCCCTCTGGAGACTCTCACTTGGAATAAAGGAGGAACGCTTTGAAAGTGATGCAGTGCTAAATTCTACAGCTCCCTGGATTTTTTTTAGTCTGCGAAAGAGGATGCACGGACCAGCGAATGGCCTCTTCTTTGCCACTTGCTATCCCATTCTCGCTATTATTGGTGCCCCAGGTAAGTAATTGATCAAAATTAAGTTATTTATTTTCTTGTATGTATCCATATATTTTACACCTTCCCTTTCAGGATCGGGCTGACTTTTTGACTGAGTGTAAGAGAATCAAACCAGGTGGCCATATATATATATATAGGTGCATTATATGATATTATACAGTGTTATGGTAAATTAATGTCAATTACTTGCACTTCCATGCTGAATCATTACAAGATTTTATTCAAAATAGTTTGCCGCACATTTATAGAGATAGTTTATTAGATTACCAAAATATGTATTGAAAGTTATGACATTGCCTGAACAATATTTTGTTATATTATTGAACATTAGGTTTTATTCTAATATAGTGAAATGCAACCTAGTGTTTTACTGTTATGTGGAATAATAGCGTATCATGGTGTGGGTCAAATGCATTTTCGTGTCCTGCTCTTATTGTCAGAAAACAAATAATATAATGCAATCATGATGTTATCTGAATCGTAATGTAAAAATACATTTAGTTTTTACATGAATGTGCAGTGCGACTTCTGGAGGGGTGTCATAGTCACAACATAGCGAGTTCCTGCTGGGCAATCCCCATTGTTAATGTAGGTATGGAATTGATTATGGGAAAGTTTAAGAGAAATAAGTGGAGATTGAAGATATTTATTCTATTATATGTTTGGCTTGTGCTGGTAGGTTTCCTACACTTTGGATAATTATATTTCTTAAACATTAGCTTGATATTGGTGCGCCTGGCAAGGCCAAAATGCATTGTCCATCTCTAGTTTGCACTTAGGAAGGTGGAGTTGCCCTTGTTTCTTCAGCCATTGCAGTACTTATGGTGGGGATGCTTCACAAGAACTTGAACAAATTTGATACCGAATGACGTAAGTAGATTTTTGACCCAAAGTTTGAACAAAGAGTTAGGTTATGAGGAACATCCTAAAGAAGGAAGGAGAGACAGAAAAGTTGAGAGCGGGAATTTCAGAGATGAGGGCTTCAGTGGCTAAAGGCATTTTCGAGGCTAAAGGAATGATAATTTCAGGGATACACACAAGAGGGCGGAATTGGAGGTACGCTGAGGCCTCAGATAGTTGTAGAATGTTACAGCGCAGGCCGTGGCGATACTATGGAGGGGGGGGGGGTGGGGGGGTTGGAAATTCGAAGGGCGAGGTTATTGAAACCCAGACGTTGCCGAATGGGGCCCGATGTAGATCAGCGAGCGTAGGGTTGATGGACCGACGGGATTTGGTATGAATGTGGGTATCGGCAGCTGTCTCAGATGAACTTAAATTGGATAAATAGCCCCGGGGTCTGACTCAGTGACCAGAGAGCTGAGATTGTGGTGGGAACAGATTGCCATGCCTTCTGGATTGACACACGTCTAATCCAGCATTGGATGTTTTACAATTACCAATGGCTTTGGAAGATTTGTGGTCTAGAGATGGCAAAGGGACGGATTAGGAGGGGATCAGTAACTGATTGGATAAGGCAGTAGATGGTGTTTGCAGTTCACTCGGTAATATCTCACTCTTTTTATCCCTCACGTTCATCTATCAGCTAACGTGGTGGTGATCATAATCCTATCCCGAGGACAGTGTGGACTCTCCCGGTGCATCACCTGCTACCTGGTGGCGATAGCGGTGAGCGATTTCCTGGTCATTATCACCGCCGCAATCCTCAACCGGATCGGCCGGATCTACTTTCGAGACAGTGTCCTGTCCACCACCCCAGCAAGCGCAGTGAGCATCATGCTGGTCTTTGCCACCCGGGATGGCTCAGTTTGGCTAACGGTCGCCTTCACCATCGACCGTTTTGTGGCCATCTGCTGCCAGGGCCTGAAGACCAGGTATTGCACCGGGAAAACTGCGGTGCTTGTTATAGGACTGGTCAGTACCCTGAGCTGCGTCAAGAACGCCCCTTTGTACTTCGTCTGCCAGCCCTTGTACATCCTGGACGGGGTACCCTGGTTTTGCGACCGCAAATCCACCTATTTCACTTTGCCCGCCTGGCAGGCCTATGACTGGCTGGACCGCATCTTAACCCCATTTCTCCCTTTCTTCCTCATTCTGCTGCTCAATGCCCTGACCGTAAGGCACATCTTAGCGGCCATCAGAGCCCGCAGGAGGCTCCGGGGCACCAAGAGTCACAGAGACCCCGAGATGGTCAATCGCAAGCGATCCATTATCCTGCTCTTTTCCATTGCACTCAGCTTCCTCCTCCTGTGGGCCACCTATGACGGACATTTCCTCTACGTGCGGATTACAGGTAAGGGCTACTTCAAGAGCCTAAATTTCAATGACCCGCAGTACATCCTCCAGGAGACAGCCAACATGCTCCAGTTAGTCAGTTCCTGCAACAACGTCTTCATCTACGCGGTGGCCCAGAAGAAGTTCCGAGAGGAACTGAGAAAGGTTTTGATGTGGCCCGTCACCACGTTCACTGGCTGGTTTAAACGGTAAACAAACGCTAAAACGTCCTCGCGTTGCTTCACTTCCATCAGAGTAGTTCAATGTGTAGCACACTCTCTCTCCAGAATCAGAAAGTGCTGCGTTCTAGCTCCTGGATCTGTGAGATTTCAGGCCCATACTCCAGTGCCGATAGTCCCCCTGTGTCCCTGAAGAAATACCGAACTAACACAATTGCTGCATTTCTAGATGAGATGTTAAACCACTGTGAGTATCTGCTCTCTCAGATCGAATGTAGCAACCCACGGTCGGAATTTCAGAAATGAGCAGGAAGAGCTTTCCCCAGCTTCTTACAATAACTGTCCCTCATTTAAACCAGTTAAAAGCAGCTAACTGAGTATTTTTCAATTACATTTGTGGAATATTGCTCTCTGCACATTTGCGGAAGTATTTCCTTCATTAGAATGGGAAAATACTTAGTTGGCAGTAAAGCACTTTGGGAAAATCCTGTAGTCGTTCAAGGCTCTCTATAAACGGATGTTCTTTCTTTCATTTTTCCATTTTTTTCTTTCTTTCTTTCTTTCTTCCTTCCTTCCTTTCTTTCTTTCCTTCATTCCTTTCTTTTTTCTTTTCTTTCTTTCTTTATCTCGTTCTTTCGTTCGCCTGCTTCACTGCGACCCTCTCCCCATCAACGTTAATCTTTCTACTTAAACGAAAGTATTTGATGAAATGGGATTTTTTCCCACATTATATTCCATTTGCCAGATCTTTGCCCACTCACTTAACCTATCTATATCTGTTTGATGCCTCCATATGTCCTCTTTGCAACTTACTTTCTTACTGACATCTGAGTCATCAGCAAATTTGGCAACCATCCCTTCAATCGCTTCATCCAAGTCATTTATATAAATTATAAACAGTTGAGGTCCCAGCAATGATCCCCGTGGCACACCAATCGTTACATCCTGCTAACCTGAAAACAATCCATTTATGCTTATTCTTTGATTGCTGTTAGCCAGCCAACCTTCTATCCATGCCAAAATGTTACCCGAGATACCGTGAGCTTTCGTTTTCTGCAATAACCTTTGATGCGGCACTTTATCAAATACCTTTTGCAAATCTAAGTACAGCACATCCACCGGTTCCTCTTGATCCACACTACACGTTACTTCCTCAAATAACTCCAATAAATTGGTTAAGCACGATTTCACTTTCACAAAACCATGTTGAATCTGCCTGATAAACTTTAGCTTATCCAAGAGCTCTGCTATAACTTCTTTAATAAAAGCTTCTAACATTTTCCCTACGACAAATGTTAAGTTAATTTCCCTGTGGTTCCCCGCTTTCTGTCTCCCTCCCTTTTTGAATAATGGAGTTACATTTGCTATCTTGCAATCGAATGGACCTTCTCTGAATTTAGCGAGTTTGGAAAACTTCAACCAATGCATGAATTATCTCGCTAGGCGCTTCTTTTAAGACGCCAGAATGAAGTCCATCAGGACCCGGGCTCCTCTCAGACCGCAGCTCCAACAATTTACTCGGTGCCACTTCTCTTGTGACTGTAATGTTCTTGACTTCCTTCGCCACTTCCATTTCCTGGTTTATAGCTGCTTCTGTGATGTTACTTTTATCCTCTGTAGTGAACACTGATGCAAAACACCTGTTTAATTCATCTGCCTTCTCCGTGATTTCCATTATCAATTCCCCAGATTCACTTTCTATGCGACCAAAGCTCAATTTGTTAACTCTTCTCTCTTTTAAGTATTTATAAAACAAGTTTTATACACTTTTTATAACAATTTTAAACGCTGTTTTTATATTTCTGGCTAGCTTTCCCTCATACTCTAATTTTCTAGTAATATTTTAGTCATTCCTTGCTGTTCATTGCATTTTGTCCAATCTTCTGGTCTCCCACCTATCTTGGCACAATTCTATGTTTTTTCTTTGAGTTTGATGCTATATTTAACCTTTCTAGTTAACCATGGATGGTGTGTCCGTCTCCTGGGATTTTTCCTACTCGTTTGAATGTATCTATTCTGTGCATTCTGAAATGACCACTTAAATATTAGCCATTGCATCTCTATTGACCTATCGCATAACCTAATTTGCCAATTCACTTTATCTAGCTCAGTTTTCATGACTACATAATTGACCTTATTTAAGTTTAAAAACTTCGTCTCAGGTCCTCTCCTCTCTCCCTCAAACCGCATGTACAATTCAATTATATTATGGTGGCTGCTACAGGGACTTGTATTACGTAAACACGTTCAAACTCAAATACAATAATAATTGAAAACGGATTTGGTGTGACGTCAACAAAATCATTGCCTTGTTCAGTATGAAATAAGTAAAGATCTAGTGTGGTATTGCGAGGAACATGCATTTACAAATATTCAGAATGATGTGTTATGTGCTTTGCATGCACATGTGCTCCACAAACGAAATACGCAAACATGCATAATACAACGTAGTACATAGTTTACTTACATATACACACGCTCACGGAATTGGTAGGGCATAACTCCACCATGAATTAGTAAACTTTCACACAACACTTTTTGCCCCTAAATGTGCAACGTACGGTGCTGACAATTAGTACCGTCCTTCAATCCCGCTTCCCCCTCGGAGTTACAAGGTTCATCCCAACTTTTCAACGAAATATTACGTCCTCGGGGTCTCAGAAAGCGTTAAGTCTGAACTTGTTTTCAAGCATAGTCGATATTGTAATGCAGGAATATTATTTGCACAGAGGGAGGCGGCAATGTGAAATTACTTGCCAGAAAGATTTGTCAATCTGTGTTTAATGGGAATAAAGGAATGGCGGGATTCAGGCACTTTCAGCAAAATTTCAATTTGTGGCCAATAATAACAATGTCATTAAGTCATAAAATTATCAGCATATCCCGGTATCTCGTTATGAAACATTGAGGAACCAATTTGGATGAAATAAAAATGCCCTTCCTTTTCTTCGGGCTACCCGGTGGCATTGGACCATGAAATACAATGATTCCCAGAGCTCACTGTTTAATGTTCCTTTGCCACAACACCTACAATTTATGTACAAGCCCTTGCGCTCAACGTACCATTGCATGGAGTGACGTGTCACGGAACATAGATATTTCCTGTAATCCCCATCTGTGAGCTGTGTCACCGGTAAACTTATTCTGCAAGTTTTGGCCAAAGCTGAAGTGCTGGAGCGCCATCCAGTGGAACTTTGTATAAACGCAAAGCCTCTTAATTTCTACCCGAATATTGCTGCATGATTTTGCTGAATTGTTATTACGTCAGATTATTATGAATGTTGTTAATTTGATTTTATTTTTACTTTAACTGCTCTCTTTAGTGTTTTCCATTTGCTACAGTTGCTTTTTTGCATCAACTGTGAGATTATTTCCATTCTCGAGTGTGCTCAATACATTAATGCATGTTCATCGGCATTCACATTAATAATTCCACCATTGTTGAGGTTGGATGGAAATTTCATAAAAATGGAACCTTCCCACTCCCCTAATCATTAAAGGCGGCACAGATCCAAATTGGATAGGTCCATGAGTCAAGGGTGATGTTTATTTCGCTATTTGTTTGTGTGTGTGCGTGTGTACGTTAGCGTGTGTGTATCTGAGTGTGTGTCTGTTTGTTTGTGTGTGTGTTTGTGTGCGGGTGTGTGTGTGTATGAATACTGCTCGCCAGCCAAGCGTATCAATCAGGGGCATCACTGGTTACTAAGCGAGAAATGCTTCCTCTACACTACCCAATCAAACACAGTCAGGACAGGTACGGCACATTTATGACACAAAAGAAATCTCCTTCTACACTTGTACTCCTATTCAGAGTCAATGCAGCACGGGTTGCATACAGAATGAAAGCTCCAAACAATTCCAGGCAGATAGAACAGGGATGAACTGCAGGGTGAATCTCCATCTACATTGTATAATTAAAGGCTCCTCGTACAGCTGCAGCAGAATGAATGCAGAGAAATTCTGGTTCGCTGAGCGCCGACTTTGCTAGAAATTGTGAAAGGAATGAACTTGTAACTTTTAAGTAAACATAAATAATATTTTATTCTATCAGATTACACTGATGGTGTAATTTACACATCTAAATTAGATTTCTAAAGATTTAAACTTGTGTGTCTCTCATTTATGAACCCAGTGACTTATTGCCTCCTCAGTCCCCATGCCTAGTAAGTTCTCACATAGACTCCTGATCTCTTTGTTTCACGGTGTCGCACTGCATTGTAACAGACCGCAGCCTGACGGCTGAAGTGTGTTAACAGTGAGAGTGGTGGAGCCTTTCTCGTGGTCCATAGGTACTTTGAACCTTCCCTCAACTCTTCCATCTATGCATGCGAAGTCAAGATACTCGAGAACTTGATTGGAGAACTGCCAATTCCAGAATACGAGTTCTGGTCCGAAAGTACTCCGATATATCGATATCTGAAATGTCTCCGAGTGACAAGGAGCAGCTGCCATAACAAGAATAAAATTATCTTAATGATATATGGGAGCAGAATTAAATAAAGTGCTTGCAAATGTCAGCAATATAAACTGATCTCTCTATCTATTCATCTATCAGTCTATCCGCCTGCCTTTCTGTGTGTCTGACTTCTTCTTTATCTGTTTATTCTCTCCTCTCTATCTATCCAGATATCTGAGAGCCAGATTTAGTTTTCCATCCATCTCTGTTTTGTATGTTGAACAACCAAACATACAGAATTTTACTGAACATGTTTCTATACTCTGTATCTGTAATACCAGCTATAGGATGTTGTAACTTTCTCCAGATGGAAGTTTAAACATGGGAAAGTAACATTTCTGAATATCACCCAGCATTTCCAAGGGTCCTGAGTTGGGGAAAGGCTAACGGTGCAGCGGACACACGGCAGTGAACAAGACACTGTACGGCCGAATCCGCCGTTGGCTCAATGCGTCCCTATCGCACAGTGCTTAACTCTGACGCCCTGGGCCGCGGTCCCATCTGTAGACTATTGGAATTCTTCACTCTGTCAAAGGACAGTGTGCAGAGTCCTTTAGTCACATTCCCCTGGTAAATGGAGGCGGTAAATGTCGAAGCCCCTGTCAATGTTTATACCAGGCTACGGAATAGCCAAAATCAACCGAACGCCAACAGCCCGCTTCAACCTGTTCTCCTTCACAAGACACGACCTGCTCAAGGTGGGAACTCTGACCCTCACACTGAAAGGATGTGAACCAAAGAAAAATCACTCACAAACCACATGGTATTATAACATTAGGAGAAAAAAAGCGTCTGATTAGATAAATAAACTGACACGATATCAATACCAACAGGGCTCCAATTGGAAACAGGTCTTTGCGGGGGTTTGTGTTCATGACGATGAAGATGGACATAAAGCAAATCAATCAGGGTCTGATTTCCAGGCTGAGACTTGCTGCCGACCTCAGGACTTTCAACGGTGGGAAGGGAGAGCGGAGAGGTTTACATTCTCCTCGTGCAGTTGGAGACTGATGGGCGACATTCTCAGCGATTGGACTGTTATAGGATGTCGTTACCTGACGTAACTCACGGTGCCACTGAGCGATTAGCGGTTTCCCAAACCAGAAACCACTTGAACTGTCATTGCTCACGAATTTCTTTGCTTCTGGTGTATCAACGGGTTAAATTGTTTCATCAGGTTTGTTCTCTGTTGACTTTAAAACTATAAAGAACCATTCGCCATCTTAGTATCGGAGTGTTTTACAGCCCAAAGAGAGGCAATTAGGCCCAATATGTGCTGACTCTCTTAAAGAGTTATCCATTTATTCTTAATTACCTGTCTGGGGTCTGCATATTTGTCTTTTTAAATTTCCTTTTACTGTTCAAATATTTATCCGCTTGTCTTTCAAAATTACTGATAGATTCTGTCTCCATCAAGGTTTTTCATGGGCCATCATATCCTCTAACAGTGCCCTGCTCAAAATACATAAATATTCTACCCTTTCTCTCTCCTTTACAATAACGATATTGACGCCATCCAGTTGCCCACTGAGCGTCCAGTCGGTTTCACTCTGTTTCTTTTTAACCTTTGAAAACCTTCCTTGATTGGGCACTGTCTGTTAGACTGCTTCTTAATATTCCCTCCCCTGATAAAAAGTTGCTCATGTATTTGGATTAACGTCTCTCACACCGCTACCCCCCACCAGCACCCAACCCACCAACCCCCACCCCCACCCACCACCCCCCGCCAAACCCCCGCCCCCGCTTCACCTTTCTCAGACTGTCCTACACTCTGACTAGGAGGTTAACAGAAAATGAAAGAAGAGCCCTAAAACTGGTCCCAAGTGTTTCAAACAAAGACAAAAATTGCTGGAAACTCTCTGGTCAGATAGAATCTGTGGAGAGGACGATAAGTGTTTGAACTGTGTTCTCAACAATGACGTGTACTTTTACCCTTGTCTCTAAGTGCTATACAATCCACATGTCTGTTTATAATTTTGGATTATTTAGTTATTTAAGGCAATCAGCAGCTTGTTCCCCACTTTCAGTACCTGAGTCCTGAATTCTTTCTCACCTTATCTCGTTTAAATTAATATTTACTTCTTTGTTCCTTCCCCCTACTTAACATTTCTTTTTCTATGAAACAAACAGACACGGAATTTTTTAGTGGTACTTCGGACCATTTGCTCTTTTATTTTATTCATTGGATGTGGAGGTCGCTGGTTGGGCCAGCAGTTATTGCCCATCCCTAATTGCCCCTTGTTCAGGGGGCATTTAAGAGTCAACCACATTGCTGTGAGCCTGGAATCACATTAAGGATAGCGTGCCCTAAACGAACCAGATGGGTTTTTAATTTCTGATTTTTATTGAATTCAAATTGCACCAACTGCCACGGCGGGATAGGAACCCGGGTCCCAAAGCGTTATCCTGGCTTCCTGGATTACTAGTACAGCGACAACAACACCACCCCTCCCCATCAAGTCCAATTTGAGCAGGGAATGCAGTAGAGAAGTGAACATCACCTATGGAATGGTTAGCATTAAGCTAATAAGGACACAAGTCAGAGGAAGTCCTGAATGAAACGTAGAAAGCTGTAAACACTTTTCAGTCAACCAAATAACCTAATAAAATTGGGGATAGTTTTTTTAAAAAGCAGCCCCTTAAAGGGAAGCTGCAAAAAGAAAGACAAAATTTAAAGGAAACTTGCAAACATTAAGCCTAAATGTGATTAAGAGGTTCAATTCAACACCCCAGTCACTACGGTGCCCACCGAGCATGGAAGGCGTCGGCAGTGCCGGCAGGAACCACGTGCTCCCTCTCCAGGGACACCCAGCGCAAATACAGCGAAGGAAAACAGGCAAACAGTCGGGTCGGACGACCCCCTCGGTCGCCATCTGCCTGGACTGTGAATGGCCAACTTGGCCAGGCGCAGGGGCAGGTTCACGAGGAGGTCCTCCTCCCTCCTGTCCCCTCTCCAGCTGGGAGCCCATAGATCAGGAGCGTGGGACTGATGCACAGATAAAGCAGAAGTAAAGGTTTTCAAGTAACTAAAAATTGGGTGCATAATACAACAGCTCAAATATGCGTCCATGGACTCCAAAAGGCCGCAAAAAGCAGAGGCATCTTGGGAGTCCGTGAACTGACACATCCTACGGTTGTATGGGACTGCTGCGTACAGCACCCTCCACCCCAGGTCCCCGATGAAAAATGGGAGGATATCCCCGTAGAGGGCCCCGCACTGGGGGCCTTCACCACTGGCCGGTAACAGGCAGTGGGCGAGGGCAAGGAACTAAATGGTGTGCAGCAAATTCCGATGCAGGAAACCCCGTCATCCCGTGCTAAAGGTCACGGGGGTCATTTCTGCAAGGATAGTCAGCTTGTGGAGCATAGGCTTCCGAAGGAGATTTCGAGGCTTGGGGCCAATGTGGAATTCAGTCCGAACAGGGGTACGCTGAGACGGAGGAGAACAGCTCACCTGCGCCGCCTGAAGACCCAGGAAAACGTCATGGCAGAGCATGGCCGTGCAAAGTTTTTGGGTGGCATTGGCCGCGAGCCGGACGTCCACCGATGCACGCTGCATCAAATACTTGGGAATCAATCAGCTCACTCCTCCACCACCCAACACGTCCCCGATCCTGGTCACCCTAGCATCCACAGCCCTCCTCTCCGTCAGCCACTGAAAAGGGCGGAAGTGCGGTTTCCTGAGCAGCGGACCTCTGACGATAGCCGCTACTCCTGACGGCGGAGAGCTCCGTCGCAAGGCAACCATGTGCCAGGTATTGATCAGGTTCTGGTAAAAGGTGGGCGACGCCTGCATGGACCCACGAAGGCCCCTCCGGTCTACAAACAGGAGTTGAACGTCAGAATTCAGGTCGTGCACCTGCCGGAGGAAATACATCGCCACGGCACACCGTTTGGGAAGGGGCTTGACGTAAAGGTATCACTGCAGGGCGCCTGACTGCCCTCCCTAAGCGGGAGACTCAGAAACTCAGCAGGGACCCAGTGCAGCAATTTGTCCCAGAAGGAGTCGACGAGCATTCTCTGCAGCTTTGTGACAAAATCCGGGAGAGGGTTCAAAGTGACCAGCCGGCACCACAACATGGCGGAAATCAGCTGGTTTATGACTAGAACTCGACCCCGGTAAGACAGCACTCGGAGCAGTCCTGTCCAGCGCCACAGGCGAGTAGTGACTTTGGCCTGCAGCCCCTGCCGGTTCGCCAGCAGAATTCCTTAGCGGGGCAGAGGTGGACCCCAGGTAGAGGAGGCTGGCCCTGCTCCAGGTGAAAGGCCTGAGCTCCTCGGGTAGGGGATCCATCTGCCACTGACCGACCAGGAGTCCGGAACTCTTGCCCCAGTTCATCCTGGCAGAGGACACTGCAGAATAGACCTCCTGGCACTCGCCCATCCTCCACAGGTCAGCAGGGTTAGTAAACATGAGGAACACGTCAATGCAAGTCGAGAGGACCGACCCGAAACCCGGCCCATGCAGGATCAATCCCGGCAACCTCCTCCACAAGAGGCGCAAGGAAGGCACCAGCAGACAGAGTACAATTGGCCAGACAAGGGGCAGCCCTGACGCACTACTCTCCCAAAGCGAAGTGGCACCTTCAGGGAACCGTTAACCTTAACTAGACACTCTGCGGCAGCGCACAGAAGTCGGATCCGTGCGACAAAATGCATCCCGAACACGAATGCTCGCAGAGTCCCGTATAAATAATCATGATCCACACTGTCGAACATCTCCTGGTCAAGAGACAGAAAGGCACTCGACAGACCAGTCCTCTGGGAAAAGCGGATGATGTCCAGGACCAGAAAGCTGGTCCAAGTGTTTGTGCTGTGTTCTCAACAATGACATGAGCAGCTTTATCCTTGTCTCTAAGTGCTCTGCAATCCACATGACTGTTTATAACCTCGGATTTTTTAATTTATTTAAGGCAATCAGCAGTTTGTTCCTCACCTTCAGCATCTGAATCCTGAATTCGTTCTCCCCCTTTCCCGTTTAAGTTAATATTTACTTCTTTGTTACTTCCACATTTCGTCTACGTTGCATTTTGCTTTGCATGAGGCAAATAGGCACGGAAAAGTTTGGTGGCACTTTAGACCATTAACTCGTATTTTTATTCATTCATGGGATGTAGGCGCCGCTGGCTAGGCAAGTATGTATTGCCCATCCTTAATTGCCCCTTTTCAAAGGGCATTTAAGGTTCAATCACATTGCTGTGGGTCTGCAGTCACATGTAGGCCAGACCGGGGAAGGACGGCAGATTTCCTTCCCTAAAAGACATTTCTTCTTCTGACGATTACTAATTGTCCTTTTCGTCCTCTTCCTGTCGGAATATACCCAACAGGGCAGACGCGCCACCTACTGATGCATTCGGGTATATTTGATTTTTCGAATCTGTCAAACTGAGTTTCACTTCCTGAAATGTTCTATTTTTCAATTTATTTTACTTGTGCAGTGGCTATTTGCTTCGTGGAGCAATGAGCTGAACACGGTTACAAATATTGTAGATGTTGCATTTTGTTTATTTGAATTGCGGTGATCGTAAATGATAAAAAAAAATGATGTTTAATTGACAACCAAAAAACATGCATTCTCGGAATTTGGGCGTCAATGTTAATTCTGGTCCTTATTGTCCATCTGTAAGTGAATCTTGCAACATCTGTCCTCCCGTGTTGACACTTTAATAATGTTGCCCATCAGTTGCGTCCAACTGAAATCATGTCGTATGTGGGCAGAGAATTCAGTCGAGGGCTGAACAACACCAATGGGATCCTTCTCATCGATCCAACAAGGGCACAAGTCAGAGGGAGCCCTGAAGGAAACGTAGAAAGTTGCAGTCAGACCATACTCCATGAGCACCTTCTTTAGTTCTCGCTGCCAAGTAAGAATTAGGTCATTGAAGCTTGGCGGGAATGCAGGGGTGATTCCTGGTTCTTCAGTTTGAAGTGTTTGAGTTGAGAGGAAAAACGAAAACAGTGTTTTCGGACTGTTACCAACTGATTGTTGGTCGCACAGAAAGTGAACGCCGGTTGAACAGGTCTTCGCTCTAAATTACAGAGTCCAAATCCAGGGAATTTCCTGAGTAATAACTGGGGGGAATTGTAGGGGTGTTGGGAAGTCTGGAAGAAAAAATTAAGATGGAACAAACGGCTTCGTCATCCGTCAGTACCTTTTGACTTTGAAATTGGCCTGCGGCATCGAAAACAGGAAAATGACGAATGAGTCTCTGGTGATGATGTGAGGTAAATTGCGCTTGCACGGTTTCTGCAATTTGACTAATGTAAAACAAAACGACAACTCTTGTGGTGTGATCTACTGTGGCTATCTGTCTGTGTACCCTTGTGTGCAAATGTGTGTTTATCTGTCTGCACCTGTTCCGATTTCCAATGTTGTAGGTGAGGCTTGTGCTCTCCAGCAGAGGGCGCCCTCTGATCTCTGGAACTCAGGGACTTGTGATCACAAAGTGAAGCTGCGAGGGAGCTTCGACATTGATTGGGCTTGGGGCAGGGGAATGTGCATGCTTCAGAGCATTTGCCTTGTGACGTCAGCCTATGAACATGTGTAACGTCAGCTTTTTGTCTCCGTGACGTCATTCGGAGGTCAGCCGGTCTGGTTTGAAAGTTAGTTGTGCTTCCTCCGTGATGACAGGACTAAAGTAATTGTTAAAGCTTTAAAGCTTCTTTAAATATGCAAAAATAAAGAAAGGATTAGTGAGGACAAATGTAGGTCTTTTACAGTCCGAAGCGGGAGAATTTAGAAGAGAAAACAAGGAAATGGCAGAGCAATTAAAGTTTTTCTACGGGGTGGACATGGAGCTGTGTATCTGAGGGTCTCAGAGCACAGTCATACACTGCGACCTCTGACAGCTCCACCTAGAAACTACCAGCGGAACCGTGCCCTCTGTTCTCAGCTCTTTTATAAGTCCCTTCTTCGTGAAATCGGCTCATAAGGCGACATATTGGGCAATAAGCAACAGGTTGACTGGAGTCCGACCGGGAAGCTGCCAGCACAAGAAAAGGTAATGGGCAATATCTGCTGTTTTAAAATGACAATCCAGCATCACTTTTCTTCTCCTTCTCCTTCCCCCATTGTCCTGTCCGAATACTGTTTACACACAGAACACCCGCTGGAACTGTTGGCTGGAAGAAATCTAGAACATTTAGAAACATTCGTCCCTTAACCGAACCTGATAGTTATTTTTTAATTCGGATTCCACATGTGCATGAACATCACAGTGAGCGCTAAAACCGGATAGAAATAAACAGGGAACCACATCCATGTTAGCGGGTCCCAACGTGAGGACCGACCACTTCTCTACTGTGGCAAAAACCTTAACCAGCACAGGAGCAAAATGAACTATTTCACCCTAAGACACACATAGGAATGGAGCTGTGTCAGCCCCATGCCATATCCTCTTCGGACAATATCACACCATCAGTGATTAGCGGGAACTGGTCTGCCGGCATTCCCGCCGCCGGCACAGACTCACATTTATTCCTGGCTTCTTTCCAGTAGGCGGCAGTAGTATCAGTGAAGTTGAAAAGCTCTCCGAAGTGTCGCTGTTAAAGACGTGGAGAATTATATGAGTTTCAAAATTGTTAACAGGGGGCGTGACAGTGAGTTTTAGTCGATTTACGATTAAAGTCAATTTGCGCAGAGTCCGTTATTTTGGAATATGAGTAAAGTCTTAATTCTCGGACTTCTGCTTCCCTACGGAAGGGTTACTTGTGGCGCTGCCACTTGAATTGAAAAAAAACTTTGTGGTTGGAGCTCCGACAAAGTCCGGATCACTCAATTGATGTGTAATAGAAATTTAAATCTCCATCCCCACATTGGATGGTAGTGTTGTTTGTTTTAATTATGCTTTAGTTTTTTTTTTAAACATTGAAGAAAGTAATGGAATGCACAGTTACAAAGGGAACACACAATCAAGTTCTTCCACGCTCTGCCTGAGAGAATTAAGGAGAAATGAAAGCATTAGTCCTCTGATGTTCACTTTCTTCATAATCATATCTTCATTTGAAGCTGAATAATGACGGGGATGGACACTGGGGGTTGTTTGAATCAGCGGCGTAAACCAGAGTTCGACTCACACAGACGCACACAGGCACCACCCCCACACATACGGTCACAGACACAGACACGCACGCAGACACACAAACACACACAGAGACACACACACGCACAAAGATAGACGAACACACACAGGCACACAAACATAAACATCCACACACAAACGCACACGCACACAGACGCGCATACACACAAACGCTGACACATACATACGCACACAGACACACGAACACACAGACGCACGCAAACACAAACAGACACACACAAACAGACGCAAATACGCTCACACACACACTGACACACACACAAACGCAGACACTCGCAAACACACATTGATCAATGTAGCTGAGGGAAATCGATTGGGTTCCTTTATGGAATTATTGCAAATTGCTATTGCGGTTGGGATTTAGGATCTTGCCAGATAAATGAACAAAGACGGGCGGAAACGCAACCCTTATTCTTAATGATCATGTGAACTGTAAAAAGGCGGCATGGAACATTTGTACCTTGGAGTTACATGATTCCTCCACGAGATGGCGATGTTCACCTTGCTGGTTTCAGTGTGGCAGGAGCTGCAGACGGAGAACGTCATTCGGTTACTTTTTTGAATAAAACTGATTAAAGAAACGGATTCGGAAGTAAAAGCGTCATTTACAAATGGAAGTCGTGTTTACTTTATAGTGATATTGTCAATTATTGAAGTATTATCCGTGAGATATTGGAAGTATTTTCCAAGAGCCGTTCACCCAGTATCTACTCTCAACTATCATAGAAATGTACAGCAGGGCCGGAGGCCATTGGCTGATTGTTTACGCGGCAGCCGGTAATTAGCCATCCAGCCTAAACTTACTTCTCAAGGTTTGATCAGTCGCCTTATAGGTTAAGACACTTGAAGGTGCATATCCTTTGTGTTATATATTATGAAAGCCTCTGCCTCTCACACCCTTTCCGGCTGTAAGTTACAGAAGCCCACCTCCCTCTGGGTGAGAAAAAATCTCCTCGTTTTCCCTTATATAACTCCCACTTGTTAACTGAAATCTACTCCCCCTTAGTTCCTGACCACTCAACCAAAGAGCTTAGATAATCGGATCCACTCTTTTCAAAGCCTTCATTATTTGATAAGCTTCCTTTGGGTCTCCCCTCAGCCTCCTCTTTTCCGACGAAAAGAAGGCAAGACTGTCCAATATTTCTTCATAACTAATACCCATCAGTCTAGAAAAGACCCTTATAAATGTCATCCGTATCCTCTCTAGTGCAATCACATTAATACTTTTACAAAATATCCCATTCTGTTCAAACCTGTTCGTCAATCCTCATTCCAGTCAGATGAATGAGGTATCGCATTGTTGTGTTCAAATCCCTTCGGGCCCATTGTATGTCTGTATCTCCTGAAAATAGGCTGTGAATAGTCCTAATGAGAAGTGAGCAGGTTATTCAACGGGAGCAGCGAGCACTGATGCTGAAGCAACATTAACAATTTCCTTTCACTGTCCCAGATCCCCAGATTGCAGCAATTTAGATCATTCAGATTCTCTTGTAGCTATAAACACAATGGCATCGAGTTACTGCCCAAGCGTCCTGCGATCTGTTTCTTCCAGGGACTTGCATTCATCATTTAAAGACTGGGAGTTCGCACTGGGGGAATGAAGGCGCTGAGCTGGCTGCATTCAATATGAGAAGTGAGAAAGAACAAAAGTACAACATGTGACTCAGGGACGAGCAGATTCGCCCTCCCAAATGGTCCTCACGAATTTTTTGAACTGGCCGAGAAAGTCTCCCAACGCATTGTTGGGCGACAGAATCAATCTAATTCTTGAGTTGTTTGCACCGAGTCTCTTTCTCATTCGCGCCAAAATAATTCACAACTAAATGTGGATCGATAATCTCCACCGGATAATAGCAATTGTTTGCATATCTATTTATATGCCGGTGCGTTTGTGCATTTTTGTGTGTTTGTCTGTGTATGAGTGTGAAAATGTTTATATATTCGTGTCTAAGTGTATCGCGAGGCTTGGTGAGTTATGCTGCAAAGACTTGGATATACAAGAATTTTCAGCAAAACCGTGCAATTATTTCATGATCATATCACTGCAATAGTCTTGAGTGGGAGAGTTAAAACAGACATGTTGGAAATCCGAACTCGGCTCAAGCAAAGCTGTGTGATAGCGCCCTCACTATTTACAATCTGCCTGACAGTGTCTATTCACCTAAACAAAGATCAGCGGCCCTCTGCTGGCAGTGTTAAACACCGCTTCTGTGGAAAACTGTAACTTAGTCACCTCCACACCAAAATTAAATTGACCATCACATTATCAACAATTTGAATAGGACTGCGGTGTCATTGTGCACTGTCTGATGAGCTTACAAACCACTCCTGATTTCTTCAATTCTGCAAACAGGAGATTCAGCCTGCCCTTGAAATTTTCCAAAACAAAACTCAAATTTCAACTCACATCTGGCCAGTCAAGTATTCTACCTGCCATAAATGTTGAAGGAGAGAATGCGGAATAAGCGGCTGCCAGCTCTCTCAAAAGGCTACCACTGACGAGGAGATCCATCACCAGCTTTGCCTTCTGAAAACTACGACAGTGAGTGTTCACAAAAAAGACCTCCACAAGTCAACAGTAGTCCGAATGTACAGAGCAGTTGCCATCAACAGGCTCCCATACCGCGGTGAGAACTGGGCTGGTTATCAATGAAACCTAACAGCTCGAGAGGATTTCCATCAGCAATGACTCGCCACGCCATTTGGTTTCATGGTAGGACCATTGAACAAACAGTTGTGACCTTCTTGAAGTCAGCTCCATAAGCATTCAGGAAAAACTTGTGCAAAATCAGTTACAGTGGTCTGGACACTGTGTCAGGATGGCCCAAAAGCGTCTCCCCCACCAGGTTCCTTTCTCTCAACTTTCCAATGGCCAACGGCCCAGAGGAGGGCAAAGAAAGCATCTCAAGGGCACCCTGAAGATCTCCTTGAAGTGCGGGGTAGATCTCGCACTGTACACCCATGGATGAGCAAACATCCTTGCCCGAGGGCCACATCTGGGTATGGAAATCATTTGTGGACCAAAAATGCTGCTGAACAATTAAAACAAGTATTGATTTTGGTACAAATAAACACTATACATTTGCTTTTAGAATTGTTAAACCATCACAGAATTTATAGAGTTATTCAAAATCACAAGAGTCTGGATAGGGTATATTGGGAGAAACTCCTTCCATTTGTGGAAGGTTCGATAACCAAAGGAGACAGCTCTGAGGTAATTGGCAGCAGAATCAATGGCGACACGAGGAAAAACTTTTCCACGTAGCGAATGGTTAGGATCTGGAATGCAGGTTGATTGGGACTTTCAAAAGGGAACTGGGTCGTTATCTGTAAAAGGCAAAAAAAAAAGACACAGCTTACGAGGAAAAGACTGGGAATAGGATTGGACGAATTTATCCTCCAGAGAGCCAGCAAAAGCACGAAGGGCCCAAACCGACTTCTTCTATGCTCTTCCGACTCTATGAATCTATATCGATGCATTGCAATAATTTAACCAAACATACCCACTTCTCACACTCTCTTGACTTAATTTGAACAGCATAGTTTGTCACCCCTCATTACTAAGACATCAACATATGGTGTCAGACTTGTTCTGGAAATGCACAATAATTAATTGTGATGCTGGTCAGTTAGCTGGGATCTGTAGTGCGATTTGCTGCATTTCAGCAAAGAAAAGGCTTGCGCGCGCACATCCGTGGAGCCTAACAAAACAGGGATTTCCCCTGCCACCTTGAAGATAATTGGGAGCTCAGGTTCTCTCAAGGAAGAAGAAAACCTGTCAAGTTATTCTGGATTGTGCTTTTCCATGAAAGTTTTATCTTTATGCTGGAAAAGCTTCAGGTTGTCAGCCTTCTCTGTCACATTCTTATGCCCTCCAGAAAGTTTGCAGTGTTATGACAATAATGTGATCATGGGAAATTTATCTCTTACTTTGTCCTTATGACAGGATGTTAAGGAAATTGG
This sequence comes from Cetorhinus maximus, assembly GCF_964194155.1. NCBI lineage: Eukaryota > Metazoa > Chordata > Chondrichthyes > Lamniformes > Cetorhinidae > Cetorhinus > Cetorhinus maximus. The sequence goes on from NW_027596331.1 coordinate 44,173, forward strand.
CCTACAGCCACAGAAGTTTAAAAGAATCAAAGAACGAAGTCAGAAATTAAGGTAGAGAAGCCTAGTCAGTCAGCTATCTGCATGACAGCCAACACAGCTTCTGATGTTCTGATCTAATCAAGTATTTTATCTGCATTCCATCTGAAAGGCGCATCTCCGGAATTGAGGTAATCCCTCAGTTCTGCACTTCAGAATCAGCCTGATTGACTGGGTCTTGAAGCCAGAACCGCCTGACTGAGAGGCAACAGCGCCACCAAGTGAATCACCGTTGTCGCGGGAAAAGTTGAACATAAGTTTGGGTTACTTGGATCATTCATGGTTAATTTTTTACCATTTAGGAAACAGCGGCGTTTAAACAGGAAACAAAGGAGGAGTCAAGTTTCTGAAGGGGAAGATGGTGAACCCCAGCCTGACATTGGGTTCCAGCCAGTTTAAAAAGTGAACGGTTCAGCTTGAAGTTAACAATCAGGAAGCGGTGTCGGGGAGTCTTTACAAGGCTGGGGAAACTTTTACCTAAAAAGCAAATGATGGCGCGGTTCCTGTACCTCTGTTCGTTCCTAGTTAGGTTTACTTGTGAGTGCTGAGGACTTATTGATCGTAGAGTCATTAAGATTTTAAATATTCTGGTTTAATTTGTTGCATTTTAAAATGTCTGTTTTCACCTAGATTTGCTCCTTTATAATTTTCTCGTAGGTATCCGGGCCAGCATTGTGCTAACCCAACCGGATTCTGTCTCCAAAAACATTGGTGACTCTGTCCAACTGTCTTGTGCGGTGAGTGGGTACGATATCAACCAACATCATATGCACTGGATTAGAGAGGTCCCCGGAGAAGGGTTGGAATCCATACTTGCTTATAGGAAAGGGTACAACACCTATTACGCGCCTGGAGTTCAAAGTCTAATCACTTTTTCAACTGAATCTTCCACAACCTATGTTGAGTTGCATAATTTGAAAACCGAGGACACGGCCACCTATTACTGTGCGAGGCAGTCACGGTGAGAGAAACCAAGGCTGGACCCAGGAAAAAAACAGAGCGAGGGGGAATCTAGACGCTCCAGGCAGAACACCTAGTTCAGAAGCAATGTTCGTAATACAGTCTGACTCTGAACCTAGAGTTACTCCATAGCAAATGAATCGTAGCAAAACAATTGTGAGCTTTCTCATGTGTATTATTTATAGCAAAAATGTTTGCAGACCCAGGGGCTAACGTTTCAACAATGTGCTACTGTAGGATTTTAGAAGGACTGGCGATACATTCCTATCGGTTGGAATGAATCTATCCTGAACACCTTCTCATCGTTGACAGTAAAGGAACCCCTGGTTACGATCACAGAGAGAACCCAGAGGGGTTCTCCCGATATTTATCACTCAATTAACACCACTGAAAACTATTTTATCCCATTGTTGATTGTGAATTAATTCTTTCTTTCTTTCTTTCTTTCTTTCTTTCTTTCTTTCTTTCTTTCTTTCTTTCTTTCTTTCTTTCTTTCTTTCTTTCTTTCTTTCTTTCTTTCTTTCTTTCTTTCTTTCTTTCTTTCTTTCTTTCTTTCTTTCTTTCTTTCTTTCTTTCTTTCTTTCTTTCTTTCTTTCTTTCTTTCTTTCTTTCTTTCTTTCTTTCTTTCTTTCTTTCTTTCTTTCTTTCTTTCTTTCTTTCTTTCTTTCTTTCTTTCTTTCTTTCTTTCTTTCTTTCTTTCTCTCGTCCTCCCCTCCTTCCTTCCTTCCTTTTTCCTTCCTTTCTTTCTATCATTCATTTTTCATTCTCAGCAGCACTCCACCCCACAAAATTAATTCCGATAGAATGTAAAGAGCAGGGGATTCTTCAAGTGAAAAGAGCAGGGATACCAGAGTAATTGTTTAATAAATTAAATAAAATACAATATTGATCGCAGGGCAGGCGATGTGCTGCTGCTGCAGCATATGGGAGCTGCTGGACACCAAATTGATTCAAAGAGAGCACATCTGTATTAAGTGTTCGAGAGCTCCAGGAATTTCGAATCTGAGTTGAGGAGCTGGAATCCGAGCTGCAGAAACTGAGCCACATCAGGGAGGGGGACAGCTAACTGGACACTTTACTCCAGGAGTCGGTCACACCCCATGAGATTAGGTAATTCCAATTTGGTCTGTGATCAGGAACAGGAGTTTGTGACTGCAGGTGAGGGAGCTGCGTGGGCCCAGAGGGTAGCGTTCGAGGAACCTCGGCCCCTGCAATTGTTCAAGAGTCACGAGGCTGTGTGGACGAGAGCACGGGCTGCAGGGAGGATGGGGGAACTGGCCACGGCACCGTGATAGAGGGAAACATTAAAGTGGTGGGAAAAAAATGAGTGTAGTGGTAGGAAAAAGTTTAATTAGGGTGATAGATACTGTTCTCTGCATCCGTGAGCGTGAGTCCCGAAGGCTGTGTTGTCTGCCAGGTGCCAGGGTTAAGTACATCTCCTCAGGGCCCGAGAGGAACTTGGAATAGGAAACGGCCAAAGTGAAACTAGGCCCTTTAGAGAATGAGGCTCTGGAAATAATAATGGGGAGCCAGGAAATGGCAGAGGAGTTTAATAAATACTTTGCATCAGTCTTTACGATAAAAGGCACTAACAGCATTCCAAAAATATGAAATTATCAAGGGCAAAATGGCGGGGAGAGGGGAGGAAATAAATACAATCATTATCACCAGACAAAAGTGCTAATGAAACTAGTGGGCCGAAAGGCTGCTGCCACCTGAATCTGATGAGTTTCATCCCAGGATATTAAACGAAATAGCTGCAGAGATAGTGGACACACTGGTCTTCCAAAAATCCTTAGATCTCCCAAGAATCCTTAGATCCCGGAGAAGTCCCAGAGGATTGGAAAACTGTCAATGTAACGCCCTTGTTCAAAAAGGGAGGGAGACAATAAATATTTAACCACAGGCCAGTTACCTTAACATTCACCATTGGGAAAATGTTAAAGTCTATCATAAGTGATGCAATATCAGAGCATTTAAAGGTGCATAATATAATCAAGCAGAGTTAGAAAGGCTTCATGAAGGGGAAATCATGCCTGACAAATTTATTAGAATTCTTTGAGGAGGTAACAAGCAGGATAGATAAAGGGCAACCAGCAGGTGTAATATATTTGGATTTTCATAAGGTTACTTAATAAGGTAAGAGCCCATGGTGTTTTGGGTAGTATGTTAGCGTGGATAGAGGATTGAGTAACTAATAGAAGACAGAGATTTGGAATAAAAGGGGCATTATGATGATGGCAAACTGTAACTAGTGGAGTGCTACAGGGATCAGTGCTGCGGCCACAATTATTTACAATATATATTAATGGTTTGGATGAGGAAGCGAATGTACTATCGCCAAGTTTGTGGATGGCACAGAAATAGGTGGGAAGGCCGGTGGTGAGGATGACACAAAGAGTCTGCAAATGGATAGCGACAGGTTAAGTGAGTGGGCAAAGACTTGGCAGATGGAATATAACGTGGGAAAATGTGAGGTTATGCACTTGGACATGAAGAATAGAGGAGCTGAATAATATTTAAATGGAGAAAGACCGCAGAAAGCTGCAGCACAGAGGGATTTGGTTGCCCTCGTGCACAAATCACAAAAAGCTAGCATTCAAGTTCAGCAGGTAATAGGGAAGGCAAATGGAATGTTTGATTTCATTGCAAAGGGAAAGGAGTATAAAAACAGACAAGTCTTGCTTAAATTATACAAGGCACTAGTTAGACCACACCTGGAATATTATGAACAGTTTTGGTCCCCTTATCTGAGGAAAGATATATTGGCTTTCGAGGCAGTCCAAAGACGGTTCACTAGCTTGATCCCGGGGATGGAGGGATTTTCTTATGAGGAGAGGTTGAGTAGTTTGGGCCTGTAATCATTGGAGTTTAGAAGAATGAAAGGCGACCTTATTGAAACATGTAAGATCCTGAGGGGGCTTGACAGGGTAGGTGCTGAGAGGTTGTTCCCCATTGTGGGGAGTCCAGGACCAGAGCTCACAATCTCAGAGTAAGGAGTCGCCATTTGAGACAGAGATGAGGAGGAATTTCTTCTCTCAGAGGGTAGTGAATCTGTGGAATTATTTACCACAGAGGACTGTAGAGGCTGGGCCGTTAAATATATTCAAAGCTGAGATAGTGAGATCTTTAACCTGTCAAGAAATCAAGAGTTATGAGGAAAAAGCAGGACATTGGAGTTATCAGCCATAATCTCATTGACTGGTGGAGCAGACTCGATGAGCCGAATGGCCTACTTCTGCTCCTAAGTCTTATGGTACTATGGCCTTGCAAATATTCTTTCTCCATGAAGTTTATCCATGACATTTAACAGAAAGCATTTGATAACCTGCGAAGATCCTTTTCAAGCAGTGAATTGTAATCTGAAATGTTCTGCTTGATACGAAGTTGGCTGCATATTGATGAATAAATTCCAAATGGGAAGGGATGGGGGTGGAGCAATTTCGAAATGAACAGGAAAGTTGAAGTATCTCGATAGTTCTTTCAGAGATCTGGCAGAGCCGTGGTGATTGACTGGCCTCTTTCTGTGCTGTGTCATTATAAACATCACTTCTCGGGACCTCAGTCCACCTCAAAAGCCCTTTACGGTGAACAAAGTTTTATTTTTAAAGAATGGGCATTTGATTTGTACAGTGCAAAATCCCGAGTCTTATTCGGCTCACTGAAGGTCATCTATCTGCTCATTGTTTGGCGAGAGAGTGAGTAGTGGTGTGGGAGTTGGTGACCTTGGTCGAACAAAGAAATGATCTAGTGTAATATAAACAGCCAACATGAGATTGTCTCGTGTGATAGATACAAAGCCATTGTCTCGTGCAGTAATAAGTAGAACAGGCCTGAGTATGATACAAACAGAGGCATAGCTTAGTCCAGCTACACATGAGAAATTGCCTCGAGTGATATAAACTGATACAGTCAAGCAGCAGCAGAGCCTGTTATTAAATCAAAATCAGAAATTCCAGCGTTGTGATTTAAACAGAGGCAGTGTCTAGTCTAGTAATGGCTAAGACAGTCATGTGATATAAACAAACACATTCTCCAGTTTATTATGAATAAAAACAATGTCAGATATAATAAAAATTGATGCAACATCCAGTGAAATATAAAAGAAAGAGACATAGGGTGTCCCAGTGACAGGTTAACTGAAACATGAACGAGTGTCATGCAAACTGAGACAAGTCCTTGTGCAGTAATAACTGCGGTAGGGTGTAGGTTAATATAAAAACATATACACATGTGCAGTAACAACTAAGCTTGCCGGAATATAAACTGTGATTTGACCTAGCATAATATAAACAGTTATAGGGTTTAGTATAATACTAACAGAGACGTGGTCCAGTTCAGCATAAACAAAGGCAGGGTTTAGTGCAATTTAAGAGACATGGCCTTGCATATTATAAACAGAGATAAAGCCTAATGTAAAACAGACAAGAGGTGGGATATAGTTTAATAAAAACAGAGGCGGGGTCTAGTGTAATATAAACAAACAGGGTATAGTGTAATATAAACAGCGACGTGGTCTAGTCTAATATAAAGAGAGACATGGTCAAAAATAGCATAGCCAAATAAATGGTCGAGTTTAATATAAATAAAGACAGAGCCTAATGTAACAGAAAAAGTTGCATTATCGAATATAATAAAAAATGGACATGGTCCCGTGCAGCATATTCAGTGCTGTGGTCTATTGCAGTCATAACTGAAACGGAAGCTTGTGCAATACAAGTAGATACATAGTCTCATGCGAAATAAACAGAATTTTGTGCAGCATAATTAAGCAGATACGGTTTTTAATGCAATTTAACAGCGTGGTCATGATATTGTTTCGTAATGACTGAGACAGGGACTAGCATCATATTAACTGAGAGAGAGCGAGTGCAGTAACAAATGCAAAGAGGCTTAAGGTAATATAAAGAGTTGGTCGGGTAATCATAGAATCAGAAAATAGTGCAGCACATAATACAACACATGAAAGGCCTTTCAGCTCATCATGTTGTGCCAGAGCGTTGAAAGAGCTCCAAAATCGGTCCAGTTCTCCTGCAATTCTCTTTTAATCATGCAATTGTTTGCACATCATTGATTTATCCAACTGACTTTTAAACTATCCTATTGAGTCGGCTTGCACCTCCTTTTAAGACAGACCATTCCTGGTCATCGCTTTCTCTTGTGCCGATTTTGGTGCTCTTGCAAATTGCTTTAAATGTGTCTGTTCGGTTTTCCACCCTTCTGTCCCAAATGATTTCATGTATTTGAGCATTACTGTCATATTACCACTTAAACCCCAAAGCTGCAAGAAGATCAACATTTATTTGATCTCTCTGCAGAAGTCAATTATTTCATCTCTGGTATCAATCTAATGAATCTCTCCTGATCCATCTGAAAGGCCTTTCTCTCTTCCTTAAAATGTAATGCCGAATATTTAACAAAACGTTTGATGCCTAATGAGTATTCTGTGATGGCGAGCAGCACTCCCTTGCCTTTGTACGCGATGCCTCTATTTAAAAAATAAAGACAAGGATCACGAACACTCTTTTAGGTTCTTTCTTAACATTGTAACTTCAAAGACTTATCTAAGCACACTCCCAAACCCTTCACTTTCGGCCTTAATTTAGTATTTTCCTACTTCGGTTAAATTTACAGGACCTAATGAAATATAAACATGGACATGCCCTAATGCAGTAATAACTGAGATAGGGCCTCTTGTAATGTAAACAGAGTTCGACTCTTTAAATGCAGACCGGCAACGAGCTAATACACCAGGGCGTGTCTCAATTACCTACTCAGAAATATTGCTCATATTTCTCTTCATTCATTCTCTTCCATGTGCCAGTTTCATAACTTTATTTTATTTCAACCTGCTTTTTGTTTTCCTTTTACCTGTCTCATTATGCCTCTATTTAGGCTAATTTTCCGCATCAGTTCTGCTCGCTTCTCCCTATCTTCCTCTTTCCCATTACAACCCCAGATGCCCAACCAATCCCATTTTTCCTGCTGAAACCCAGCAGTCGCAATTCTGTGTCCTTATGTCCTTGAGCCTCAGTGAGTGTTAGTACCTTTAGTTTTATATCAGTCTACATCACTTTACCTCAATCACGCTGAGCGCATTCAGTCCCTCATTGTCCACTTGTGTTCCACAGAACAATGCTAATTCCGTTACCCCGACTTCACAGCAGCAGCGACCTCCCGAAAGAGGAAATAGTCAGCAGAACCCGTATTAAACATTTAGAACAGGCATAATGCTGATCTATGGAGCAGGCCTTACTCGGCTGAGCAACTCCATTGACCAAACATTTCACCATTGAGGCAATAGAAACATTGAACAGATGCACCTACAGGAACCCCCATTAGTCTTGCTGAGGTATTTCTTTCATTCAATTTCTCCAATGATTCTCTTCCAGAATTTGTTGTTTTATTTTATCAGAAACATTATGTTTATTTCTGTTATCTCTGTATATACATTCCTATTCATTCTGATCTGCGTAACTACTCTGTCTGCTCGATTGTCCTTATCTTTCCCATTGCCGTCACAATCCCCAGCCTACTCACTCCCATGTCCCCTGATGCCAGCAGTGCAGTTTGTTGCCTGTGTGTCATCAGTCAGCAGTCAATGTGACATCAGTCTGAAGTCCGCGTGACCGAAGCCCGCTTCCTCTGTGACGTCAGTCGGTGGTATCCTTGTGACGTCAGTCACCAGTCCGTTTGACGTCAGTCTGCAGTCCCTGTGTAGAGATAAGAAACACCAAGGCTCAGAAAACGTTGGTGGGGGTTCGCCTATAGGCCCCCAAACAGTAATGGGAACGTAAGGGAATGCATTAATCAGGAAATTAGAGACAAATGAAATAAGGGTGCAGCTGTAATCATGGGTGACTTTAATCTACATGTAGATTTGAAAAGCCAAACTAGTAATAATACTGTGGAGAAGCATTTCCTGGAGTGTGTACGTGATGGTTTTTCGATCAATACGTTGAGGAACCAACTAGAGAGCAGGCTATCCTAGATTGGGCATTGTGCAATGAGAAAGGATTAAGTAACAATCTTACTGTGTGTGGTCCCTGGGGGACGAGCGGCCATAAAATGATGGAATTGCTCAGTACAATGGAGAGTGAAGAAGTTGAATCCTAAACTAGGGTCCTGAATCTAAATAAAGGGAACTGTGAGAGTACAAGGTGCGAGTTGGCAATGATAGATTGGGGAACCTTACTGAAAGGGTTGACAGTGGATAGGGATTGGTTAATATTTAAGGAGCGTACGCATGAATTACAACAATTATTCATTCCTGTCTGGCGCAAAATTATAACAGTAGTTCAACCATGGCTTACAAGAGAAATGAAGGATCCAAAGAGGAGACATATAAATTTGCCATAAAAAGCAGAAAGCTTGAGGATTGGGAGCAGTTTAGAATTCAGCAAAAGTGGAGAAAAAGGTTGACCAAGAAGGGAAAAATGGAGCATGAGAGTAAACTTGCAGGGAACATAACAATTGACTGTAAAAGCTTTTACAAGAGAGGACACAAATAATTTCCCAGGAATGTTAGGGAACCAAGGGTCCAGTGAGAGGGAGGAATTGAAGAAAAGTAGTATTAGTAAAAAGGTCATGCGCGAGAAATGAATGGGGTTAAAGGCTGAACAATCCCCAGGGCCTGATAATCTGCATCCCAGAGAACTAAAGGCGGTGTTCTTTATGCATTGCTGGATGCATTGGTGGGCAACTTCCAAAATTCTATAGACTCTGGAGCAGTTCTTACAGATTGGAGGGTGGCAAATGTAACCCCACTATTTAAAAAAGGAGCGAGGGGAAAAATACGGAGAATTACAGGCTAATTAGCCGCACATCAGTAGTGGAGAAAATGCTAGAATCTATTATAAAATATGTGGTAACAGAACACATGGAAAGCACTAACGAATTAGACAAAGTCAGCATGTATTTATGAAAGGGAAATCGTGCTTAACTAATCTACTGGAGTTTTTGAGGACATAACTTGTAAGGGGGAACCAGTGGATATGGTGTATTTGTATTTCAAGAAGACTTTTTATAAGGTCCCACATAAGAAGCTAGTCGGCATAATTTAAGTACATGGGATTGGGGATAATATATTGGCCTGGATTGAGAATTAGTTGACAGACCAGAAACAGAGAGTGGGAATAAATTGGTCTTTTTCCGGGTGGCAAGAGGTGACCAGTGATGTGCCACACTACTGGTGTACCGCAGGGATCAGTTCTTGGGCCCCAGCTATTCACGATATATCTAGATAACTTGGATGAGGGAATCAAATGCAATATTTCTAAGTTTGCTAACGGCACAAAACTGGGCGGGCCTTTGAGTAGTGAGGAGGATGCAAGGAGGCTTCAGTGAGATTTAGAGAAGTTGAGTGTGTGTGGGCAAACACATTGCAGATGCAGTATAACGTGGATAAATGTGAAGTTATACACTTCGGTGTGAAAAACAGAAAGGCAGAGTGTTATTAAAATGGTGATATATCGGCAAATGTGGATGTTCAAAGGGTTCTGGGTGCTCTTGTGCACCAGTCAATGAAAGTAAGCAGGCAGGTGCAGCAAGCAATTAGGAAGGCAAATGGTATGTTGGCCTTTATTGCAAGAGGATTTGAGTTCAGAAGTGAGGATATCTTACTACAGTTATACAAGGCCTGGGTGAGACCACACCTGAAGTGTTGCGTGCAGTTTTGGTCTCCCTACCTAAGAAAGGATACACTTCACATCGAAGAGGTGCAGCGAAGATTCACTAGGCTGATACTGGGGAAGGCAGGACTGTTCTATGAGGAGAGATTTGTTCAACCTGGCCTGTTTTCAATGGAGGTTACAAGAATGAGAGGGGATCTGACTGAAACGTATAAAAATTCTAACATGGCTAGACAGACTGTATGCAGGGAAGGTGTTTCCCCTGGTTCAGGCGTCTAGAACTAGGGGCCACTGTCTCAGGATGCAGGGCAGGCCATTTAAGACAGAGATGAGGAAATATTTCTTCACCCAGAGTGTGTTCAACCTGTCGAATTCTCTACCAAAGAAGGCTGTGGAGGCCGGGCCACTGAGTATATTCAAGGAAGAATTTAATACATTTTTGGATATTAGGTTTGGAAAGAAAGCAGGAATATGGCTTTGAGATAGAGGATCAGCAATGATCATATTGAATGGCGGAGGAGGCTCGAAGTGCCAAATGGCCTACTCCTGCTCCTAGTTTCTATGTTTCTATGTGACGTCAGTCTGCTGTCTCTGTGTGTCCCTGAGCTTCAGGCAGCCTTAGTCTCATTAGCCTTGTGCTGTGTGGCGTGCTTTGAGTGACGCTTGAGTGCCAGCGGCCTCGCTCTCCCAGCTGATTTGAAATATTAAGCGAATAAACAACTGATCAGAAGACTGAAGCTGTGCTCGACCTATCTGCATGATAGTATTCTGCCGTTTGTTTTCACAACCGCTTCTCAAAACAGTTGGGTGACAGTTTGATCCGAGGTTAAATTGGCTTCCTCTAGATGTATGTTTCAGCGCCTGAAAGCGGGCTGCACATTGAGGCGACATCTGCCCGCGATTCTACCCAACCCCAAAGAGACAGGAGCTCCCAGCGGCAGTCCAGAAGTAGTTTTTGTACGGGGGTGAGATTGCTCCACATCACTGTGAGTCTCAGAGAGAGCAATAATACACCACACTGTCAGTACTCACGTCTTTGTAAAGAATAGGTTAGGTATCGAAAGAAGCTGCCGCTGCACTGCTGCAGCAAACATTATCAGGGAAGGCATAACACGGCTTGGATACAAAGTAAAGATCCTCGTACAGTGCCCCGTCAAGCATTCGCAGGGTACAGGCACGGATTGGATGCAGAGTAATATTCTCTCTCAAATATCCCATTTAAAATTCTCAGGCAGGTACAGTGCCAGTTACATACAGAGTAAAGTCCCATCCCAACAAACTCGCCTCGGACAGGTAAAACACTGATTATACGCAGAATAAAGTCCCATCAACCTGTCTGCATCAAACATTCCTCGGTAAGGCACAACACAGGCTAGAAACAGAACAAGGATCCTTTTACACTGTACCATTGAATATCCCCAGGGCTTGTGTAGCATACGTTAAATACGGAGTAATGTTCCCTCCAAAATCTCAGTGCAGATGTAGCATTGTTTACTGTGTTATATACTGAATGAAACACCATGCTGTCTATTTAAATTGCTGGAATAATATTTACGATTAACAGGCGTTGTTTTCTGGGACTTTACAGGTACTTGCTGAAACTTTTTGTTCTGAAATTGAGCTCAGGGTCAGGCAAATCTTATGAAGTAATTATCTGATATTCAAAATGAATCTCTTCATTTAAAAATGACAGTCTTTGATGGAAGTTTAAACTCATTAACGTTTGGTTAATTCTTTCGGGAGATGAAACTATTTATATTATATTGCTGACTCGAGTTCTTCAACCTTACTACTTCGATGCAAATTAACGGTGCTTGAACACAGCGTTTACCTCGATACACAAGACAGATGACAGGGTAACGTCCCATTAACAATGTTCTCTCATACGCTGTAAGGTCAACTTTAGCAAAAGGTTGGCTGGAGATCGTTAAGCTCCCCCTACTCTTCAATGCTTCCATTAAGCTGGCCCACCAAGGGACGGTGGGTCAGAAACAGCATTGGTTCTGAACAGATTAGAGATCCTTCTATGCCTTTTATGTTGTGCTTCTAAGTTGTTCCTTCTATATATCAGACACTAGGTTACTGATCTTGCTTGTGAGGCGCCTTCTTAAGCTTTATGTCAAGCTTTCACCTTTCTATGAAATACAAGCTTCTTGAATAAATTCGTCGAACTGCACTTTCTGAAATACACGAGAATGAGCTAAAAGGTTTATAACCAGCCGGGTGGATGCCTGACCCGCACACAGAGCAGACACACAGAAACAGATACCAGCGGTGCAACAATCGGGCTCTCAGCAGATAAATCTCTATTGTTTGTCAAATTAAACAAGGCAATTTATCTTAATTGAGTTAATGGTAAATTTCCGACAATATTAAGTTTGCAAGCACTTAAATTAAGCTGCTATTCATTTCAAAACCTCCCTTTGACGTCGAATAACGTTTCTTTCCCTATTCATTTTGCTGCAAACTGAGTAAGATCTAGTTTCTGTAAAAATAATTGTATCCGGTAATTCACAGTCAGCGGGATTGCTGTCTGGAAGAGGGGCTTTTGGAGGTGGAAGAAGTTAGCAAATTAGGAGACCTTTACATTGTAACCAGATTGCCCACTGGCTTATCATAATATAATTAAATATTTATATAATTAAACAATTTTAGGGTGAGACGGGGGTTTAGTGGCACTGGACTAGTAATCCAGAGGCCCATGGTAATACACGGGGGAAAAAGGGTTCAAATCCGACCACGGCAATGGTGGAATTTATTCAACTACTGAAAGCTAGCCTCATTCATGGTGACCATGAAACTACCATCGATTGTCGTAAAGAGCCATCTGGTTTATTAATGTCCGTTAGGGAAGGGAATCTGCCATCCTGATCTGGTCTGCTCTACATGTGACTCCAGGCCCACAGCAATGTGATTGACTCTTAACTGCCCTCTGAAATATGAGGGGACACAATTCAGTCCAGGACAATTTGGGATGGGCAGCAAATGCTGGCCTTGCCAGTGATACCCACATTGCATGAAATAATTTGAAAAATGTAACCTCTAAAACTATCAAGGGAAATAACAGAAAGTTAATGCATTAAAATCTGGAGTCACAGGTAATAAACTCGAACGCCTTCCAAAGGAAATGTTTTCTCAATTAATTCACGATTTAACTTAATGCACACGTGTTCACATTGAAGACACCTCCATCATGTTGTGTGCCACTACCACCGCGCTAATTGGGATAGATTTCAAACAGATAAAGCTACTCAAGACTGTGCAAACATGAGGCACTGGGCTTCAGAAGTAGCACAAATGTACACAATTTGTAACCTGATGGCCTGGTATATCTCCCACTCCACCATTACCTTCAAACCGGGGCATAAATCATCGTTCAATGAAGAGTGCAGGAGGGCAATCCAAGAGTAGCACCAGGCATGCCTAAAAATAAGGCGTCACCCTAGTGAAGCTACAGCACAGGACACCTTGTGTGCCAATGAGCGGAATCAGTATCCTATAGACAAAGCTAAGCAATCCCACAACCAATGGATCTGATCTAAGCCCTTAAATCCTGCCACTTCTATCCATCACTGGCGATAGACAATTCAACAAGGAATATGGGGAGGAGGCTCCACAAATATCCCCATCCTCAATGATGGAGCAGCCCAGCACATCAGTGCAAAATGCAAGGCTGAAGCAGTTACAACAACCTTACACCAGAAGTGCCGAGTGGGTAATCCATCTCGGACTGGTCCTGAGGTATCCAGCATCACAGATGCCAGTCTTCAGCCAATTCGATTCAAACCACGTGATATCAAGAACCGGCTGAAGGCACTGGATACTGCAAAGGCTATGGGGCCTGACAAGATTCATGTAATAGTACTGAAGGTTTGTGCTCCAGGACGAGCCACACCGCTAGCCAAGCCGTTCGAGCACAGCTACAAGAGTGACATCTATCCGGCAATGTGGAACATTTCCCAGTGTGTCTTATGCGGAAAAAGCAGGACAAAACCAACCAGGCCAATTACCGAACCATCAGTCTGCTTTCGATCATTAACAGACCGTTGGAAAGTGTCATTGACAGTGCTATCAAGCGTCAGTAACTCGGCAATAACCTGTTCACTGGCGCTCAGTTTGAGGTCCTTAGGGCCACTCAGCTCCTGGCCTTATTACAGCTTTAGTTCAAACAAGGACAAAATAGCAGAAAGGAAGATATGAAGTGAGAATGACTGCTCTTCACGATAATGCAGCATTTGACCGACTAGGTCATCAGGGAGCCCTAGCAAAAGTGGAGTCAATGGGAATCAGGAGAAAACTTTCCACATCCTGGAGTCATGCTTAGCACAAATGAAGATGGTTGCTTTTGAAGGTCAACCATCTCAGTCCCAGGACATCACTGCAGGAGTGCCTCAGGGTAGTGGACTAGGCCAAATTATCTTCAGCTGTATCATCAATGACCCACCCTCCATTATAAGGTGGGGATGTTTGCTGATGATTGCACAATGTTCAACACCATACGCGACTCCTCAGACACTGCAGCAGTACATGTCCAAATGCTGCAGCAAGACAAGAACAACATTCTGGTTTGAGCTTATAAGTGGCAAATAACATTCTCGCCACACAATTGCCAAGCAACGACCATATCCAACACGAGGTTATCCAACCATCTCCCCTTGACATTCAATGGCATTACCACCGCTGAATCCTCCACTATCAACATCTTTGTGTAGCCATTTACCCGAAACAGAACTGGACAATGCATAGCAGTGCTTTGGCAACAAAGGCAGTTCAGAGGCCGGGTATTCGGCAGCGAGATACTTAGTACCTGACTGTCCAAATCCTGACCACCATCTACAAGACACAAGTTAGGAGTGTGATGGCATGCTGTCCACTCTCCTGGATGAGTACAGCCCCTGAAACACTCAAGAAGCTCGACACCGTCTAGGAAAAAGCAGGCCGCTTGATTGCGACCCCCGTCCCCTATCCACTACCTTTAGCAGTCACTCCCTCCACCACTAACGCATGGTGGTAGCAGCGTGTACCATCTAAATTATGCACCGCAGCAACTCCCCAAGGCTCCTTCGACAACACCTTCCAAACAAGTGACCTCTGCCACCTAGAAGGACATGGGCAGCAAATGCATGTGAACACCATCACCTGCGAATTCCCCTGCAAACGGCACACCATCCGGACTTGGTACTACACCACTATTCCTTCACTGGCACCAGGTTAAAACCTTGGAACTCTCTTTCTCACAGCACTGCTTGTGTATCTAGACCACATGGACTGCAGCGGTTCAAGGAGATAGCTAATAACCAGATTCTTAAGGCCAATAAGAATAGGCAATAAACGGTGGTCTAGCTAGCGCCGCCCACATGAAAGAATGAAGAAAAACATTCATTAGAGTTGCTGGAGATGTTTTGAACTAAATTTGCGGGGGTGGGGGGCGGGTGGACATCAAAATATCGTAGGAGAAAAGGTTAATAAAATACACAAATTGAGGTAGAGTGTTGAATATTAATAGAGAACGAAATAGCATCATATCAGATAGAATGGACTAAAATGGTTGACGGGCAATCCAAAGATAGGTTTGAAATGTGGGTATGTGAGTGCAAAGAGTCTGGTGAATAAAATTGGTGAGTTGCAATCACAAATATCCGTTTGGACAATGATGTAGTAACAATGAGGGAAATCTGGCTCTGATATGGTAAGCACGAAGATAGGGGAAGGCGAAAAGGAGGTGGGGTCGCAGTGTTGACTGGGAAAGACATTTCAGTGTTGGAATGAGAGGATGTCCTGAGGCGACAAGAGAAGAATCAATTTGGTTCGAGGTGAGAAGTAGAAAAGTGGTGACCACGCTGTGAAGGGTATTCTATTGGCCAAATGGAGAGTACGAAAGAGAGAGATAGAGAGAGGGATGAATGGGAGAGAGTGGGCGGGGTGGGGGGTGGGCGGGGGGGCGGGGTGGGAGGTGGGGGGCGGGGGAAGGGAGAGAGAGAGGTGGGGATGAGAGAGAAACAAAAAAATGAGAGCGAATCTGTAGGGAAATCACAGAGATTGTAAATACTTGTAGTTATTTTGGGACTCTCTGATTACCCAAATGTCGATTGAAATAATGTTATAGGGAAGGATAAGGAGTGGGAGGAACTTCAGACATGTGTTCAGGGCGAATTCCTTATCCAGCCTGCTTCTGGCCCAACTAGGAAGGAGGAATTACTGGATTTGGTGCTGCGTAATGACATGGATCACATGGGCTAAATGTCTGTGGAAAACACTTGAATAGAAGTGATCATCGTGTCATATGGTTCTGACTAGTAATAGAGAACAGCAAGTAACAATCTAAAGTAAAACTTCTAACTTGGAAGAGGACTAAATTTAATGTAATGTGAGGGGATTTAGTTAAAATAGAACCAAAGCCTGAGGGGAAAAGCAGCAACGGAACAATGGATGATTTTAAGGACAAGATATTTTCGGTGCAACCTTGTTCCATTCCAATAAGAGCAAAATGTAGGAGAACCAAAGTCAGTGCTCCTTGGATGAAGGGGTAGATAGTAAATATGATTAAACAAAATAGAGGGTGCATAATGCATATCAGCAAAATTGTTCAAGTAAAAAGCAGTTCAAATGCAATCAATTGAGATTCTATGCCTTGGACATTGGAATGCGGAATGAAGTTTCAAAATATGTGGATGATACCAAGGCTCGAGGTGTCACAAACAGTGAGAGTGATCCGAACGGCTGCGACAGAAACTAGATGGGCTAGCATAGGGGTAAACAAGTTCTGATGGAATTTAACACAGAATTGAGAGGTGATGCATTTTCGCAGTAGAGCCTGGGAGGGGCAATATAGATTTAAAGGTACCGTTCTAAAGAGTGCACGATGGAAGGGGGACCTGAGGTCCATATGCATCGACCTTTGAATGTGGCAGGACATATTGAGAGATCATTTAGCAATGCATTTGGATCTTGGGCGTCATAAATAGAGGAATTGAGTACAAAAGCAGGAAAGTTATGCTGATCCTTAATAAATCACTGGTGAGGTAGAAAATTGAGCTTTGCATCCAGTTCTGGTAACCACACTTTAGGAACGATGTGACTGTCCATGAAAGGATGCAGAGGGGATTTACCAGAAAGTTTCTAGGCTTGAGGAAATTTAGCTACAATGTTATATTGGAGAAGGTGGGTTATCCTTCTTGGAGTAAAGGAGAGTAAGGGGAGATTTGATAAAATGTGCAAAAATATGAAAGTGTCACAGAGATAAGCAAAGAAAAGCGGTTTCCATTAATTAATAATTCAAGAGTTTTGGGACACGTGGTTTAAAGTTTTTGACAAAAAGGTACTGGCAGTGTGAGGAAGACACTTTTTTGAAGCGCATGGTATGACTCGTTGCCAAATATGGTGGCAAAGGTGGAGACTATCAATGATTTGAAAAAGGAAATTGGATTGACACGACAGGGAAAAAAAACTTACAGGGCTACGAGGGTACAGCATTGGAGTGTAACTAACTGGATTGTTCTACAGAGGTCCAGCATGCACTCGATGCCCCGAATGGCCTCCTGCGCCACAACGACTTGATTACTCCAGGGCACTATCATATCATTAAATGATCTCTGCAAATCTTCAGAATTTGCACTCATGGTAATCCTGGTTAGTTTACAACGAAATTGTAGAAGGTTGTTTATGTTTGATGCGATAAAAAGCTCGAATTATTGTCAGTTAATATTCGTGCAAGATAATATCCATTCGTTCATGTATCCTGTATTATAAAGACATTAGTTAATATCAATTTCAATCCTGTTCCTGCCTGGTAATTCGCGAGATTTTAGCGTTCGAGTCAGATTAACAGGATACTTTATCAATATTAAAATATTAAGTGTCCTATCAATATATGAATATATTTGGTTAATGTTATTTTATTTTAAACAAATCCAACTCCATTGATTTAAAATGAGCAGTCTTACAATCTGCTTGCACCCTTGTAAACATTACATGTTTTTGAACAAATGATATAGCATAAACTCCGTCTATTCTCAGGGCGTATTTCACACGTTAGGAATAAACGAATTTAAATCGTTCTTTAAATCACCTCCGAACTTTGTAAATGTTTGCTGTATTTTAATAAGATGAAAAAATGTAAAATTTGCATCTGTTTGTGTCGGATAACTTTTGTGCTTTAGAGGCTATCACACTCCACTCCATCAATCGGTTCAATTTAGAGCTTCCAATATAAACTTCATCAATATTAACAAATTGAGTGAGAAACAGAGTTAACGTTTCGAGTCAGAACTCTGAAGAAGAGCCATACGGTCTCGTAACGTTAACTCTGTTTCATTCTCCATGGATGCTGCCAAACGTGCTGAGTTGTTCCTGCATTTTCTGTTTTTAGTTCAGATTTCCAGCATACACAGTATTTTGCTTTTATATCAACATATTGTGTATCGTTCCAAAAGATACGCACATCCGGCAAATGCCTTTCTTTCTTCAATAAAATCGCATTGAAATGATCTGTGATTCTAATATTCTTCTCTCACTACATGCTCGCGGTAAATTCTCCACATTGTAAAACATAATAACATGACATAAAACCGACCTGCTCTCCGAGTGCATTTCAAATGATGGACTTAGCAATGGTCTATTTGAAATAGTTCTGTGTTTCGCAGTGAAGACTCGCGAATGTTCAACTCTATCACAATAATACGGTATCACATCATCTCAAAGAATATCAATATATTATGAAAAGGGCCAGAGACATAGACAGCCACAGAATACATTTGTTTACTGTTGTTAGATTCTGTCCGTATAACATCAACAATTTAGTCAGAGGTTCAACCCCGGGCCGGCACTTACTCTGGAACAGTTGCTTTATTCTAACAGCATATTGAGCACAATCACAAGTAACTTTGCATTCAAACTTAGAGAGCCCACTAATTATAATGGATGGCCAAAATAATTAATTAAAAAAAAACATAATTTAAGATAAAGACAGAAATATAATTATTTCTAATATTATAATATATTAATATATATATAATATATATTATAATATTATAATTATATTATAATATAATTATAATTATTAAGCTAGTGCATGTTTCTTACCTGCCGTAACTGTAACTTTGGTGCCTTGTCCCCAGTAGTCAAGGCTGTAAGTACCACTGTGTTACATTCCCTGCAATGGGCCACACAATAAATGGGTCCTGCATAAAATTGAGGAAAGAGGCCATTCTTTTAGAAAATAACATCGCACAACTAACAATAGATTTCTGAAGCATTACAAAGGTACAAATTGATTAATTTTCATGTTTATACATCAGTCTTTCCTCATTTATTGCTCAAATTGAATGTTTCTTCCAATCACCAACTGATTCCTGAATAATTATCTAGCATTTCTCTCTCTCTTAAACCCGGCGAGGGTTTCAGTTCTGGATTACAATATCAACACTGCTTCACCACATGTATAGCGAACTCATGCTCGCGGCCAGTGATCCAGACTGAGCCTATAAGTTCTGTCGGGTTTTTTGTATTGACAGTTAGTAATGTGATACTCCACCCCATAGTATCACAGTGACACACGCCCGCACAGATACTGCATTCCCTTTCTGATCAAATCCTGACTTTCAGACTCCATTTCGCGAGCGTTTGCTTTACTGTCAATGATGAGAAGGTGTTCAGGATAGATTCATTCCAACCGATAGGAATGTATCGCCAGTCCTTCTAAAATCCTTCAATAGCCCATTGTTGAAACGTTAGCCCCTGGGTCTGCAAACATTTTTGCTATAAATAATACACATGAGAAAGCTCACAATTGTTTTGCTACGATTCATTTGCTACGGGGTAACTCTAGGTTCAGAGTCAGACTGTATTACGAACATTGCTTCTGAATGAGTTGTTCTGCCTGGAGTGTCTAGATTTCCCCTCGCTCTGTTTTTTTCCTGGGTCCAGCCTTGGTTTCTCTCACCGTGACTGCCTCACACAGTAATAGATGGCCGTGTCCTCGGTTTTCAAATTATTCAACTCGACATAGGTTGTGGAAGATTCAGTTGAAAAAGTGATTCGACTTTGAACTCCAGGCGCGTAATAGGTGTTGTACCCTTTCGTATAAGCAAGTATGGATTCCAACCATTCCCCGGGGACCTCTCTAATCCAGTGCATATGATGTTGGTTGATATCGTAGCCACTCACCGCACAAGAGAGTTTTAGAGAGTCACCAATGTTTTTGGAGACGGAATCCGGTTGGGTTAGCACAATGCTGGCCCGGATACCTACGAGCAAATTATAAAGGTGAAAAGAGACATTTTAAAATGCGACAAATTAAACCAGAATATTTAGAATCTTAATGACTCTACGATAAATAAATCCTCAGCACTCACAAGTAAAGCTAATTAGGAACAAACAGAGGTACAGGAAGCGCACCATCATTTGCTTTTTCGGTAAAAGTTTCCCCAGCCTTGTAAAGACTCCCCGACACCGCTTCCTGATTGTTAACTTCAAGATGAACCGTTCACTTTTTAAACTGGCTAGAACCCAATGTCAGGCTGGGGTTCACCATCTTCCCCTTCAGAAACCTGACTCCTCCTTCGTTTCCTGTTTAAACGCCGCTGTTTCCTAAATGGTAAAAAAAATTAACCATGATTAATCCAAGTTACCCAAACTTATATTCTACTTGCCTCGCGACAATGGTGATTCACTTGGGGGCGCTGTTGCCTCCAAGTCAGGCGGTTCTGGCTTCAAGTCCCAGTCAATCAGACTGATTCTGCCGTGCAGAACTGAGGGATTACAACAGTTCCGGACATGCGCCTTTCAGATGGGATGCAGATAAAATAGTTGATTAGATCAGAACATCAGAAGCTGTGTTGGCTGTCATGCAGATAGCTGACTGACTAGGCTTCTCTACCTTAATTTCTGACTTCGTTCTTTGATTCGTTTAAACTTTTGTGGCTGTTGGCCAATTTCCTTAACATCCTGTCATAAGGACAAAGTAAGAGATACATTTCCCATAATCACATTATTGGCATGAGAATGCAAACTTTCTGGAGGGCAGAAGAATGTGACAGAGAGGGCTGAGAACCTAAAGCTTTTCCAGCATGAAGATAAAACTTTCATGGAAAACAACAATCCAGGATAACTTGACAGGTTTTCTGCTTCCTTGAGAGAACCTGAGCTCCCAATTATCTTCAAGGTGGCAGAGAAAATCCCTGTTTTGTTAGGCTCCACCGATGTGCGTGCACAAACCTTTTCTTTGCTGAAATGTAGCAAATCACACTACAGATCCCAGCTAACTGACCAGCATCGCTATTACTTATTGTGTATTTCCAGAACAAGTCTGACACCATACGTTGATGTCATAGTAATGAGGGGTGACAAACTATGCTGTTCACATTAAGTCAAGAGAGTGTGAGAAGTGGGTGCGTTTGGTTCAATTATTGTAATGCATCTTTATAGATTCATAGAGTCGGAAGAGCATAAAAGAAGACCGTTAGGCCCTTCGTGCTTTTGCTCGCCCTCTGGAGGATAAATTCATCCAATCCTATTCCCAGTCTTTTCCCCGTAACCTGTGTCTTTTTTTTTACCTTTTACAGATAACGACCCAGTTCCCTTTTGAAAGTCCCAGTCAACCTGCATTCCAGATCCTAACTATTTGCTACGTGGAAAAGTTTTTCCTCATGTCGCCATTGCTTCTTCTGCCAATTATCTTAGAGCTGTCTCCTTTGGTTATCGATCCTTCCACAAATGGGAGGAGTTTCTCCCAATATACCCTATTCAGACTCTTGTGATTTTGAATACTTCTATAAATTCTGTGATGGTTTAACAATTCTAATCGCAAATGTATAATGTTTATTTGTACCAAAATCAATATTTGTTTTAATTGTTCAGCAGCATTTGCGGTCCAGAAACGATTTCCATGTCCAGATGTGGCCCTCGGGCAAGGAAGGTTGCTCATCCCGGGGTGTACAGTGCGAGATCTACCCCGCACTTCAAGGAGATCTTCAGGGTGCCCTTGAGATGCTTTCTTTGCCCTCCTCTGGGCCGTTGGCCATTGGAAAGTTGAGAGAAAGGAACCTGGTGGGAGAGACGCTTTTAGGCCATCCTGACACAATATCCAGACCACTGTAAATGATTTTGCACAAGTTTTTCCTGAATGCTTATGGAGCTGACTTCAAGAAGGACACGACTGTTTGTTTAACGGTCCTACCATGAAACCAAATGGCATGGCGAGTCATTGCTGATGGAAATCCTCTCGAGCTGTTAGGTTTCATTGATAACCAGCCCAGGTCTCACTGCGGTATGGGAGCCTGTTGATGGCAACTGCTCTGTACATTCAGACCTCTGTTGACTTGCAGAGGTCTTTTTTGTGAACACTCACTGTCGTCGTTTTCAGAAGGCGAAGCTGGCGCAGTTGATCTGGTGTTGGATCTTCTCATCAGTGGTGGCCTTTTGATAGAGCTGGCTGCCGCTTATTCCAGATTCTCTCCTTCAACATTTATGGCATGTAGAATCCTTGACTGGCCAGATGTGAGTTGAAATTTGAGTTTTGTTTTGGAAAATTTCAAGGGCAGACCGAATCTCTTGTTTTCAGAATTGAAGAAATCAAGGATGGTTTGTATGCCCACTGCACAGTGCACAATGACACCGCAGTCGTCTTCAAACTGTTGATAACGTGATGGTCAATTTAATTTTGGTGCGGAGGTGACTGAGTTTTTCACAGAAGCGGTGCTTAACAGTGCCACCAGAGGGCCGTTGATCTTTGTTTGGGTGAATAGACACTGTTAGGCAGATTGTAAATAGTGAGGGCGCTATCGCACAGCTTTGCTTGAGCCGAGTCCGTATTTCCAAGGTGTCTGTTTTAACTTTCCCACTCAAGACTATTGCAGTGAAATGATCATGAAATAATTGCAGGGTTTTGCTGAAATTTTTGTATGTCCAAATCTTTGCAGCATAATTCACCAAGCCTCGTGATACACTCAGAGAGGCAGAAATAAGCATTTTCAAACTCATGCACAGACAAACACACAATATATACACAAACGTACCGACATATAAATAGATAAGCAAACAATTGGTGTTATCCTGTGGAGGTTATCGATGCACATTTAGTTGTCAATTATTTGGGCGCGAATGAGAAAGATACTCGATGCAAACTATTCTAGAATTTGATTCATTCTGTCACCCAACAATGCGTTGGGAGACTTTCTCAGCCAGTTAAAAAAAATTAGTAAGGACCATTTGGGAGGCTGAATCTGCTCGTCCCTGAGTCACATGTTGTGCTTTTGTTCTTTCTCACTTCTCATTCTGAACGCAGTCAGCTCAGCGCCGTCATTCCCCCAGTGCGAACTCCCAGTCTTTAATTGATGAATGCAAGTCCCTGGAAGAAACAGATCGCAGGACGCTTGGGCAGCAATTCGACGCCATTGTCGCTACAAGACAATCTAAATTCTCTAAACTGGTGCAACCTGGAGAACTGGACAGTGAAGGGCAATTGTTAATGTTGCTTCAGCATCAGTGCCGGCTGCTCCTATTGAATGGTGTTCTCACTTCCCATTAGAACTACTCACATCCTATACACAGGGGATACAGGCAGACAATGACCCCCAAGGAGTTTGAACACAACAATGCGATACTTCATTCATCTGACTGAAATTAGGATTGGCTAATAGGTTTGAACAGAATGGGATACTTTGTAAAAAGTATTAATGTGATTGCACGAGAGAGGATATGGGGGATATTTATAAGGGTCTTTCCTGGACTGAAGAGTAATAGTTATGAGGAAATATTGGACAGTCTTGTGTTCTTTTTGTTGGAAAAGAGGAGGTTGAGGGGACACCTAAAGGAAGCTTATCAAATAACGAGGGCTTTGAAAAGAGTGGATACGATGATCTAAGCTCTTTTGTTGAGTGGTCCACAACTAAGGAGGAATAGATTTAGGTTAAGAAGTGGGAGGTATAAAAGGGAAAACGAGGAGATTTTTTCTCGACCAGAGGGCGGTGGGCTTCTGTAACTCACAGGGGAAAGGATGCTAGAGGCAGAAGCTTTCATAATATTTAACAAAAAGTATATGCACCTTCGTGGCTTAACATATAAGGCGACAGATCAAACCCTGAGAAATAAGTTTAGGCTGGATGGCTAATTACCTTCTGCCGCGTAAACAATCGGCCAATGGCCTTCGCCCCTGCTGCACATTTCTGTGATAGTTGGAAGTAGATACTGGTGGAACCTCTCATGGAAAATATTTCCAACATCTCATTGATAATACTTTAATAATTGACAATATAAACTAAACACAACTTCCATTTGTAAATAATGCCTTTACTTCCGAATCCGTTTCTTTAATTAGTTTTATTCAAAAATGTAACTGAACGATATTCTCCGGTCTGCAGTTCCTCCCACACGGAAACCTACAAAGTGAAAACTTGCGTAGACTTCATGTAATTCCGAGGTGGTAATTCCATGCTGCCATTTTATAGTACACATGATCATTAAGGAGAAGCGCTGGCTTTCCGCCCGTCTTTGTTCATTTATTCGGCAAGATCCTAACTCCCACGCGCAACAGTAACTTGCATCAATTCCATAAAGGAACCCAGTCTATTTTCCTCCGCTTCATTGATCAATGTATGTTTGCGCGTGTGCGTATTTGTATGTGTCGGTGTGTGTGTGCGTATGCACGTCTGTGTGTGTGTGTGTGTGCGTGTGTGCGTTTGTGTGTGTGTGTTTGTGTTTGCGTGCGTCCGTGTGTTCGTGTGTCTGTGTGCATGTGTGGGCTGGTGGTGCCTGTGTGCACCTGCGTGAATGCATATGTATCTGCACCTGTATGTCTGTGAAGAATTTCGTGTTGCCAGTCCTAAAGTGAGCTGCTATACCTTCAATCCATCTCCCACTTCTACTTCAACAGTTCAATTTTAATAAACTGCCGGTTGTGTTTTAAATGCATTCACAAGCTCATACTCCTTTCAGAGTATTTGTAGTCGAACTCTGGTTTAGGCCGCTGATTCAAACAACCGCCAGTGTCCATTCCCGTTATCATTCAGCTTCAAAGGAAGACATGATTATGAAGAAAGTGAACATCAGAGGACTAATGCTTTACTTTCTCCTTAATTCTCTCTTCGGCATAGCGTGGATGAACTTGAACGTGTGTTCCCTTAGTAACTGTGCAATCTATTAATATACTTTCCTTCATGGACGGATGGACGGATGGACGGATGGACGGATGGACGGATGGACGGATGGACGGATGGACGGATGGACGGATGGATGGATGGATAGATAGATAGATAGATAGATCCTTTTTTATTCTGATATTTGCAAGCACTTTATTTAATCCTACTTGCATGTGTCATTATGTTAATGTCATTCTTGTTTTGGCAGCTGCTGTTGTCACTCGGAGACATTTCAGATATGGATGTATCGGAGAACTTGCGGAGCAGAACTCATATCCTGGTATTGGCAGCTCTCCAAATAAGCACCCGAGTATCTTGTTTTCACATACAGAGATGAAGGAGTTGAGGGAAGCTTTGAAGCACCTGTGGACCGCGAGAAACGCTCCACCACTCTCACTGTTAACACGGTTCAGCTGTCAGACTCTGTGTTGTGTTACAGTGCGGCTAGATACCGTGAAACGAAGAGATCAGGAGCATATGAGAACTTACTGGGCACGGAGACTGAGGAGGCAACAAGTCACGGGCTTCAGAAGTGAGAAGCACACAAGTAAAAATTTTTAGAAATGTGATTCAGATGTGCAAATTACACGATCAGTGTAATCTGAGAGAACAAAATATTATTTCCGTTCATTTAGAAGTTAAAAGTTCATTCCTTTCACAGCTTCTTTCATCGTCGGCGCTCATCGAACTAGAATCTCTCTGCATTCATTCGTGTTGCAGCTGCATGAGGAGTCTTTGTTGGTACAGTGTAGAGGGAGATTCACCCTACAGTTCAGCCCTGTTCTATCGGTGCATTTAACCCGTGCAGTATTGAATCTGGATAGGAGTGACAGTGAAGGAGATATGTTTTGCATCACAACTGCGCTGCACCTGTCCTGACAGTGTTTGGTAGGATGTGTAGAAGGAGCATTTCTCGGTTAGTAACCAATGATGTCCCTGATTGATACGGTTGGCAGCACACACACAGAAACACACACACACACACAAACAAACAAATAGACACACACTCAGATACACACACATGCATATGCACAAACACACAAACACACTCACTCACACACACGCAAACAAACAAACACACACACACACACAGAGATATAGGTGAATAATCATCACACTTGATTCATGGACCTATCCAGTTTTGATTTGTTCCGCCTTTGATGATTAGTGAGGTTGGAAGCCTCCATTTATACGAAATTTCAATCCAACCTCACGAATGGTGGAATTATTAATGTCAATATAAATGAGCATGTATTAATCAATTGGGCACACTCGAGAACTGAGAGCAATAATCTTACAGTTGATGCAAGAGAGCAACTGTAGCAAATAGAAAACACTAAAGTGGTCAGCTATAGTAAAAATCAAATTAAAATAATAACATTCATAATAATCTGACGTAATAATAATTCAGCAAAATTATGCACCAAATTTGGATAGAAATTAAGAGTCATCGTTTTTCGCAGGTATGGAGCTCAGCTTCAGCTTTGGCCAAGACTTGCAGAACCGTCAGTTTACCGGTCTCAAGTCTCACAGATGGAGATTACAGGAAATATCTTTCTTCCGTGACACTTCACTCCATACAATAGTACATTGAAGGCAAGAGCTTGTGCATAAATTGCAGGTGCGATATCAAAGGGGAGTTAGAAAGTGAGCTCTGGGAATCATTGTATTTCATGGTCTAATGGCACCAGGTAGCCCGAAGAAAAGGACGAGCAATTTCTTCATCCAAATTAGTTCCTCAATTATTCATAATCAGATGCTAAGATATGTTGATAACATTGTGACTTAATGACATTGTTATTATTGGACACAAATTGAAATTTTTGCAGAAATTGCCTGAATCTCGGCATTCCATTCCATTAAACTCAGATTGATAAATCTTTCTGCCGAATAATTGTACATTCCCGCACACCTATGTGTAAATAATATTTCCTGTGTTACTTATCGACTATGCTTGGAAACAAGTTCAGATGTAACGCCTTCTGAGATCCTGAGGACGTGATATTTGGTTGAAAAGTTGGGGTGGATCATGTAACAATCTCCGAGCGGGAAGCGGGATTGAAGGACGGTACTAATTGTCAGCACCGTACGTTGCATATCTTAGGCGCAAAATGTGTTGCGTGAAAGTTTATTAATTTATGCTGGTGTGTCCTACCAACTCTGTTTGTGTGTGTGTGTTTGTGTGAAAGTAATCCATATAAGCATGTGTAGCATTATGCAGTCTTGCATATTTCTTTTGTAGAATACATTTGTGTACAAAGCACAAAATACATCACTCTGAATGTTTGCAAATGCATGTTGTTGGTAATATCGGACCAGACCCTGCCTTATTTCATACTGTGCAAGGCAATGACATTGTTTGAGTCACACAAGATCCGTTTTTAATTATTGTCGTAAATGAGCGTGTCCCTGTTTATATAATGCAGGCCCCTGTCTCAGTTTTCTATGAAGTAAAAATGTCAATGTTTATATCAGATTAGTTCCTGTCTCTGCTGTCAGTTGATTGGATCTTGTCTCTATTACATTAGATCACATTAGCTTTCATGAGATTAGATCCTGTTTTATGATTAGGTGAAGAAACATTTTGGCTCGGTTCAAATTACACTAGACAATTGTTTCGCTTCTGTCACACTAGACCATCCTGTGTCGCTGTTTATATTACACCAGACCATGGCATTGTCATTCTGTGTTTCAGACCTCCCACACCCATCCATACACTCTCGCCAAACATATAAATATACGATCATGAGACTTAGAAGTAAGAGTAGGCAATTCAGCCCCTAGAGCCTGATCCACCATTCGAAACCTTCATGGCTAATCTGCTTGTGTTTTCAACTCCACTTTCTCGTCTGCCTCTTGACTCCCTTGTCTATCAAAAATCTGTCTAACTCATGGTATTAGCACAACTTAACGCACCCTTGAATAAATTCATTGCCCAGCCTCCACTGCTTTCTGGGAGAGTGAATTCCACACACTAACGACCCTCTGAGAGAAAAACAAATCTCCTCATCTCTGTCTAAAACGTAGGCCTCTTATTCCTAAACTGTGTCCCCCAGGAGAGACAAGTGGAATAATTCCCCAGGCATCACTCTGTCAACACCCCACCCCCCCCCCCCCCCCCCCCACCCACCACCACCCCCCGCCTTTCAGGCTCCATTAGGCTTCACTTATTTCACCTCTTATTCTTCGAAAATCTACTGGTTATTGATCCAAACTATTCAAGATTCCTTCAGAAGATAAACAGATGAACAGTTGGATGCTTTTCAGTGATAAGAATGAGATTAAGGATCTGCCGCTGCACAAATTTGCTTCAGCGTTTCACAGAAAGCATTTTATTCACCGAGAAAGACGGTTCGGGTGGCCTGAGGTCGCGAATATCGCTGTCTATAACTATAAGGCAAAGGAACAGACCTGTTGGTCACGGCCTGTATGCCGGATTTCTTAAAGAGAAACCCTTCAGTTATAGTTACTTGCTCTTAACGAAATGTCTGCTTAGTATTTATTCAATTAACTTTTCAAATTTACTACTCAGTTTGCGTCCAGCTCCCTTTCAGGCAGCACAATTCAGATCACAATTCATTGCTTAAAAAAACCTCCCCATTCAATCAAATACTTTGTTTTAAATGTTGAGTAACACACGCTCGTGGAGAATGAGTCTCAGTGAAATAGGAGAATGAATGGAAGAAAGGAGGAAAGAAAGGAGGAAAGAAAGAAAGAAAGGAAGAAAGAAAGAAAGAAAGAAAGTAAGATAAAAATAAATGAACTCAGGGCTTCGCAAAGTGCTTTGCTGCCAATTAAGCATTTTCCCATAACAATGCAGGAAACACTTCAGCAAATGGGCACAGAGAAATTAATGGGAAGAAATAATCAGCTGGCTGGTTTCCGTGATGTTAAACTTATTGTGGGAACCTGGGGAAAGCTTTTCCTTCTCATTTTTTGAAATTACGACCGTGGGGTATTGACATTCCATCTGAGAGGGCAGATACTCTTAGTGGTTTAGTTTCTCAACCAGGAAAGCAGCAACTGCGATAGCTCAGTATTCCTTGAGGGCCACAGGGGCACTGTCGGCACTGGAGTATGGGCCTGACATCTCTCAAGTAAGGGAGCTACTGCCCAGGACTTTCTCGTTCTGGAGAAAGAGAGGGAGAAAGAGTGAGTGATAGAAAGAGCGAGAGAGAGAGGGAGAGAGCGAGAGAGAACGAGAGGGAGAAAGAGGGAGAGAGAGAGCTGCTACACACTGAACCACTGTGATGGAAGTGAATCAACGCGGGGGCGTTTTGCACTGTTTAAAACAACCAGTGACCGCGGTGAAGGGACACATCAGCACCTTCTTCAGCTCCTCCCGGAACTTATTCTGGGCCACTGCGTAGATAAAAACGTTGTTGCAGGAACTGACTAACTGGAGCATGTTGGCGGTCTCCTGGAGGATGTACCGGGGGTCATTGAAATCCAGGCTGGTGAGATAGCCCTCGCCTGTGATCCGCACGTAGAGGAAATGTCCGATATAGGTGGCCCACAGGAGGAGGAAGCTGAGCGAGATGGCGAAAAGCAGGACAATGGACCTCTTGCGTTTGGTGATCTCCGCGTCTCCATGACTCTCGGTACCCCGGAGCCTCCTGCGGGCTCTGCTGGCCGCTAAGATATGCCTTACGGTCAGGGCATTGACCAGTAGAATGAGGAAGACAGGGAGAAAGGGGTTTAAAATGTGGTCCAGCCAGTCGTAAGCCTGCCAGACGAGCGAGGTGTAATAGATAGGCTTAATGCTGCAGAACCAGGGCACCCCGTCCAGGATGTACAAGGGCTGGTAGATGAAGTAGAAAGGGACGTTCCTGGCGCAGCTCAGGGCACTGACCAGTCCTATAACAAGTAACGCAATTTTCCCGGTGCAGTATCTGGCCTTCAGGCCCTGACAGCAGATGGCCACAAAACGGTCGATGGTGAAGGCCACAGTCAGCCAGACTGAGCCATCCCGGGTGGCAAAGACCAGCAGGTTGCTGAGTGCGCATGCGGGAGTGGTGGACAGGACACTGTCCTGAAAGTAGATGCGGCCGATCCGGTTGAGGATGACGGCAGTGATGATGACCAGGAAATCACTCACTGCTATCGCCACCAGGTAGTAGGTGATGCACCGGGAAAGTCCGCACCGTCCTCGGGATAATATTACGGTCCCCAGCAAGTTGGCTGTGAGAGATCAGATGAGAGAGTTGTTACTGAGCGGACTCCAAACAACAGCTACTACCTCATTCAACCAGTTACTGGATCCCTCCTGATCCACCCCTCTGCCTTCCCCAGACTCCAGCTGTTCCAAAGCCTTTGGTCAGTGTTCGGTATCCAATGCTGCACCAAACACTTATCAATGCAGACGGCATTTCAATCGGGCCCCACCACAAATAATGCTCTCCGGCCACTGAGCCAATCCCAAGGCCTAGCTATCCAACTTAAGATCATCCAAAACATGTGCTGCCGATGGCCATTGTCAAAGCAATACCCGTCCATCCATTAAGCTTATGCTCGCTGGCATAGGTTGGGTCTCAGGCGGCAACGTCTCGGCTTTAACAACCACCCCTCAGCTTTAACAACCACCCCTTTCCAATTTTGGAATCGTTCCGTTTCCTCGCCTCTCCCAATCCCTCTACAACTATAACTAACTGAGATCTCAGTGTACGTCCTGTTCTGCTCTCTTGTGTCTCCCTAAAATTAACTGTTCCATGAGTAGCGTTTATGCCTGTAGCTACTGAGCCCTCATCTCTTTAATCCCCTCCCTCAACGGCTCCTTCTCTCATTCCTTTGAATTTTGATAAAACATTGGGTTAAATATCTCTTCCTGGTTTTCGGTACTAAATGTATTTGTTCAGGCTCCTGTGAAGCATCCCCACCATACGCACTGCAGTGACTAAAGAAACAAGCGCAACTCCGCCTTTCAAGTGAGAAATAAAGATGAGCAATACACGTTGACCTTGTTGGTTTCACCCACATCCCGCTGATGGTTAAAACATATAATTCTTCAAAATGTGCAAACCGACCAGCACAACAATCGATTAACAATTTCGAATCTCCTCTAACCTCCATCAAACGTTTCCATAGTTAATTGCTAAGATTACATTAACAATCGGGACTGTCCAGTGAGAACTCACTGTACTAAAACTATCACATTATTTCACAGGGTCAAAAGTACATTGGTGTAATTACTAAATGTATTTTTATATTACAATTCATCTAATATTAGTTTTCTGATACTATGCACGAAAATGTATGTTGCTACACTATGATTTGCTATTATTCCGCTAGATTGTATTTGATTACCTTAAAATAAGATCCAGTGTTCAACAATATGACAGTTTAATGTTCATGCAAAGCCATACATTACAATTCATATTTCAGCAATCGAATAAACGGTATTCCTATAAATGTGCGGCATAATCAATAGTCCGATCTTGAAAGGGGGCAGAAAAACTTTCTGGAGATTTGCAAAATAAAAAAAACTTATCTAACACTTACCAGGGGCACCAATGACTGCGAGAATGGGATAGAAAATGGCAAAGAAGATGCCTTTCGCTGGCCCGTGCATCGTCTCTCAGAAACGAAAGGAATTCCCGACGCTGTATACTTTAGTTCTGTGAGGCGTTCAAACCGTCCCTCATTTATTCTGAATGAACGTCTCCAGAGGGACAATTAAGTTACAATATGTACCTTAGTTACAGTTCAGTAAACAAACAGATTAATCCACGGTTTCAAGCCTCCCATTCGTAACATTGGCAAGGTGGATGATGGGCCAACTGCTGGGTGCAAATTCTGCGGCGCCCCCTCTCTACAAACCATGTCTTCGCGCCTACATCAAGTGGAGCCGTTGATGGAACATATTGACTTGGGTCGTATCTCTAACCAAAACACATCTCTTCTTATGGCTGTCACTACGCTGGGCAGGGTTTGTGTCTAATAATTCACCCCTTCATCACTGCCTTATCCCTCTTGCTCAAACAGTAATACTCATGCCATGCAAGACAACTGTTGAAAGCCTTTCATATTGCAAACTCAGAACGAATCACTGAATCACAGAACCATACAATGCAGAAGAGGCCCTTCGGCCCATTGAGTCTGCACCGACACGTGAGAAATACCTGACCTACCTAGCTAATCCCAGTTACCAGCACTTGGCCCATAGCCTTGAATGTTATGACGTGCCAAGTGCTCATCCAGGTAGTTCTTAAGGATGTGAAGCAAACAGCCTCCACCACCCTCCCAGGCAGCGCATTCCAGACCGTCACAATCTCTGGGTAAAAAGATTTTTCCTCACATCCCACTTAAACCTCCTGCCCCTCACCTTGAACGTGTGTCCCCTCGTGACTGACCCTTCAACTAAAGGGAACAGCAGCTCCCTATCCACCCTGTCCATGCCCCTCATAATCTTGTACACCTCGATAAGGTCGCCCCTCGGTCTTCTCAGCTCCAACGAAAACAACTCAAGCCTATCCAACACTGTTGTTAACTTAAATGTTTCATCCTAGGCAACATCCTGGTGAATCTCCTCTGCATCCCCTCCAGTGCAATCACATCCTTCCAATAATGTTGCGACCAGAACTGCACACATTACTCTAGCTGTGGCCTCACCAAAGTTCTATACAACTCCCACATGACCTCCTTACTTTTGTAATCTATGGCTCGATGATAAAGGCAAGTTTCCCATATGCCTTTTTCACCACCCCACTAACATGCCCCTTTGCCTTCAGAGATCTATGGACACACACGCCAAGGTCCCTTTGTTCCTCAGAACTTCCTAGTGTCATCCCATTCATTGAATACTTCCTTGTCATATTTGTCCTTCCAAAGTGCATCATCTCATACTTTTCAGGGTTAAATTCCATCTGCCACTTACCTGCCCATTTGAAGATACCGTCTATATGTTCCTGTAGCCCAAGGCACTCAATCTCACAATTAACCACCCAGCCAATCTTTGTGTCACCCGCAAACTTACTAATCCTGCCGCCCCACCACCCCCGCCAACCCCACCCACATAGTCATCCCTGTCGTTTATACAAATAACGAATAATAGGGGACCCAGCACAGATCCCTGTGGTGCGACACTGGGCACTGGCTGCCAGTCAAAAAAGCAGCTTTCTGTCATCATCCTCTATCTCCTACAACTAAGCCAATTTTGAATCCACCTTATCAAATTACGCTGTATCCCATGTGCATTTGCCTTCTTTCTACGCCTCCCATGTGGGACCTTGTCAAAGGCTTTGCTGAAATCCTCATACACTACATCAACTGCACTGCCCTCATCTACACACCTGGTCACCTCCTCAAAAACTTCAATTCAAGTTGTGAGACATGACCTCCCTCTGACAAAGCCATGTTGATTATTCCAGATCAAACCTTGCCTCCCCAAGTTGAGATCGATTCCCTCCTTCAGAATTTTGTCCAATTGTTTCCCTACCACTGACGTGAGACTCACTGGTCTGTCGTTCCCTGTTTTATCTCTACAGCCCTTCTTAAATAGTGGAACCACATTCTCTGTTCTCCAGTCCTCTGGGCACCTCCCCCGTGGCCAGAGAGGAATTAAAAATTTGGGTCAGAGCGCCCGCGACCTCCTTCCTTGCCTCCCTCAGCAGTCTGGGACACAACACATCCGGACCTGGAGATTTGTCCATTTTTAAGCCTGTCAACACCTCCAACACCTTGTCACTCCCGATATCAATTTACACAAGAACCTCGCAGCCTCTCTCCCCGAGTTCCATACCTTCATCCTCATTCTCTTGGGTGAAGACGGATGTGAAGTATTTGTTCAACACTTTACCATCGTCTTCTGGCTCCACCCATAGATTGCCCACTTGGTCCCTAATGGGCCCTACCTTTTCCCTGGTTATCATTAGACCATTAGACTATTAGACATAGGAGCAGAAATTAGGCCATTCGGCCCATCGAGTTTGCTCCGCCATTCAATCATGGCTGATAAGTTTCTCAACCCCATTCTCCTCGTAACCGTTGATCCCCTTACCAATCAAGAACATATCTATCTCGGTCTTAAATAAACTCAATGACCTGGCCTCCACAGCCTTCTGTCGCAATGAATTCCATAGATTCACCACTCTCTGGCTCAAAAAGTTTCTCCTCATCTCTGTTCTAAAAGGTCTTCCCTTCACTCTGAGGCTGTGCCCTCGGGTTCTAGTCTCTCCTACTAATGGAAACATCTTCGCTACGTCCACTCTATCCAGGCCTTTCAGTTTCCTGTAAGTTTCAATCATATCCCCCCATATCCTTCTAAACTCCATCGAGTATAGACCCAGAGTCCTCAAACGATCCTCATATGTTAAGCCTTTCATTCCTGGGATCGTTCTCGTGACCCTCCTCTGGACCCTCTCCAGGGCCAGAACACCCTTCCTGAGATACGGGGCTCATAATTGTTCACAATATTCTAAATGTGGTATGACCAGAGCCTTATAAAACCTCGGCGGCACATCCCTGCTTTTGCCTTCCTAACTACCGACTCACCCTGAAAGTTTACCTTAAGGGAATCCAGGATTAGGACTCCCAATTCCCTTTGCACTCCAGATTTCTGAATTCTCTCCCATTTAGAAAATAGTCTATGCCTCTATTCTTCCTACCAAAGTGCATGACCTCACAGCTCCCCACGTTGTATTCCATCTGCCACTTCATTGCCCAATCTCCTACCCTTTCCAAATCCCTCTGCAGCCTCCCCGCCTCCAAACTACTACCTGTCCCTCCACCTATCTTTGTATCATCTGCAAACTTAGCCAGGATGCCCTCAGTTCCTTCATCTAGATCATTAACGTATAAAGTAAAAACTTGTGGTCCCAACACTGACCTCTGCGGAAATCCACTAGTCACTGGCCCCCATCCTGAGAATGACACCCTTATCCCCACTCTCTGCCTCCTGCCAGACAGCCAATTTTCTATCCATGGTAGTACCTTACCTCTAACACCATGGCCTCTTATCCTACTGAGCAGCCTCCTGTGCGCCACCTTGCCAAAGGCCTTCTGGATGTCCAAGTAGATAACATCCATTGGCTCTCCTTTGTCTAACCTACTCGTTACCTCCTCAAAGAATTCTAACAGATTTGTCAGGCATGATCTCCCCTTGATGAAACCATGCTGACTTTGCTCTATTTTACCATGCACTTCCAAGTATTCTGAAATCTCTTCCTTAATAATGGACTCTAAGATCTTACCAACGACCGAGCTCAGGCTAATCGGCCTGTAATTTCCCGTCTTTTGCCTCACTCCCTTCTTAAACAGCAGGGTTACATTAGCGATTTCCCAGTCCTCTGGCACCCTTCCTGACTCGAGTGATTCCTGAAAGATCACCACTAACACCTCCACTATCTCGTCAGCTATCTCCTTCAGAACTCTGTGGTGTAATCCATCTGGTCCGGCGTGATTTATCCACCTTCAGACCTTTAAGTTTTCCTCGCAACTTCTCCTTGGTAATGGCTACCATACTCACCTCTGACACCCGCCTCTCTTGAACTTTGGGGATGTTATTCGTGTCTTTCACCGTGAAGACTGACGCAAAGTACCTATTCAGTTCCTCCGCCACTTCTTTGTTCCCCACTACTACTCCTCCAGCGTCATTTTCCAGGGGCCCAATGTCCACGTTTGCCTCTCTTACCCTTTTTATATATTTAAAAACTCTTGCAATCTTCTTTTATATTACTGGCTAATTTACCCTCATATTTAATCTTCTCCCTCCTTATTTCTTTTTTTGTTGTCCTCTGTTGGTCTTTGTAGGCTTCCCAATCCCCTGGTTTCTCATTGCTCTTCGCCGCATTGTATGCTTTCTCTATAGCTTCTATGCTGTCCCTGACTTCCCTTCTCAGCCATGGTTGCCTCGTCCTCCCTTTAGTATGCTTCTTCTTCCTTGGGATGAAGTTTTGCTTTGTCTCCCAAATTTCTCCCAGAAACTCCTGCCATTGCTATTCCACTGTCTTTCCTGCTAGGCTCATCCCCCAGTCAATACTGGCCAGCCACTCCCTCATGCCTCTGTAGTTGCCTTTATTCAACTCCTTTATCGTTACATCTGATTCCAGCTTTTTCTTCTCAAATTTCAGGGTAAATTCTATCATATTATGGTCACTTCCTCCTAAGGGTTCCTTCACCTTAAGCTCCCTTTTCAAATCTGCCTCATTACACATCACTAAATCTAGAATTGCCTGTTCTCTAGTGGGCTCCACCACAAGCTGCTCCAAAAAGCCATCTTGTAGACATTCCACAAATTCCTTTTCTTGGGATCCACTACCAACCTGATTGTCCCAGTCTACCTGCATATTGAAATCCCCCATGATCAGTGTAACCTTGCCTTTCTTACACGCCTTTTCTATCTCCTGGTGTATCTTGTGCCCCACATCCTGACTACTGTTTGGAGTCTGTACATAACTCAGTTATGGTTTTTTACCTTTGCGGTTCCTCAACTCTACCCACACAGATTCTACATCATCAATGACCCTACGTAATTTCTTGCTATCAATTTAATTTCAATTCTTACTAACAAAGCAACCCCACCCCCTCTGCCAACCTGCCTATCTTTTCGATAGGATCTAAATCCTTGGATATTTAGCTCCCAGTCCTGATCCCCTTGCAGCCATGTCTCCGTGATGCCCACCGCATCATACCTGCCAATTTCAATCTGCGCCACAAGCTCATTTACCTAATTTCGTATACTGCGTGCATTCAGATACAACACCTTCAGTCCTGTATTTCCTGTCCCCTTTCTCATTGTCGTCCCTTTATCTGATGTGTTTGAAGTTAGATTCCTAGCCCTTTCCAAACATGCTGTCCTATTTGGTGTTCTGGAGACTTTAATAGCCTCTCCTGGGCTCTCCTTCCTTTTCAGTTTTTTCAAAAATTTCAATGAAGTTGAATCCACCCTCCTCCCCCCCCCCCCCCCCTCCCCCCACACGCTAACCTGCTGCTTTGTTTCCCATTAGTCATACTTCTTGGAGTTTTACCCTTTCCTTCCCATCTACTTTCTAGTATAAAGTCCTGTTGACCACCCAATTTACCCTTTTCGGTAGAACATTGGCCCCAGATCGGTTCAGGTGGAGACCGTCCCAACGATACAGATCTCTCCTATTTCAATACTGATGCCAGTGCCCCACGAAATACAACCCCTCTTTGCCGCACCACTCCTTTAGCCACGTGTTTACATCCCTTATTCTCGCGTCCCTGTGCCAATTTGCACGTGGCTCGGGTAGTTATCCAGAGATTATAACCCTTGAGGACCAGTTCTTTAATTTAGTTCCTAGTTCCTGATAATCCCCAAACAGGTCCTCTTTCCTAGTCTTACCTATGTTATTTGTTCCGACGTGGACCACAACAAATGGATCCTCCCCCTCCCCCTCCAATACCCTTTCAAGCCGGACAGAGATGTCCCTCACCCTGGCACCGGGCAGGCAACATACCATGCAGGACTCCCGATCCTGCTTACAAATGATGCTATCAATTCCCCTAATTATAGAATCCCTTACAAATACCACTTGTCTTTTTGCTCCCCCCTCTTGACTGGCCTCCTGTGCAACGGTGCCGTGGTCAGCTGGCTCATCCTCCCTACAGCCCTGTTCCTCATCCACATAGGGAGCAATACCTCGTGCCTGTTGGACAAGGTCAAGAGCTGGAGGACGCAACAGAATGGTTATCAACAAATTATTACAGTATTAAACAATCTACAATTAAAATACATGAACTGTTTGTGTT
Source organism: Cetorhinus maximus (assembly GCF_964194155.1). Lineage (NCBI taxonomy): Eukaryota > Metazoa > Chordata > Chondrichthyes > Lamniformes > Cetorhinidae > Cetorhinus > Cetorhinus maximus. The sequence goes on from NW_027596331.1 coordinate 81,641, forward strand.
TTAACACATTCAGTGAAGGCGCGATGGGCTGAAGGTTATCATTGAGAGAAATGAAGTATAATTGTTTAAAAAAATAGTTTTCCTAAAGAGATTTATTAGAAAATAAGAGATTTAAAATAAAAGGGGGGATGTCTCAGAGAGAGAGAGAGAAAGGGGAAGAGGAAGAGAGCATTGAGAGAGAGAGAGAAAAAGAGAGAGAGAGAGAGAGAGAGAACAAAGTGGTTTAGTGAATTAGCCGCTTTCTCAGCCAGAAAGAAGAGGGAGATTAAACGATTTTTCTGACAGACATGACCGCCTCAGCAACGGAATGGCCAATATGAGACGAATTTCTAAACAAGAATGCATAACAGAAAATGATATCAATAAAAATGTTCGGTATTAAAAGATCTGCAGTTAAAGTTTGAAGAAGAGAAAATAAAACGCTGAAACATTCTGGTGAAGATAAATCTTATATCTCTGTGGAATGACAGTGGAAGCATGAAAAATGATTTGCTTTTTACAAACACGCAGAACAGGCGATATCTGAAATGTAATTCCATTGATGCACTGAAACAGAATATCAGGCGCTGCGCAGAACGGACGGCCACTTCGGTACCGCTCGTTTTAGGCCAAAGCCACAGGCAAATTACGAGTACAACATCTTTACTTAGAATATTATCTGTCCATCCCACAGGGACATAGACTAATACAGTAATAACAGAGACTGGGTGTGTTCTAATATAAGCAGAGATATGGGCTAGTGCAGTAATAAGAGAAACAGGGACTAGTGTTATATTAACAGATACAGGGCCCATTGCAGCTTTAACTGATTTAGGAAACTGTGTGATATAAACAGAGACATAAACTAATGAGGGAGAAAGATCTATCTATCTAAAGATAGAGACATTGACTTATAAAGAGAGCGAGTTAAAGCGAGAAAGAGACAGAATGACTGATTACGTGAGACAGAGCAAGGGAGCGAGAAAGACAGGCAGACACAGCCAGGGGTGGAAGGTGATTGGTCCGTCTCAGCTGTACATTACCCTGAGCCAACAGTGATTGGTGCATAGCTGACTTCATATCTGAGAGCCCAGCCAATCGTAGGGCTGACAAACGCCCATCAGTTCCCCAAGAAGAGAAAACTGCCTTTGGCATAAGACTCCAAGCGTCAACATATTTTAAAGAGTGTGCTGTTTACTATCGAATCAGGGACCACGTGTTCCTTGTGTGCTTTACAAATAATAATGGTCGTGCTGCCCGGTGAGTCTGAGCTAAAATCCTCAGTGTCATATAACCCTTTCATGGGTTATATTTACTCACAGATTTTGACACATTCTATACACATTCACCTGTTAACTCTTTCAGGGATGAACCAATCGGCTGCGAGGTCCGGCTGATACTCAACAACTAAAACAATTCTGGTGAAATTCATTGTGTTCAAATCCACCATCAGCTCCGCGAACATGGCGGGTGTTACGTTTTACTCATTCCTCGCAGCTGCAGCTCTCTTAACTGGTAAGATTCACAAGTTCCGCAATTTTCATCCTGATGGTGACACTGAGATAGTAATCTTCCCTTTAATTGCCTTTTCGCTGTATTTGCATATATTCCTTTAACTCGGTAACAATTGGTTATAATAAAATTCTCATAAAAAGTTTAAGTTCTGTATTTTTAAATTTGTGCAGGTGTTCATGCTGCAGACTCTGTCTCGCAGGAGCCGGTGACAGTGAAACAGTTTGAAGGAGACTCGGTGAACATTAATTTCAGTTATGCGACCACTGCTGGTTTCTATTTCATACAACTGTACCGTCAGCACCGGGATCAGGCTCCCACATTCTTTATCTCCACCCCTTCTGCTAGGGATGTTTTCAGAGCAGAGGGCGTGGACCTGAAATTGTTTTCATGAAGAGTTCGGTCAATATTGCGCAACATCCGGCGTCTCTGCCTATTGGTTCATTCCTGACAGAATCAGCAGATGGCATCCAATCAGGTTCTTTATTCTGTTATTCGTCCAATCGGCTGAGAGTTCCTTTACTCTCCAATTCGTGACATCAGGTCGGGCAACAGTGAATGGAACAGAGAGTAGGACAGGAATTAAACGCAATGTTATCCCTTCAACTGTTTGAGGCTGCGAGGCGTGTGGAATGAATGGAAAGACATCATATTGTGCTGTTATCAGTGTCGGAAGCTCACGTTAAATGAGCTGCTGTCTGATGATTAGGGCAATTCACGGCTAATAGAAAAGCGGTTATAGAGGACCAGGGTGCTCTGAAAGCTTTGAATAAAGCCACACGGTTAAATGGATCAATTTCACCTATTACATGAATGAAATGTGGATTGACTGACAGGGTTAAACAGAATGGGAGAGGTAAGCAGCAGATGAGATCAGACAAAACCTACTCAGTGAAATATATTTACAACATCTTTACATTCTTAATAACTTAAACGTTCATCATAAGTTTTAAAATGAAACAGACTTTTCATTTGAAATGGTAATCTCTATTCCCGAATATTTTTCGTTACTTCCTTTTTAAAATGAATTAATTGAATAATGTTACAAACATGTGAATGAAGAATTGTCTTGGGTTTGGGGAAAGAGTGGAGATGTGGGATTAATTGTATTGGTCATGCGAAGAGCTGGCACAAGCACAATGGGCCGAATGGACACCCCGTCTGCTGTATGGTGCTTTGATCTCCGCCTGACTGAACTAAACACTGTTTCCGGCACAGACCTGGCCAACAGTCAAGAGCTGAAGGTTAGCAATATGAGAAAATGATAGCAACAAAACAGTAACAGGCTTCAGCCGACCCTGTTAACCCTTTCCCTGCTGAACGGATGGTGTCTGTGGACCTGTAGTTCACAAAGGAGTCAACCGTATTGAGGACAACAGCGTTGGGTGTGGAGGTTGTCAGTCCTCGCTAAAGATCAAAAGGATGAAGCTGTAATTCCATTCATTGTGTTTCCTAGTTTCTGCACTCGGTGGATCAGGAATATTACTGGAGATTTGATTTTATTGGGAATTATTGGGATTTACAATCAAGAATATTACTTTCGTGGTAAATATCTTTGATATCGTCACGGAGGGCAAGGGTTCAATCCAACGCTGATGCGCTGCTCTCGCTGATGCGATGCTCTAGATGATGCGCTGCTCTCGCTGATGCGATGCTCTCACTGAAGCGCTGCTCTCGCTGATGCGATGCTCTCGCTGATATATCCTCTGGAGCCAGATTTCTCATTTATCCTTTTCAATAAAAGCCACACTATCTCCTTTAGCTCAGGAAGTACTAGGGGGCCAGTCCGGAATTCGGAAGGAGAGTAATATTGGACACGAAACGTTCAATCTGCTTCTCTCTCCGCAGGTGTTACCAGACCTGTTGTACTTTCCAGCATTTTCTGCATTCATTTCAAATCTCCAGCACCCGTATTATTTTGCTTTCATACAAGGGTACACATCTATTGTGTCTGATGCAGACTGAGCGCATCAGTTGTTTTAATGCTGCAATTTCCCCTGCATTTAATTAGAGCTCAAAAATGATGAATTACCGCATGTGGTTTTGGAAACGAATGCCTTTAATGTACGAGCATTTGAGGCCTGTTGTGCCCAGGCCCGGATACTCATGAATTGTATTACCTGCCGTGGTTGCACATTATTGACTAACCTCACCTTTTACAACAGGAAGCGGCATCTAACGCTGATGAATCCCCAGGGAATGGAATGCACAAGGAACACTTGGATATTTTCAATGCATTGAGAACTTCAGGTGGACTAGAACACTGCCATTAATCTAAATACTTGTTTTTTTAAAAAACCTGTCTATGAGGGAGAGTCTGGGGGAGAATCATATCGACTGGCAGACAGAAAAATATCAGGGAGTGACAAAGGTAGAAACACGGATTGAGAAATAGAGAGAAAGTCTGAGTGAGAGGCAGTGAGCAAAACACAGATGGATTTAGAGGGCGATAAGCAGGAGGGAAGGCAATGCTAGAAAATGAAGGCGAAACATGGAGATAAACAGAGAGAGAAGCAACGAGAGAAATGAGAGAGGGATAAAGGGTAGAAATAAGAGAGAAAGAGAGGGAGAGAGACCCAGAGAGAGATAGAGAGAGAGGGTAGGATTTAGATGCAAATACAGAATGAGAAACAGATGTAGCAGTACGGGCACATTAAACCACGAAACGAAGAGAAACAAATGAAAAGACTGTGAGTGAATCAGAGGGAGAGGCTCTGATAAATATAGAGGCAGAGACAGAGGCAGGGAGAGAAACAGATGGAGATACAGGGAGATAACTAGAAGGGACGGGAACGATAGAAATGAAGGAGAGACTGGGAGATAAACAGTAGGAGAGAGTGAGAAAATGAGGGAGAGACGGAGATAGGAAGGGAAATGGATGAAGATACAGGGAAGGGAAAAGTTGTAGAAATATGAAGACATTATAGAGGGAGAGACAAAGAGAGACAAACGAACAGACAGCAAGGTAAACAGAGGTATACATATGAGAGAAACTGTGTTATTGTGAGAAAAGACGTGCCCTAATTAGAAGCAGGAATCCCAGGAAGGAAAGAAAAATAACATTATGCAGCACATTATATGGAAAGGCTGACTTCCGAGAACTACATGGCCTCCTGGATTACTCGATCAAGATCCTAACCGCCATGTTATTGTGCCCGTACCTGCGGCAGTAAACAAACAAACACAACGTAGGCGCTCCATCTGCTGGTGACCTGGGGTAAACGGACACTGCCTGGAAAAATCACCGGATTCTCAAATTATTGAAGGATGTTGTTGCATGATTTTGTTGTATTATTCCTGTTCATATTATTACTATTGTAATATATTGTAATGCAGAAGAGTAGATACACGGGAGGTAATTCCAACTTCATTTTAGATCCGGCGATTCCCTGTGTTTATTTACCTGCACCACATGCATTGAAGCGGTTCAAGAAGGCAGCTCGCCGCCACCTTCTCAACGGCAATTAGCGATGGGCAATAAATGCTGGCCTGGCTAGCGAAGCCCACATCCCGTAAATGAATAAAAAGATGCACTGGTAATGATGTTGCTGATGATGAGATGGTGACTATTCCCAACATTTATGTCAGAACTGAGCCATCAACACACAGTAGAATAGTCGGCTGCTGAAATGACGGCAGGTGAAGGAAGTAATATCACCCTGAACTTCACCTTCAAACCAAGCTATTGTAAGCCCTATGTACTGTGGAGTAGTCAACACTTCAGGCACCCTCCGCTGTCCACCCTCTCCATGGATGGATAGAAAACTGGGAATTCTACTTTGCGACCCGATTCTCGCCTAGGTTTGGTAAAACTACTAAGATCACCGAGTTAACGATTAGTGAAGCCCTGATCTCAGATCCCGGTGTGTTGCTGTGCCATGATTCCTTACTGCTGTAAGGAGATATACCAGGATGCTGCCTGGGCTGCAGGGTCTGAGCTATGAGGAAGGAATTAATCGGCTGGGGTTGTTTTCCTTGGAGTAGCGAAGGTTGAGAGGGGACCTGATAGAGATGTATAAGGTTATGAGGGGCATAGATTTGGTGGGTAGGAAGGCACTTTTCCCGTTAGTAGAGGGATCAATAACCGCGGTGGGTGGGGGGGGTGGCGAGGGGTGGGGGGGGGTGCGGTGGCGGGAGGTGTGGGGGGGTGGGGTGCGGTGGCTGGAGGTGGGGGGTGGGGGGAGGGGGAGGGCATAGATTTAAGGTAGGGGGCTAGAAGGCTAAGAGAGGTGTTGAGGAGGTTTTTCTTTCACTCAGAGGGTAGAGGGAGTCTGGAACTCGCTGCCTGAACGAGTGGTGAGTCAGAAACTCTTGTAACATTTCAGAAGTATTTAGATATTCACGTGCATTGGTATAGCCTCCAGGGCTATGGGCCAAGCACTGGAAAATGGGATTAGTGTGGTCAGATCTTTGTTCACCGGCGCGGACAAGGTGGGCCGAGTGGCCTCCTTCTGTGCTGTAAATGCCTGTATATCTACGCGAGTAAGGAGGAGTTTGCAGGTCCGACAGGGTTAAGTTTGCCGTTGTCGTTTCCGATGTCTTGGTCGATACGTGTGGTCCGCCCGTTCCTTTTTGAGATTTCGTAGTGTTTTGATACAACCGAGTGGCCTTGTAGGCCATGTCAGAGAGGCCAGACCAGGTAAAGACAGCAGGTTTACTTCCTTAAAGGACATTAGTGAACCAGATGGATTTTTACAACAATCGACAGTAAGACTTTTAATTCCAGATTTTTATTTAATTCAAAATCCACCATCTGCCGTGGCAAACCGTGGGCCCCAGGGCATTTCCCTGGGTCTCTGGGTTACTACTCCACCGACAATACCAGTGCGCCATCGCCTAAGTCTGTTCATTTGTTTGTGCAGTAACAACAGAAATCGTTGCTCTAATATGATCAGTCCATAAATCAGTCCGACAAGATATAAAATCATAGTCAGATTACTCATTAAGTGGTTTACGAGGGAAATCTCACTGTTGCTCGTGTCCTGATAGTGAGGCGAAAATAATTATAAAGAACAAATTTACCCGGAATAAACCAAACCCATGAACAATCCTGTGTTTGACAGATTCACTATCCAGACATGGGTTTAATTACCGCCATCTTTTGTGCAAAACTGAAACAATCACCCGATGAAGCCACTGACTGAATCCCAGTTCAGGGTGCTTCTTATCACTGGCAGCCAGCTCACCATCTACCCTTGTCACAGCAGCACCGGTGAGACAAGGAAGTGAGGTGAGGACATCCTGAGACATGACAGCAGGTTATTGAGGGTGGGGCTTAGAACGAGTATCTTCGAATATCCAACTCCCCTTTTACAGAGCAGACAGCGACAATGAGGCTACCCAGCATCGGGATTGTGCGGGCGGTATTTCCGACAAGTAATTGTGGACCACACACATTTAATTTTTTCTCAGTTTTAAACCATGAGGGGACGCGGTGTAATCCAGAAACTCAGGTTAATGCTCTGGGGTTCCAGGTTCGGATCCCGCCGTGGCAGATTATGAAATTTGATTCCATGAGAATCCTGGGATTAAAATTACGATGGATCGATGGTTGTAAAAACCCATCAGATTCACTGATGTCCTTTGGGGAAGAAAACCTGCCGCCCTTACCTGGTCTTGTCTCTGCGTGACTCCAGGCCCACAGCAATGATGTTGACTCTTTGAAAAAATGCCCTCTGAAATGACCCAGCAAGCCCTCAGCTGTCACCACCAAGGGCAACTGGGATGGGCAATAAATGCTGACCCAGTATACATCCTGTATCTCCTGAATATTTAACAAAAACGTAAATTTTGAACAGTTCTGGTGAAGAGTCATTCGGACTCGAAACTTCAACTGTATCCCTCTCCGCAGATGCTGTCAGACCTGTTGTGTTTTTCCAGGTATTTTTGTTTTTGTTCTAACTTTGAACAGTCGTCGTTTTTCTGTTTGAACATGTTTTTCAGATGCAGGTCATGGAGACTCTAGCACTCAACCGCTGTCCTCACATGTTAAGACAGAAGGAGAAGCGGTGACTTTAATTTGTACCCATGAAACTACACGGAGGAGCTGTCATTTATATTGGCACCGGCAACACCCAGGTACACAGCCTGAGTTTATATTATGGAAACATTGGAGCGGTAGTGAAGGTAATGCAGGTTTTGCTAAAAGCCGTTTCTCAGTCGAGCTCCAGACCTCGAATAAATTCACCAGTTTAACCATCTTGGGTCTGCAGCTCACTGACGCTACCGTGTATTACTGCGCTCTCAGACTCACAGTGATGGAAAACTGCCTGGCCCCTGTACAAAAACGGCCTTTAGACTGTGGATAGGACCTCCTGTGTGATGGAGTTTGTACCGAATCTCGGGAAGATGCAGCGCCAATCTACAGAGGCGCTGTCAGCCCCTCAAACACACATCGAGAAGAAAACACCTTCACCTCGGATCAAACTGTCACCAACTGTTTCCAGGAGCGGCCAGGAAAACAAACTGCAGAATCCGATCCAACCAAAAGGCCATCACAGAGTCAGATTTGAAGGTATCAGTTCCAATCCCCACGCTCAATAATTTGCTGTCATGTCTAGGAATGTTCTCACCTGACTTCCTTGTCCCTTTCTGGTTCTGTGAGATCCGTTGGTGGTGAGCTGTCTGACATTGAATGGAAACACTCCGAGCTGGACGACAGTCAATGGCCTGATGGAGGAATGGCTGCACTTTTAGAGATGGGAGTAGGAGGAGTGAAACCCTGGTCTGTTAATTATCACCAGTGAACTCGGGATTAATAATGGTGACAGTAAACATCCCAGCATTAAGGAAGCATTCTCAAACTCGATGGGAACTCTGTACCTGAAGTTTGTGTTAAAGATCTAGTGAACTCCGCTCATTGTGTACAAACTGTCTCTTGCCCAGCAACATACTCTGATCAAATAAATCCTGTGAACAGGCCGCGGCCAAAGGCTCCAGGAACCTGACAGGGGAGATGGGGGAAAGGGGAACTCACTATTAGAGACAGGCACTGAAACTGCATTAAAAGGCAAAAAGGAAATTAAAGTGATCAAATAGCTTTATGACGGTCTGTTATCCTACAAATTCGACTTGAAATTAACTAATACAATTTCACAAGTGTTTTTCACCTCTTAATGTTGAGTTTTGTTATTTGTTATGATTTTTTTGGAAGGTCGCTGTGACTCTCGCTGTGGAGGCGGGATTGTTGTTTCTGTTAATCAGGGAATTAACAGGAACCCCCAGTGGGGTTTTTGTCTGGCATCCGCTATCTCTCTGCAGCAGTGTGGGCTTCATGGCACAGAAATACACGGTGGTGTTTTAGAGAAGATCCCAGGCGATATTTGAATGAAGAGTTTTGCTTCCTCAGCAGAGAATCTACCTTGTAAACCTGAAGACATTTCTTCATTTCCCAAGCTATACACCTTCAGTAAATTTCTCGGAACTTCCCTGAGATACTGGAAGAGTATGGTGGCAGGGCAGGATGCCGAGTAACGGCAGTCCGGAATAATGTTCTTCCTTTCCCAAACCGCTAATTCACACTGAAACCTCGTAATTCATTCCTGCACCACAAATGCATACCTTTTAAACAACTCCCGGAGGCACACTGACTATTTGAACATAGACTCACCAAGCAGCAAGACCATTATTATCAATTAGGAACATGGGGAACATATACTGTTCGGTTTAGAATTTGACAGAAAGTAACATAATATTCTAAACATATTGATACTCCTAGTATGATATTATAATATAACCCAGATCAGAATCAGATTTCCCTTACTGAGACACTGAGGAGTGTTTTCCAGGGACAAGGTTGGCTGTCAGAACTGATTACAGTTGCGCTACAATCAATGAGAGCTGCAAACCAGAGTTTTCTCTGATTGGTTCTTTATCTCTCTCCGATGTTCTCGGAGTCTCGGTCTGTTTGCCGCGACCTCTGTCTCCCTGGTGAGGCAATCTCTCCTCGAAATGAATTTCCTCGCTTCTGTAAAAATGCATGGAGGTGAAAACAAATAATTCAGGGAATGAATGCAGAGTTTGACAAATTCGGCAAACACGCAGTTACACTAATACACCACCAGGAGGCATGAACATTAATGTGGATATCAGATATAATTGTGATATCAGACTTAAAGTCAATCAAACAATGTCGTTTCTGTTTGTCTCTTTCAATGAAACCATAGTGACCAGAGACATAGGGGTGGCATAGTAAATATAAACTAGAGGAGTAAGGAAAGGAAATATGAAGCAAATATGCATTTCAAGATAAAGGAGCAAAAGGAGTTACGAGTCCCGAGACAGTGAATAAGGAACAAACAAGCAAAGCTGTTAAATTCTATGATTCTAAGGAGCGATGACCTTTGGAGTTTGAAATACTACACATCAAACCTTCCTGAAGCATTTAATAGAGAGTGAGAGAGAGAGAGTGGGGGTGGGGGGAGGAAGAGAGTGAGAGAGATATGTACGTAGCTAGATAGATAAATAGATAGATAGATGAGTAGGTAGATAGATAGATGGGTAGATTTATAGACGGGTGGATGGAAGGATGGATGGAGGGAGGGAGGGAGGGAGGGAGGGAGGGATGGAGGGATGGACGGACGGACGGACGGACGGACGGACGGACGGACGGACGGACGGACGGACGGACGGACGGACGGACGGATAGCTAATATTAATTGGGTGGGGGTCTTTAGCCAAAATCACAGTGTGCACTCTCATCTGATCTATTATGGATGTGGCCTGGGTAGCAGCGTGTGCACTAATATACCGGGGGCTTGGTGGTCTGAGGATGGAGAATTCACTGCACATTGACACACAACATATATAATCGTTTCATCGTATTAAACAACCAACATAACCATTGCAGAGAGAACATTTCACCTCCTGTTCTGAGCTTGCTCCAGGGCCGGGAGCGAAACGACCATGTCTGTCGTGCTGCCAGAATCAGTCCCCGAGGAGCGAGTGGAAACATCCATCCCAACTGACTGGTGCAGTAGTTAACCCTGGATCCCCAGAGTTGCAATGTCATTGCCTGATCTGATGCTCAAATCCGTTCCCGAGGTGAGATCGATCTGCATCTCCTCTGTCTGGGTCTTAATTTAACCCCAATCCCAGGAATTAGTGGAGAATATACCACGATTCTCACCAATCCTGGCAATACAACGAGTCACGCATGAGGAGTCCAATCCAAGAAGCATTGGTGGGAGGAGTCTGAGTTTCCTTTGACGTAGGCGAGTGGAGTTATTAGATCAACTGCTGCCTGGGAACTATAAAAAGCCGCCAATCCTCCCAGCTGCTGATGTCTCTTGGAAGTTGGGTGAAGGGTTGTCTGAAAACCTTTCACTTTTATCTTGCTCTGCTACTAAAACCGACTCTCAACAATAATAACACATGACGTTGTGAGTCCACGTCGATATTCACTGATACTGGATCAATTTACAATTACTTCAGTCCAAAACGTAGACATTGGGAGAACGTAGAAAATGAGCGGCACTTTCAGCAGTTGTATGAACAGGGCTAGATTCGGCGCAGAAAATGCAGCGGTCAAGGATAAAGAACGGGGATGGGTCAGTAGAGATCTGAAATGGTTGGGAAAAGAATGGGATTTGGAGCGTAACGAGTGGGAATCAGAAATTCGTCAGTGGCGATAGGGGATGAGGAGTGGAAATAGGACATTAGAGAGATGGAATGGGGGATTAGACAGCAGGGTTGGGAGAATAGGAAATGGGCATCAGAGAGTAAAATGTGCGGGCGGGGGCAGGGGGTGGGGGTGTGGGGGTGGGGGTGGGTGTTGTTGGAGAGAGAGGGATGTTTGAGCAGATATCGGGAATGTGTAAGTAGATTACTGGGGGAGGAAGACTGAAGGACGCCGGTCATTCTAAATAAATATCCGCCAGAATAGACCGATAAATACGAGTGTGCATGTATATCTCTCAGGGATACTATCTGAGAGACACTGGGGAATGCCCAGCAATGTGGGAAATTGCCCAGGTGTGTCCTGTGCACAAGAAACAGGACAAATCCAACCGCCCGATCAGACTACTCTCGATAATCAGTAAAGTGATGGAAGGGGTCATCAACAGCGCTACCAAGCAGCACTTGCTTAGCAATAAGTTGCTCACTGACGCCCAGCTTGGGTTCCGCCAGGGTCATTCAGCCCCTGAATAATTACATCAACAACAGTGCGAGAAACACTGATCCTCAGATGAAGAGAGTACCTGAGATACCGAGAAAGACAGGGAGAGAAAGAGAAAGTCAGGGGAAATAATCGGTACAGAACTAATGGGTGTTGAACCCTCATCAGTTCTGAGACACCAGCCAATCATAGCGCTGGGAAACGCCCCTCAGTTTCTCAATAACCGAAGCCTGCCCCTGATCCGAATTTCCTCTTTATATCAGAACAGAGTGTCAACGTATTTCAAATATTACCTGATTTCTTCCGACCTCTAATCTTGACACCATGTGCTCCCTCTGTTCCTTCATGATAATAATAGTCTTGCTGCCTGGTGAGTCAATGTTTAAATGGTCAATGTCTGTTCCACCTGCTATCTTCAACTCCAGGTATTTGACACATTATGTGTTTTGTTATAGGAACAAATGGCCAAGATTCAGTGTCCCAGGATCCCCCTGAATTAACGGTTCTGGAAGGACAGAGAATAAAATTGGACTGTAATTACTCGACAACTGTTCCAGCTCTGTTCTGGTACACCCAATATTCCGGGGAAGCTCCGATATATTTAAAGAAGATATATAGCTCAGGGAATGCAGATAAGTCTCCAGATTTCCCAGACAGGTTCACTGGTGTTTTGCACAAAGAAATCAAAACGGTTCATTTGAATATCGCCGGGGCTGTTCTCTCCGACAGCGCCGTGTATTTCTGTGCCATGGACCCCACACTGCTGCAGAGATATAGCGGATCCCGTACAAAAACCCCACTGGGAGTTCCAGTCAGCGCTCAGCAGAGGGCGGTCTCACACCGATAAAGAGAAACAATTCAGCCTGTAGGTGTCACAGAGTCATTAATAAAATATCAAACCCAAGCATAACACTGAACAAGAACAGGTGAGTAGCAATTGAGCAATTCTATAAGTTGGGTTCCTGCCATGCATCTATACTAAAAATGAATTTCACAAATTAATTTGTGGTGCGTTAAGTCACATTTTGCATTTTGATGATCTTTCCTTGCCTGTCTGAATTATTGTTCAGCCCTTTCTCCATCCCCACTGTCCTTTTCGAGGTTTCTTTGGTCAAAGCCGGCACATGCTGTCTATTTGATCAGAGTACTTTTCTGGTTCAGGGAAGGTATATGGAAAATGAACACATTTCACAAGGTAATGATTGTGCTCTTTTAAACAAGCCCCAAGTACAGAGTTCACTCAATGTTCATTGTCCTTTCGAGTGTCTGTTTAATGTTTTCTGACATAATTCACAACCCAGTGATTTTGTTTTTAAATAAACAGACAAGGGGAACCATCCCCATCCCTGTCCCTAACAATGTAACCATCTCTGTTATACGGACACTGACTATAGCCCCGCTCGGACCGTTTCCAGTCACTGACAGCCACTCCCTCACTTACAGGTCTTAAAGCGTCAACTGAGGCAAAAGGAAGTGAGATGAGAGGATCATGAGAATGACAACCGATTATTGATGGTGCAGATTAGAGTGAGTTTCTTCCAATCTCAATTTCCTTTTTACAGAGCCGACAGCGACAATGCCGTCAGGCAGCAACGGGGTTGTATGGGGCGTGGCCGGGGTATTTCTGACAGGGAACTGTGAAATAAACACATTTCATCTCATTTTCAAAACATGGTTTCAATCTGAATTTTAAACACTCTCCGGTATGAATATTTCCTGTTTGACCATGTGTTTCAGATCTGAGTCATGAAGGCCCTGTCACTCAGGTACTGTCCTCAACTGTTAAGACAGAAGGAGAAGTAGCTGCTTTAAATTTCACCTATGATTTTATATGGAGTGACTGTGTTTTATTCTGGTACCGGCTGATCCCGATCGGAAGGTATTCACAGAGGCAGTCTTATTCATGTCTGCAGGCAATCGGTGAGACAGACAACAGCAAATGCACCATTCAGGGAGTCAAAACTCTCTCTCTGAGCGGAGGAGCAGAGCTCTCAGCGGGAGTTAATGATGGGAAGCAGTCTCACCCCCGCACTTTGAGCTATCCCTGGGAGCTCCTGTCTGTTGAGTTTGTATCGAATCTCGGGCAGGTGCAGCCACAATGTTCAGCGGCGCTGTCAGCCGCTCAAACAAAGAGAAAGGAAACCACATTCACCTCGGATCAAACTGTCACCCATCTGTTTCCAGCGGCGGCCGAGAGAAACAAACAGCAGAATCTGATTCTACCGAACACACCCATCGTCAAATCAATCTACAGGTTAAACCGTTCTTCCTGTTTCTGATCAGCTGTTAATTCCCTTAAACTCAGGGCTCGATATTCAGATCAACTCCGGGAAGGATGTTTCTGAACCTCAAACCTGACTGGCTGACGTCACACAGAGTGCGGGGTGGCGTCACAAATATTACAGGGCGAGGTCACACAGGCGGATGTCCTGACGTATGCGCACACCCCCACCCCGCAACCCCCACCCCGCCCCCGACATCCCATCAAGTCCCAGAGACCCGGGTGTAGCGGACACAGTGTAACTGGTGTTGGTCTCAGTTTGATTTGCCGCAGGGCTGCCTCCTCCGACAGCCTCCCTTCGCCAGAATCTGTTTAGATTTACTCTACGCAAGTCGATAGAATCCGACATGAAGCTGAGCTTCACTTCAGTGATTATCTCCCTGGATTTCTTACTCTTCCCTCCATGTGAGTGTGATTGCTATTTCAGACAGGAATTTTACACATCTGTTATGCTGTGTTACTTTGTACTTTGCTTTATTGCATATCATGTAGTATGTTACGTTCTGCTCTATTGTGCTCTGCTATATTTTATTGTAGTAGATATTATTGCTTTTATGATATCTCTCTATATCTGCATATTATGTTCAGATGCAACTGGCAGTGAAGAAGTATCACAGTCTCCTGAGTCACTGGGTGTTACCGAGGGAGACACTGCATCGTTGACCTGTTCCACCACAGTAGCAGGACGGATGCTACAGTGGTACAGACAATACCCGGACCGCACCGTGCAGCACCTGGCGACTGGTACCAGCGATCGGGACAGGATCACGGCTCAGTTCATTTCAGCAGAGAGGAGCAGTGCTCTGAATGTTAGTGACGCTCGAGTGATAGACACCGCCACCTATTTCTGCGCGGTTGAGGCACAGTGCAGCAAAGATCAGGAGAGACCGTACAAAAACCTGCCAGGGTGACCCTCGCGGTTTGTAGTCGGTGCAGGCATCAGAGAGCTGGGAGCTTCATAGCTTTCGAGTAAGGAAACGTCCGTCAGTCGCCCAATAAGTCCCTGATCGGAGTTTCCTCTTTAATTTCAGATGAGAATGTTCAACATCCGTTTAAAATTCAGTTATTTTCTGTCGAAGCCTGAACCAGACACCATGTTTTCCCGATTGTCCTTTCTGATAATGGCCGTGCTGTGCGGTGATCCGATGTTTAAAGGGTCATTGTCTATTTCATGTGTTAAATTCAATCCCAGACTTTGACACATTCTGTGTTTGTTACAGCAACGAGCGGTGAATTGGCGCATACTCACTGCCCCTGGATCGCTCTGAGTTTACTGTCTGGAAGAACAAACCGTAATGATCAGCTATAGTTACTCCATATCTGTGAGCTTTCTCTTCCTCTGTTGGTACATCAATATTCCGGGTAAGCTCCGAGATATTTACTGAGGCACTATAACTCGGGGCATGGGAATAAGCCTCAACATTTCCCAGACCAGATCTCTGCTGATTTGGCCATAGGTGAATACAGCAATTCTAATGTTTCACACGTAAAGCTGTCAGTTTCTGTTCTCTGCGAACCCGGAAACAAACTAACGTCTCAGTTTGAGCCACCAAGAACACTTAGCCTAACTCGCTGAGGTTTTTGTATAGGCTTCTGGCTTTTACGTGAGGCTGTGCCTCACTGCACAGTAATAGACCGCCCCGTCCTCCACACTCAGGCCGCTTAAATTGAGATAATCGGACTGTTTAGACTTGTCAGCAGCCGCCAGATATCGTCCTGAGCTTTCATCTTTTCTCAGTCCTACTACTTTGGTAATTATCCAGCTTGGAGGCTGTGCCGATTTATGCCGATACCATTGCATACTGTAGATAGCCTTGTCTGTATATTCGCAATCTAACTGCACCGAACCCCCTTCTGACACGCTTAACGTCACTGGGGTCTGAGTTACTGGATCGGCACACAGCCCGCCTGTGAAAGTAGAGGAACAGAAGAGTACACGTGACTTTCAAATTAGCATACTTGGGCTTGGCGCCTTCTGCTGATGGATTCTGTTTTCATCCGGTTAAGGGGGCCATTGATTCGATTTGGTGTTTATCGATTTACATATCAAAACACGAATGTTATTTTTTTCCCAGAAGTCTAAATTGAAGCTGACCAGAAGCAATCTTTTTTTTTTTCGTTGATGTTTATGTAATATTTAAATAATATTAAAAGTTTATAACTCGCTGTTTAGGGATCAGGGAACCACCATTTACAAAGAATGTCAAGATATTGGAGGTAATACACCAGAATGGTACCAGGGGTGACGGCCTCCAATGTGAATGGACGAAGGAAATTGGTAATATTTTTCTTATGTCAAAGAATTAAAGGAGGTAGTTAATTGAAGTACTCAAAATTATAAGAGGTTTGATGAACTAGATCACGAACTAGATCCAGCATGATGCCACATCTTCCCTTCACCCCCCTGGCGGCATTCCGTAGGGATCGTTCCCTCCGGGACACCCTGGTCCACTCTTCCATCACCCCCTACTCCTCAACCCCCACTTATGGCACCTCCTCATGCCCACGCAGAAGATGCAACACCTGCCCCTTCACTTCCTCTCTCCTCACCGTCCAAGGGCCCAAACACTCCTTTCAAGTTAAGCAGCATTTGATTTGCATTTCCCCTAACTTAGTCTACTGCATTCGTTGCTCCCAATGCGGTCTCCTCTACATTGGAGAGACCAAACGCAAACTGGGCGACCGCTTTGCAGAACACCTGCAGTCTGTCCGCAAGAAAGACGTAAACCTCCCTGTCGCTTGCCATTTTAACACTCCACCCTGCTCTCTTGGCCACATGTCTGTCCTTGGCTTGCTGCATTGTTCCAGTGAAGCCCAACGCAAACTGGAGGAACAGCACCTCATCTTTCGACTGGGCACTTTACAGCCTTCCGGCCTGAATATTGAATTCAACAACTTTAGATCTTAAACTCCCTCCCCCATCCCCACACCCTTCCCGTTTCTTCCCCCTCCCTTTTGTTTTTTCCAATAATTTATATAGTTTTTTCTTTTCCCACCTATTTCCATTATTTTTAAATCTATAACTGTAATACCCTGTCATCAGTCTTTCCACCCCACCCCCAATAGTGCTGTACCTTGAGTGTCCTGCCATCCATTTTTAATTAGCACATTTTCTTAGATAATATCACCACCTTTAACACCCCTTTGTTCCTTTTGACTGTGACATCTTTTGATTATCTGCTCCTATCACTGTTTGCTTGTCCCTACAACCACCACCCCCCCATCAACTTCTCTCCCCCCGCCCCCACCCCCCAACCTTAAACCAGCTTATATTTCACCCCTCTCCTAACTTTACTCAGTTCTGCTGAAGGGTCATGAGGACTCGAAACGTCAACTCTTTTCTTCTCCGCCGATGCTGCCAGACCTGCTGAGTTTTTCCAGGTAATTCTGTTTTTGTTTTAGATCGTGTACTGTTGTTTCCACTGGCAGAAAATTCGATAATCCAAGTACCCAAGTTTAAGAGAAAAGAGACAGGGAAAGGTTATATTCACTTATTGCACTGCCATGTGTTCAAATCTGGATTGTACTGTCCAAAGGGATGGCAGAATATTCATTAGAAACTTTCAGAAGAAAATTATATGTCACTTAGAAGAAAATGTTATATGCAACTTAAAAGAAGAAAAAAAACTGCCGGCCTTCGTGGGAAATGTGGGGTTGAAAGATGAATTGGATAACTCTTCCACTGAGGCATAGACATGATAGGCCGAATGGCCTCAATTCATTGCTCCTAAAGATTCGATGATTCTAGTTCCTTCATGTCCCTCCCACTCTATTTGTTGTCAGTCACCTGATCAGTCAGCAGGTGCGGGATAGTGGTTGACGTTGAAGGTTCAACCGTCAATATTTCCGCTTCATCATTTCCGAATGCAGCTGAGAGTCACCGCACACTTCACTCAATATTGAGTCTACGGTATTCCCGCCCACAGCTTCCGTTTGCTGCTCTCGCTCTGACTCGATTTTGTTATTGGGAAGATTGTTGCCGCTGGTCCATTCCTGTCATTGGTTGGATCAGCAGTACAGTGGGGCGAGGATCTGTATTTCTGCTCCGACAGAGGCTTTCTCGCACTACAGGGTTACCAAATCAGGTAGTGTCATGGGGAACCGTTTCGCTTTTTCCCTCATCATTATGTCACTTCTCAGTAAGTATTTCATTCCCATTTTCCTCTAATTACTATGACACAGATGTTGTTGTTGACAAAGCAATAGTGATGGTGATGATGATGATTCTGTTGATCAATGTGAGGCTGATACTGATTGTTGTTATTGCTATTGTTTTATTTTAGAATGGAGCCACCAAGACACAGTGGAACAGTCGGTTACTGCAATAACTTTTTACGAGAAAAGTAATATCACAGTGCTTTGCATATTGAAAAAAAGTACTCATAACCCTTATGTGTACTGGAACAGTCAGCGCCCCGAGCAACCTCCACAGTACATGCTTCATATTCTGGGAGGGACGCCATTCAGACATAAGGATCGGTTTTCAACAACGTTCAATAAAACTGCCAAGATTACCGAACTCATGATCTGTAACATCCTGATCTCTGACAGCGCGCATATTTCTGTGCCTTGGACCCCACAATTTTGCAGAGATATAGCGAATCCCGTACAAAAACCCTCACTGAGTGTTCCCGTTCGCGCTCTCAAACTGATAAACAGACCCAAGAATCCCGCATCCACAGTGAGAAAAGTTGCAAAAATCCACAGCCTTCTGCAATAATAGAAAATGACAATTTCTACAGTAACATTCATTTGCGATTTCAACTTGCATATCTGATAACATTAACATTACGGACCAATTTGTGGTGCCTTACGTCACTTCTTTCTCTTTGGATGCCTTTCCTGCCGACTTGACCCTTCTCACGCCCTGTCTCCACGCGTTACCCATATTTGCAGACATCTCCTTCTTCGGTCTTTGGTTTAAAGGTTTCAAACCTTTGATACTTCTTTGAACATTAACTCAGAACTATGCTCACTCAGCCGGCCATAGGCTCTGGCCCAGTTTTAAACGATTTAGCCAATGAAAACTTAATTTATTATTTAATTATTTACTAATCCTGACACGCCCGTGTTCACCCTGCTCGCCCCCAATTTGGAATAAATATGAAAGTACAGCAGCTGTTATCGAGAGGCAGAGTTATATCATTTTAGAAGGGGACATAAATATTGAATTAAGCTCCTTACAAATGGATTCAATGTGTGACAACTCTTCCTGCTGCAGCCCCGCCCACAGCTTCCGTTTGCTGCCTTCTCTCTGATCCGCCTTGCCTGCCCTGTGTGATTGGACAGATTGCTGCCGCTGTTCCCTGTCTGGTATTGTTTGGATCAGCAGTTCAGCCGGGCGGGGCTCGGTATTTCTGCTCTGACAGAGGATTTCCAGGGCTGCAGAGTTACAGAAAGAAGAACCATCATGTGGAACCATACTGTACTGCTCCTTCTTGTATCAGTTCTCAATAAGTATTTCCTTCCAAGTAAAACTTTATTCTCCCTCGGGTACAAGCGTACGAACAAGGAGCAGGAGTAGGCCATTCAGTCCCTCGAGCCTGCTCCGCCGTTAAAGAAAATCATGGCTGATCTGATACTAACCTGAAATGTTCACCCCACCTACCCCTGCTATCCTGTCCCCACCTCCTTCACCAAGAATCTATCCTCATCTTCCTTAAAATATTCAAGGACTCTGCTTCCACCGCCTATTCAGGGAAAGAGTTCCAAAGGCTCTCGATCCCCTGAGTGAAAAAAAATCGCCTCATCACTGTTTCAAATCAGGTCCCTGGTTCACTGTACTGCAGATCTATCCAACGGCAAGAACAGACCAACGGAAGCAATACCTCCAAGGACAAAATCGGGCCGGAGGAGAGGAACAAACGGAAGCTGTGGCCGGCGATGCCGCAGATTGAAAACTGATAAAAGTGCGCGGCAGAGATCAGCTGCAGCCGAAACTAATGGAGCGGAAATAGCGACGGTTAAAACTCCAGAAGTCTGTGAGCATCCTGCACCTGTTCAAACATCAAGTGGCTGAGAGAAAATAGTAAGGGAGGGCCAGGAAGGGGCCAGAATTATAAAAAAGACACCTGTCGGAATGAGGACTCCGCTTACCGTATCTGTGTCTATTTGAAAGATCCATCACAATCGTCTTTCACACCGCACATTTTCCAAGTTGTTTTCTTTTCTCAACTTATAACAATTCCATATTGAAATTTACGATTGGATCCTCTTCCCCCATTATTTCAGGCATTTATTCCAGATGTTAACACGTACAATGTAATAAATAAAACAGATCTTTCCCTCTCTGTGTTTTCATGAAATCGAATTAATTTGGTTATTGAATCTTTTGATAGTGGAAACAATTGCGACCTAATCTGTCAAATGAGCATAATTTGTAACACATCATTTGAGTCTCTCTTTTACCTTCTTTGTTACGAGGGCAAGAATCCAAGTTTCTCTAGACTATTCCCGTAAACGTTCCTCATCTCTGGTGCCATTCTGGTGTACAGCGTCCGCACTTTCTCCAAAATCTTGGCATTACTTCTACTTCGTCGCGCCCAGGATTTGGACAGAGAACTCCAGCGATGATTTCTACAGATTTAATAACACTCTCTGACATAAACATCAGCAGCAACAAAGACTGTGTCTAAACAGCTCCAATTTAGGCTTTTGGGGAACCTTTGTGTCTTGATAAGCATTTGAATGAACCCTAAATGCACTCAATGGCCAAATCCGAACACGGATTGAACCGGATTCACCAGCGGAGGGCGGCAAGTTCAAGCCTGGGCGTCACTAAGTCACGTGGTGGAAACGCCAAAAGGGATGATTCCCTGAGTGAGGTCACAATGCGCCTGGCCCCCCGAAGTGTGTGGGTGGAACAATAAACTGAACAGAGCCCGGGTTCCCTCTCTCCTTCTCAATCTCTGGCTCATTCCATTCATATTCACTGACAGAGATTCAGTCAGACATGTTTCTGATAATACTGGCGGCGCTGCTGGATAGTAAGTACTGGATTAAGTACATCACGGCAGATCAGTAGACTAATGTAGAGAGATTGCGTTGGTCATTAATACAATTAACGATCCGAAATATCCATACCATCGACAGCTGGGTAGATAGGAGGTTCTACAAACTCACACAGCTACAAACAAATATTGATCAACACTGTTTAACTGCTTGATATTTCATTCCTCTACCTCACAGGTGGAATATGCGCAGCTCCAGTAACTCAGGCCCCGGTTGCAATAACGGTTTCAGAAGGCGATTTGGTGCAGTTAGACTGTGAATACGCAGAAAAGAATATCTATTCCATGCAATGGTACCGGCAGCAAACGGCACAGCCACCAAGATGGATTATCGCCAATATCTTAGCACTGGAGGAAGATGTAATTTCAGGACGATATCTGGCGGTTGCTGACATGTCTCAAAAGAACGGTTACCTCAACATAAGCGAACTGAGTGTGGAGGACGGCGCGCTGTATTATTGTGCAGTGAGGCACAGCGTCAGATCGCTGCGAGAAACCCGTACAAAAACCTCAGCGGTTTTTGTTCCCGCGTTCCAGAGATGTAAAATAGGCAGGTCTATGTACCGCAGTTTTATTGCTCTATTTGTCCTTGTCCAAATCCACAGAGGAGAAGTTTTGGGAAATATGCAAAACTATCTCCATGCCGCCATTTATAGGGTAAATAGCTGCGAGCCTAACCGGGACATCGATTTGCCAACAGAGGTAAAGAAATCTCTCAGAAGTGGAGTCCCTATAGCTGATAATTATGGGCTGTTCTTACAAAACCGTTAACTCAGGTGGACCCAGGGTGAATTGGTGGATGGATGGATTGATCATTTTATTCTACCTATTTTCACAAGCACTTGATTTAATTTTCCTTTTCTATATCATTATGTTATTTTCATTCTTCTTTTGGAAGCTACTCCTTGTCACTGGAGAACGAATCAGATATTGGTTTATCGGGAACGCAAGGAGAATCATTTCCCTTCACCATAACTCTACTTTTGCTGCAAATGAACTTATATTCTTGAGCCGGCATTTCTGCAATCGAGCTCCTGAGCCCCCGTCCCCATTTTGAGTGATGGAAGAGTTGAGGGATGATTTAGAGTATCTGTGGACCGTGAGAAAGGCTCTACCACTCTCACCGTTCAATTGGTTCAGTTCTCAGATGCAGAAGTGCAGTGCGGTGAAATACGGGGAGGCAAAGGGGTCAGGAGACTGTAGTAGAACTCATTCGACATGAGGACTGGGGAGGCAATCAGGACATGGGCTTTAGAATCGAGAGTGGTACTAGTCAATTCTACAAAAAAAAAGCAGTTCGTCATCCGAATAATTTAATGGAATGAAAATATCTTTATTATTTATAATAACATAATAACATGCAGATTAATCCTCTGTGCAAAACTCAAACATGAAAAGGATCTTTCCTCTTGTAGGCGAATCTAGAACTAGGGGACATTGTACAAAAATAAGCGGTCTCCTATTTAAAACAGAGATGATAAGAATTTTTCTCTCAGAAAGTCGGGGGTCTTTGGAACTCCCTTCCTCAAAGGGCAGGGGAAGCAGGGTCCTTGAATGTTTTCAACGCAGAGGGAGATCGATCTTTGATAAACAAGTGAGTAGAAGATAACCGGGGGTAGATGGGAGGTTACAGTCAGATCAGCCATGACCTTATTCAATGGCGGAGCAGGCTCGAAGGGTCGACAGGCCTACTACAGCTCCAGTTTCCTATGTTCGTATATATTTGATTTGATTGACATCGTCCTTTGATGATTAGGGTGCTCGCAAGCCTTACATTCTTCCGAAATGAACAATCACAACCTCATCAGATGCGTGTTTATGAATTTATGAACAAGAGTCTCATCTATTTATGCAAATGAACAGGTACTGCCTTAATGACGTGGGCACGTCAGAAAGCTGAGGCAAATAATCGAGGAATGAATATTTAATAGTAAAGGTAGCATAAGCAAAACAATGAAAAGGTAAAAGTTACAGTAATAGTAAAACTAAAGCTGCAAGAACCATAATAATGTGGCAGAATAATCATGCAGCAATATCATGAAGCAATGTTCGAGAATAAATTGAGAGTCGTTGTTTTACCGACAATATTCCACTAGATGGCGGTCCAGGACCTTGCCTTTGGAGAAAATTTAACAAGCCGTCAGTTCACCGCTCTGACAGGTGACAGCTGGGGATTACAGGAAATATTTTGGCGCTGTGACACGTTACTGCAAACAATAGTGTATATAGGCAAGAATTGATAGGTGAATTACACAAGAGACATAAAGATGGAGGCCTATAAATCATTTTATTTCATGGTCTAATGTCACTGCGTTGTAGATTTTCATCGTTAATTCATGTGTCAGGTATAGGGAATGTAGATGTACTTCATGATTGTCTTTCCAATGCGCTCTGAGATTTTAATATAACTGCTGCCATTTAAACTTTGTTATGACTAGCTTTGACCGATTGTAAACGCAATTTAAATTGCAATCTAATATAATTTCACGGGTGGGCTTCACCTCTTGTTATTGAGTACTCTGCTTCGTTGCAATATTAAGAAAAGCCCTGTGAATCTCAGTGGAGGCTGGATTACTCTTTCCATTTATTGGTGTAAGAGCGCCCTCTGGTGAGCGCCAATTGGGACTCTCAGCGTGGGTCTCTCTCCAGGATACGTGATATCGCTCCATCAGTTTGGGCGCCATGGCATGGAAATCCAGGACAGCGTGAGAGATCAGAGTGTGGCTGATCTTTAACTCAGTATTATTGGTAATTTCGTTAACATAGAACGGTGAATGACGTGCAGGTTCATGTTCACATTCCCCCATAAGACAAGATGAATTATGTATTGTGGAGACAGGCCTTGATGCTGGCTGTACCAGTTCACGAAAGGGCGAGAATCGTTTGTCTTCAAGATACTAGTAGGTGTGAAATGACTTCCCCCTTCAGACGTCATTTTTGGGAAAGGCATCTTAGTTAAAACAGGCGCGCGGTGAATAGATTTTTACTGGGGGAAAATAATTACATTATTTCATTGGACAGGGGCGTGAATATCTTCATCCACATTCAACACATGCATTTTTTGAGACGATGGTCAATTAGATATCAAACAATCTCTCAGATCAATTAGAGATCAAGCTGTCTATATTTACTGGCCTGCCTCTCTGATCAGCAGAATGCGCCGTTAATGTCTCAGTTCTCTGAAAACAACAGATTTGTAGTTACGGAAGTGGCATCAGACCAATCAAGTCCAGTGATCTCAGCTCTTCCTACGGCATGATCTGCAGGGTGTGACATCAGACCAGCAGTAGCCAGTGCTCTCAGCTTTTTTTTGTTTGATATTCTGCGGGTTTCTGACACACAAAGAGACGCATGAACCCCGGAGCAACTGAAATGCGAATCTCCGTTCTCGCTGTGATCTAGGTGGCATTCGCTGTCAGTAAGAAATTTAAAATATTTTTAATAAGGCTTCAGTTTCTGGAGGGATAAATTTGAAGAAAAGAACAGGGATTTCATGTTAATCAAGTGCCGGGCCTGCGTTAGAGCGCATTTGAGTTATTGTGGGCAGATTTGGTATCTTCCTTGTAAGAAGAATAAGAGACACAAAACGCAACGTAAAAACTAATTATAATGGCGATGTCAGAATTGAGAGATAATAACTATCGAAAAACATTGCACGGACTGGGGCTCATTCCTCTAGTAAAGAGATGACTGATTGGTAACGGGATAGAGCTCTTTAACATGGCTAAGTGGTTCATTGGGGAGATATGGGGAAGAGGTATACACTTGATGAGGATTACAAAACTATGGGTCATAAATAAGAGTCACAAAAAGATCCAAAGGGGAATTCAGGAGAAACTTCTTTCTCCTTTAGAATATGGAACTAACTGCCACAAGGAGCAGATGAGCAAAATACACAAATACATTAAGGGGAAGCTCGATAAACAGATGGTGGAAGAAATGACCGAGAGAATTGCTGATGTAATGAGATGAAGAGGGAGGGAGGGTGCTCATGGTGATTGTAAACAACGACATAGGGCAGTTGGGCAGAATGAGCTTTTGAGCTATAAATTACAACTAATTTTATGTCACACTTACTGTGAATTTTCACTGTCAGTTCTGTTCAGTTGAACTTTTAACCGATGGTTTCCGCTTTCTTTAACCGTGTCTTCCAGATATGAGCGATGGAGATTCTGTTACTCAGGGGGAATCCTCGCTCACACAGGCAGAGGGAAAAGATGTCACTTTCACCTGCACCTATACCGACGATGCTGATTAGCTATTCTGGTACCGGCAGGACTCAGGCAGACAGCCCGTGTTTGTAGTCCGGAGGCACAAGGGCGGTAGTTCTGAATTGAAGGCGGATTTCACTCAGAGCCGGTTTTCTGATACAGTCCATCAGTCAGACAAGTCGTACCGATTGACTATCTCTGAGCTGCGGCTGTCTGACACCGCGGTCTATAACTGTGCACAGAGTAGCACAGTGATGGAACCGAGCGAAGCACTTGGACAATAACTGCTGCAGTTTTCTGGGTCACAGCTGCTGTCTGCTGAGGGCTGTTGAAAACAATGGGTCAGACACTGACACGTGAATCCGTTCTGTGCGCGCAGACCCCGAGCACAATCCACATAAACACCATCTAAAATCACTCACATTGAATACTGATTCTGTCTGATTAGTGTATTAATCGTGTGATGTCAAAATTGGTTGTTGTTTGATTGGGGCTCTCTGGAAACTCGCAACTCACATTGAGAACACTGCAGGCCGCCTGGAACCAGGTATATCCCTGTACCGCTGTTATGGAAAGAACCCAGGGCAAAAGAACAAGTAATGTTTGTTTTGAAATATCAGTCTATAGTGGGTCTTCAGTCACGTGTTGGTCAGACAAGACAAGGATGCCAAATTTCCTTCCCAAAAGGTATTGGTGAACTAGGTGGTTTTTTATGTCAATCGATGTCACTACTTCATTATCACCATTACCCGGATTAGTTTTATATTCTAGATTTATTAATTGAATTTAAGTTCCACCAGCTGTCATGGTGGGATTTGAACCCGTGTTCCCCAAAGCGTTGGCCTGGATCCTGGATTACTAGTCCCGTGATATTGCCAACACTCCAACATTTCCCCACATTTGGCATCACTTCCTGGTAGTAACATCAAAAACAATACGGACGGCGAATAATCAGGTCCAAATTCGTTTCCTGTGAGAGATTGTCTGACATTCGCCCTTTAATATGTAAACCAATAAGCCCTAGGCCCTATCAATGACTGCATTCTACATATCAATGGCCCCATTCTAAACAGGACCGAACAGAATTCGCCAGTAGAGGGCGTCCAGGGCATCACCAAGTCTCGTGAAAAGAACACCAAAGCCAATAGGGATGGTTTCTTGAGTGACGTCGCAATGGGCCTGGCACCCTGCAGTGTGCACGTGGAACGATGAGCTGAACAGAGCCCGGGTTCCTTCTCCACTTCTCAATCTCTGGATCGTTGAATTTACATTCACTGAGAGAGATTCAGTCAGACATGTTTCTGATAATACTGGCAACTGTCTTGGACTGTCAATGCTGGATTATGTTCATCATTAAAATGAACAAATTAGCACATTGATCCAATTGCAGTTTGTACAGGTATTCAATGCTGTTAGCGATCCTATATATGCATATTATGGACAGTTTGGTAGGTGGGAATTTAAACAAACTCGTACAGCTAAACACAGGTTTAGATCGATCCTGTTTAACCTCCTGGATTATGTTCCTCTAACTACACAGGCGTACTATACGCAGATGCAGTAACACAGTCTCCGGTGACAATGACCGTGTCAGAAGGGGGTTTGGTGAAGTGAGATTGCGAACATAAAACCCTGTATATATACATCATGTAATAGTATCGGCAGAAACCGGCACAGCCTCCAAGCTGGATCATTAGCAAAGCAGCAGCACTGAAGGGATTGGAAATCTGAGGACGATATCTGGCTGCTGATGACCAGGCTGCACAGACCGATTACCTCAATATAAGCGACCTGGGTGTGGATGACGGGGCGGTCAACTCATGTGCAGCGAGACACAGTGTCAGATAAAATCCAAGAACCCGGACAATAAGCTCAGCGAGTGTTCACAGCTCCATTAAGTTCTCTTTGGCTCTTTCATCTGAGGGAAACAAAGCCGACGGAGAACAAAGATTGGCAGGTTTGTTTATCAAACACTTGCATTGCTGTTTTTGTCCTTCTCCACATCAACAGGGAACAAGTCTGCGAAATCTTGAGCCTTATCTTCGTGTCCAGAGCTCTATCTCCTCAGTAAATATCTCAAATCTCACCCGGAATATTGATGTGTGAACAGAGGTAGAGAAAGCTCTCAGATATTCAGTAACTAAAGCCTAACATTACGGACTATTCTTCCAGGCCGTTAACTCAGGCAGACCGAAGGACATTCTTCGCCACTCATTCCTGCAACAAAATGTAGAATTTATCCAAGTCTGGGACTAGATGTGATATATGAAATATACAACGGCGATTTATACATAGACTCACCGTATAATACGACCATTATTACCATAAAGGAACGTGGAGAGCATCTGATTTCGATTTCGAATAACTGAACTTAGAAAGTTTTTTGGTATTTTTGCTCTGGTATTAAAGAGTGATCACATGTCAGGGGCAGAAGTCACTTATTGGGATACCGAGGGAGAGTGTTAATAAACATCCAGCTCTCGGATAACGGCACAGGCGGCAAACGGTCGTAAGAACAAACATAAGAGGCCGCGCGTTTGCGAGTCGCTGGCACTTCAAAACATTAAAATGTGAATCGAGCACTGATCCAGATGGTTTTCCAGGCAAACGATCCTGCTGGAATTTCAGAACCAATATCCTGAAATATGATGCACCCTACTGTGCTTTCACCCCTATATTTCCATGGGGCTGTTCTGATTTAAGGAAACTAAGTTGGTTAATAACGGTTGTTTTGCATGTTTAGTTTGAATTTACAGGGGCCTGTGGTGAAGATGAGATATCCCTAAACGAGCAGGCGACGGAGCAGGTGGGGCAAGAGGCTCAAATCCGATTACCAGGAATGCTTGGATTCGGTGGTACCGGAAATTATCACTCCCGGCAGCAGAATTTATAATCTCCCTCTAATAGGGCATAGCAACCAAGGAAAGCGGACGGTTTTGAAAGTGTCTTGACAGGAAAATGATTATAACACTCTTTGTGGGTAAGAAATGGCGGCTTCCGTCACCGGGGTGTATGACTGCGGGAAGATGCACATTGTGGGAAACGGTTACCGATCCTTTACAACAACTCTCATTCTTCTCAATCATCGATTTAATTTCTTTGATCCTCACCACCTCGAGTGACCCTTTGTCAGTACAAAAAAGAAGAATTGTAGTATTGTCTTATAGTGTCATCTGACAAAGATCTGAAAGGTTAATGGTGTCGATGCTGTGGGCAGACACATTTGTTGAAACCCGAAAGGACCAGGGATTGATGTGTCCGTGATTTCACCCGGAAACATCAAATATGATGGGTTACTTGTGGCAAAGGCGGTAAAGGTGTCTATGTATGTGTGTGGGTGTGTGTGTGTTTCCGACAATGTCCAGCAGACGGTAGTGTGGTAAAGGTGTGTGTGTGCGTGTGTGTGTGTGTGCGTGTGTGTGTGTGTGTGTGTGTGTGTGTGTGTGATTTTGACAGTGTCCAGCAGGGGGTAGATTGGTAAAGGTGTGTGTGTGTGTGTGTGTGTGTGTGTGTGTGTGTGTGATTTTGACAGTGTCCAACAGGGGGTAGATTGGTAAAGGTTTGTGTGTGTGTGTGTGTGTGTGTGTGTGTGTGTCTGTGCGTGCGTGATTTTGACAGTGTCCAGCAGGGTGTAGATTGGTAAAGGTGTGTGTGTGTGTGTGTGTGTGTGTGTGTGTGTGTGTGTGTGATTTTGACAGTGTCCAGCAGGGGGTAGATTGGTAAAGGTGTGTGGGAAAACCAGGGATGCATTATAGATTGATATATTTCTGCGGTTTAATTGTATACCTCAGGAAATTAGCCACAGCTCCCTTGTTATGTAATGGCCTAGTGAGCCTGGTGACTGTTGAAAATAACGTGTTAATCAGTACATCTGGGATCAGCTGCTCCTATTGATTAATTCACCAGTTATCTCCGACGTTAAGTTTAAAGACCTGAAGTGTATGTGAGGAATTTACTCTCTTATTGTCCAACGGTTAAGTTTGCTGCATTGCAGTGAATGAAGTCAGTTAAAAACAATCTATTGCTGTGACCCTGCTTATGTTTTGTGTGAAATCACCAGATTCAACGTTTCAAATCAAAAATGAAACGGAGCTTGATTTCCACAGGAGAAAGTGAGCAGTTTCTGTTTGTCTTTCACTCCTTGATCGATCTCCTCTAACAATACACTGAATAGCTTCAGAATGGTATCTACAAAATGCACTGCAGGAATTCACTTTCGACAGCACCTTCCAAACCCGCGGCCACGGCATCTAGAAGGACAAGGGCAGCAGATAGATAGGAACACCATCACCTGGATGTTCCCCTCCAAATCACTCACCATCCTGACTTGGAAATATATCGCCGTTCCTTCACTGTTGCTGGGTCAAAATCCTGGGTCTCCTCCCTAACAGCACTGTGGGTGTACACTGCTGCAATGAAAACTTCAAATTGATGAATGAGTCTCTAGTAGCGATATGAGGGAAATTGCGCTCTCGCAGTTTCTGAAACTTAACGAAAAAGTATCAGCAGCATCTTTTGTGGCCTCCTAATGTGGCTATTTGAATGTATATGCGTGTTTGCGCTCGTGTGTTTATCTGTATGTACCCGTGCGGTGTTCCGACGTTCTCCAGTGGAGGGCGCCCAGCTGCAGGAAGAGTTTTTTCATTCATTTATGGGGCGTGGGCGCCGCTGGCTGGACCAGCATTTATCGCCCATCCCTTATTGCTCTTGAGAAGGTGCTGTTGAGCTGCCTTCTTGAACCGCTGCTGTTCTTGTGGTGTAGACACACCGACAGTGCTGATAGCGGGGGAGCTCCTGGAACTTCACCCAGGGACAGTGCAGGAACGGCTGACATATTTCCAAGTCAGGATGGTGTGTGGCTTGGAGGGGACCTTCCAGGAGGTGTTGTGTATTTGTGTGATTATGACAGTATCCAGCAGAGGGTAGATTGCGAAAGGCGTGTGTATGTGTGTGTGTGTGTGTGTGATTATGGCAGTGTCCAGCAGAGGGTAGATTGCTAAAGTTGTGCGTGTGTGTGTGTGTGTGTGAGAGAGAGAGATTCCGGCAGTGTTCAGAAGAAAGTAGAATGGTAAAGTTGTGTATGTGTGTGTCTGTGCATGTGTGTGTGTGAGAGAGAGGGAGAGATTTCAGCAGTGTCCAGCAGAGATTAGATTACTAAAGGTGCGTGTGCTTAAGAAAGTGTTCAGCAGAGGGCAGGTTGCTAAAGGTCTGCGTGTGTGCTTGTGTGTTTGATTATGTTAGTGTCTAGCAGAGGGTAAATTGCCAAAGGTGTGCCTGTGGGTGATTATGACGGTTTCCAGCAGAATGTAGATTGCTAAAAGTGTGCATCTCTTTGTGTGTGTGTGTGTGTATGTGTGGGTGTGTGTGTTTGTGTGTGTGTGTGTCTATGATTATGGCAGTGCCCAGCAGAGGGTAGGTTGCCAAAGGGCTGTGTGTGTCTGCATGTGACTGTGTGTGTGAGACAGAGTGCGTGCGATTGAGTGCGTGTGTGTGATTCTGACAGTGTTCAGCAGAGGTTAGGTTGCTACAGGTGTGTGTGTCTGAGTGTATGTGTGTGCGTGTGTGTGTGACTGTGTGATTCCGAAAGTGTCCAGCACAGCAGCAAACGGCGTTGTCGAACTGAAGGGCCGCATATTAAGGGAACCGTTTCGCTTTCTTCGTGTAAAACAGCAGTCACCATGACTGGGAGATGTGGAAACATTTACCCTGACACCGAGCTCCAATACTCAGTGAACATCTCAGAGCTTCCAAGCGATAGTGGAGGTGGCAAAACAGAATTGGCGGAGGTTGACGAGTAACCACAGTGCAGAGATATCCAGGGCAATATACAACCCCTTCATTCTGAAAGATGTTCAGAACCTGAATATTCGCCATTTCTTCCTGAAAGACAAAAGTAGAATATTTCAAAAGCCAGAGAGTTACCCCGGAAAACACGCTGACTCTTCAAAACTGGGTTCACTGTGCAATTTGAGTTCTCTAAATAATCTGGAACTAAAAACCTAATGAAGACCACGGAACCATTGCCGATTGTCGTTAATAAGCCCATCTGGTTCACTCATGTCCTCTGGGGACGTAAATCTGCCGCCCTTACCTGCACTGGCCTACATGTGACTCCAGGCCCACATCAATGTGGTTGACTCTTAAATGTCCTTGAACAAGGGCAATTGGAGCTGGGCACTAAATGCTGGCCTAATCAGCGACGCCCACATCCCATGAACGAATAAAAGCAAATGTTTAGAAGGTCCATTTTCCTCCAGCCTCTGGGTACGATGAATTTCCACGTGCAGTGCCCAATAAACGGTAGGCGTTAAAATCGATAAAATATAATCCCCGCAGCTCAGAGACAAGTTAAACACAGCAGGGGTTCCGTTCAAAACGCACACGAAAAGCTGAGATCCACAAATGCTGCAAATCTGAAATAAAAGAACAGAAAATTCTGGAAAAGTAAAGGTTAGCCGGATAGGATGCCTCCCAGTGGAGAGAGGATCAGAACTAACGTTTCTGATCGGTGACATTTTATCCGAACTGGAAAATCTGGAAGTGCAATAAGTTTTGTTCAATGTTTTGGTGTGACAAGGGGTGTTTCATTGTACGGGATCCGGTTAATCTTTCTAGCAGTGTGGGGCTCATAGCGCAAGGACACACCGGCGGGGCGGAGGGTAGTTCTCAGCGATATTTAAAGCCATCCTTCTGATTTCCTTTTGCAAAACAACAGATACTTGTCCGGAGTCACAAGAACCAGGCAAGCGTTTGATCCGCACCACTAACTGTAAATTAGGAACCAGCCTCTCTGTGAGCAGGGTGACTGCAGTCCAGCTCGGGGCGTCTCCATTCACTGGCAGCCAGCTCCCCACCCAGTACCACTGGCGGCGCAAAGGAGTGAGGCGGTACTATCCTGAGTCACAACAGCAGATTATTGAGGATGGGCTTTAGAACAGGTGCCCTGAAGTATCCGACTGCCCTTTTACAGAGCGACAATGCAGGGTTTAGAATGGGCGTCCTCACCTGAGGCACGTCATCAGGTTATTAGGTAGGGGTTTAGAATTGGTGTTTTTACCTGAGATACGTCAACAAATCATTGAGGGCGGGTTTTATAATGGGCGGCTTCACCTGAGACATATCATCAGATTGTTGAGCGCGGGGTTCAGAATGGGTGCTTTCAAATACCCGACTGCCCTTTTACAGAGCGGACAGTGACAATGCAGCTACTCGGCACCTTGGTTGTGTGGGGAGTATTTATCACAGGTAATTGTGGACTTAACATCAAGTCAACTTTGCTCCCGTTTCCTCGTCATGGTTCAAGTCATGTTTTAATCAGCCACCGTTCATATCTTGCCCGATCTTACTTTGTTTTCATATCTATGCGATGGAGATTCAGTCACTCAGACACTGCCCCCGCGTGTTAAGGCAGAAGGAAAAGCGGTGACACTGACCTGCAGCTACGATTCTACAGTGAGCAGGTATAGCCTATTCTGGTACCGACAACACCCAGACACACAGCCCGAGAATACGCTCAGAAAGGGTAGTGATGGTGATGAATTTAAAGCAGATTTTGCTGAAACTAGCTTCTTTTCTGATCTTCAAATCTCCAAGAAAATCATCCGTTTATCCATCTCGGGTCTGTAGCGGACTGACGCTGCCGTGTATTTCTGCGCTTTCTGGGACTCACAGTGACAGAATGCAGCCTCACCCCTGTACAAAAACTGCGACTGAACTGTGGAGGGGGATTCAATGACTGTTGCGCATTGTGGTGAATCTCGGGCACATTTAGCCGCTCAAAGACACACCAGGAAGAAACCAAATAAACTTCGGATCAAACTGTCACCCAGCAGTTTTCTAAGAGAGGCTGAGAGAATAAATCTGCAGCTTCGCATCGGGCAGAGAGACACAGACGAGAATCCTATTGGGAGAGAGCTATTCACTTCCCCACCCTTACTTGCTGTCAGGTGAGAACGGTCGATGCTGAGCTGCACGTCAGTGAACGGGAACACCCCGAGCTCGGCTACACTCAATGCCCTGATCGGAGTAATGGTTCTTCTGTTCGAGACCCGGGTGGAAATGGGAACGCCTGGCCCACTACTGATCAACAGGAAAGCAATGTTAATGGAGGAAAAAAATGTCCCAGCATTAGGAAGATGTCCTGAAGCACAATGGACACTGAGGGCGGTCTATGCTTGCGTTTGTTTCAATGACCACAGTCACTAATTTGCAAGATCGTCTGACTGTGGAGAAACTGATTATGACCAATAAGTCACTCTGATTCAACATACCCTGTGAACAGGCCTTGTTTCCGGGAAACTGTCAGGGGAGATGGAGATAGAGAAATGGCTGCTCAATATTGCTAGCAGGGACAGGAAAAGATTTTTTAAAAAGATATAGGCGCATTTATGACATTCAACATGGGTTTATATTGCGAGTTGAAATAAACTAATATAAATCCAGAACTAATTCTCACCTGCATTCAATGGGCACAATATGAATAAAGGAGAGAAGGCTGCGTGCAAGGGAAGGAATTCTAAGATCTAACAAGTGTGAAAATCCTTCAACATCTCACAACTCAATGCTGCGCTGTTTTCTGATATATCAGGCAGGTCTCCTTGACACTCGCTGTGGAGCTTGAATGACCCCTCCCCCTCATTGGTGTGAGGAAGCCCTCTAGTGGACATTGACCTCGGTGTGAGGTTTTCCACAGGCTCCTGGAAGGCACGTTCACTATTTATTTGTTATTCATTCACGGGATGTGGATGTCACTGGCTGGGCCAGCATCTATTGCCCATTCCTTGTTGCCCTTGAGAAGGTGGTGGTGAGCTGCCTTCTTGAACCGCTGCAGTCCATGTGGTGTAGGTGCACCCACAATGCTGTTGAGGGTGGGGTTGGAGGGAATGGGCTGGGAGGAATTTAAAGATTTTCACTGGCAGTTGAATATTTGCCTGGTTTTCAGGATAACCCCCCACCCCCTCCCCGTTCTTCAAATGCTACCCATGACATCTGTTATGTGCACCTGATCGAGCCAACGGGGTTCCTGCTTCCGCATCTCAAATGGAAGAGGGAACTTCCAGCAGCGCCAAAACTCTCTCAGTAACGGGACCGGCAGGATCGCCCTACATTTTGGGTTCAAATCGCTGCACTAAGTTTTAAACACAGGCTCTACTGCCTCAGATGCAAGAGCCTTACCACTGACTGAAATCTAAACAGCAGAATCTGTACTTTAGACAACGCTCCTGTTAATCAGAACGCGCTCGAGGGGAGGCGGCGGCATCGTGGTCTTGTCACTGGACTAACACCAGCGTGATGCTTTTAGAACCCGGATTCGAATCCCACCACAGCTGATCGGGAAATTCGAATTCAACGTTAC
The DNA here is from genome assembly GCF_964194155.1 of Cetorhinus maximus. NCBI lineage: Eukaryota > Metazoa > Chordata > Chondrichthyes > Lamniformes > Cetorhinidae > Cetorhinus > Cetorhinus maximus. The sequence continues at coordinate 116,106 of NW_027596331.1, forward strand.
TCTCATTTAATATAAGTAAAAAAAAACACCTAATGACCTTTAGGGAAGGAAATCTTCTGTCGTCGTTGCCTGGCCTGGCCTACATGTGGTTCAAGAGGCCCCTCAGATCAATTAGAGTTCCATCGGCATTGTGTGTACATTTTATTTTGCTCTGATCAGTCGGACACGACCTTTATATTTAGAGTCTGTGAATTTAGCCCATGGAAGTGCCATCCGCCCACCCCTCTCAGCTCTTTGTATTTGGTGCTCCCCAGGAAGTGACATCGGACCAATCCCAGCCCTTTCCTATAGGAATGTGACATCAGCGCTTTTTGATTGGATATTCTGCAATTCTCTGAGACTCAGAGAAGCCCCTGGGATTCTGGAGCAGCAGCAATGCGGCTCTCTGTTCTCGCTGTAGTCTGGGGGACATTCATTGTCGGTAAGGGGATGAAACGTTTATAAAAAAAAAATATTAATTTCTGGATGAATCAATGCGAAAAGCTGAGAATTAATGATATTCTTTGACCGACCCGCTGTTGGACCACATTTGCAGTATTACTAAAAGGAGACAGAAGATCTGGAGGAATAATTGGAGAGAATGGGGTTGTTCTCCCCAGTTAAGCCTGGACTGAGGGACAATCTGAAAGGGATTTGTGAACGGATGAAGGAGTCTGATAGGGTTGAAATGGAAATCTTTCCACTTGTCACGGATTATAAAGCTCCGGGCCACAATTACAAGAGTGGGAAAAATATCCAATGGGGAATTCAGGAGAAGGCTTGTTCCCATGGAATGGGTAAAGTGTTGCATTCACTATCACAAAGAGGGTTTCGGGCGTAATTGGACAGGTGATGGGGGAATGAAGAAAAGGATATGCTGAGAGAGTGAATGAAGAGTGATGGAAGATGATCCTGGCGATTATAAACACCCGCAGGCACCAGATGTGCCCAATAACCTTTTCTGTCGTCTGAATTATAGTTACATCTATATAACACTGCCTGTGAATTATTGCTGTCAGTTCAGTTCAACTGAAATTATAATCGCTGATTTCCGCTTTCTTTAACCATGTGTTCCAGATCTGAGCGATGGAGATTCTGTTACTCAGCGGGAATCCTCACACACACAGAGAGGAAGGAGATGTCACTTTAACCTGCACCTATACCGGCGATGGTTATTACGTATTCTGGTACCGACAATACCCAGGCAGACAGCCCGAGTTTGGAGTCCGGAGACACACTGGCGGTGATTTTGAATTTAAGGCGGATTTCGCTCAGAGCCGGTTTTCCGATGCAGTGCTGTGATCACTCAAATGGTACCGATTGACCATCCCGGAGCTGCGGCTGTCTGACACCGCGGTCTACTACTGTGCACTGAGTCTCACAGTGATGGGAACGAGTGACAGCCTCGTACAATAACTGCCGCAGTTTTCTGGGTCAAAGCTGCTGTCTGTCGAGGGCTGTTTGTCACAGCAGGTCAGACATTGACATATGAATCCATTCCTGTGCGCGCAAAAGAAAAAGCACAATCCACATAAACAGCATCTGAAACCGTTCCCTTTGAATGCTGACTCTCTTTATGATGTCGCATTAACGACGTGGGGGCTGAATTGGCTGCTCGCCATTTCCCATTTCCCTCGAACAATCTCCAGCCCATTTCCTGGAACCAGTTCTGCCAGTTTAGCGCTGCTTCAGAGACAGCTCGTGGCAAGCAGGCAAGGAATAATTGTTCTTAAACATCAGTCTGCAGTGCAAACAGAAGTACGCCAAGCAGAAAGGTCGTAATAGTTATATGAATCTGATTAAATGTTAAAGACATTTGGGCGTATTAAAACACAGCATGTCCAATCTGAGAAGTTCCTGAAGGTTTGCTGCCATCTTGCGGCAGAAATCAGAATTGTCCCCGTCATTGTTTCCTTCGGTTCAGAGAGCTGTGTTTAGGAATTATGTTCCGAAGACACTCAAAGGACTACACAGACCCCTAGGGCAATCCACATAAACACCATTTAATTAGGTTCACGTTGAATACTGGCTCTCTCCTTGATGATTGCATTAAAGGAATGAGGGCAAAATTGGTTGCTTCTCATTCCCATAAACAAAACAAACTCCCACCCGCTTTCCTGGAGCCAGTTAAATTGGTTTCCTGCTTCTTCTGACATGTTTGTAATAATTGGTTGTCTATACCAGCCTGCAAAGGGAAGCGGGAGTCCGCCAGCTGGAGACGATCGTAATAATTATATGAGCCTGATTAACCGTCCCTCAGCGTTAAAGACAGTTGGACATATTGAAACTGAATATCTACGGTATGAGCAGTTTCTGAGGGGTTGCTGCCACCTGGTGGAAGCAATCAGAATGTCCCCGGCAATATTTTCTTCAATTCGGAGCCACTGCGTAGGAGTAGTATTTCTAGGAGACTCAAAAGACTACACAAGATCGATTGTTGTAATTATATATCGTGATATTCATATATTTGCTGCACTAAGGTGTACCTCCTTTTATATCACACTACACCGAGTGGTCAGCACTGATTGTTGCTTGAGTACACAGTGTGTGAAGGCGTGAGTTTGGTGAGTGGGAGTGTTCAGTGAAGAGATATACTACAAATTAATTAATCAAAATAAATGTAATTAGCTCAATAAAGATGGCAGGATAGGTGATGTGTCACGTCTGCAGCACGTGTGCTCTCCTGGCTGACACTGCAATCCATGACAACCACATAAGACCACAAGACTTAGGAGCAGAAGTAGGCCATTCGGCCCATCGAGTCTGGATCCGCCATTCAATGAGATCATGGCTATTCTGATAATCCTCAAACCCACTTTCCTGCCTTTTCCCCGTCACCCCTGATTCACATACTGATAAAAAAAAACCTGTCTTTCTCAACCTTGAACGTATTTAAAGACCCAGCCTCTTTGTTAAACAATTCCATAGATTGACGACCCTCTGAGAGAATAAATTCCTCCTCATCTCTATTTTAAGTGGGTGGCCCCATTACTCTGCGATTATGCACCCCCCCCCCCCCCCCCCCGCCCCACAACCCACCCCTCCGTCCTAGGAAACCCTACGCCAGTCTGCGTAACATCTGTCGTTGGGAAAATGCTAGAGTCCATTACTAAGGAAGTAATACATCCTAACTAGTGTCTAATAAAAGTTCAACATGACCTCGTCACTCTTTTCCTCAATGCCCCCATTTATAAAGCCTGACATACTGTATGCTTTATTAGCTGCTCTCTCAACATGCCACACCATCTTCAATGGCTTATGTACATATATATTCCGAGGTCCCTTTGTGCTTGCATCTCCTTTAGAGATTGTCCCTTTAATTTATACTCTTCCTCCATATTCCTTCGGCACAAATGAATCACCTCACACTTCTGTGTATTGAACTTCATGTGCCACTTGTCAGCCCAAACCAGTCACGTGTGTATGTCCTTCTGAAGTTGAAACCTATCCCACTCAAAGTTCACAAAGTTTCTAATCTTCGTATCATCTGCGAATTTTGGAATCTGTCTCTGAACAGCACAATCTAATTCCTTACATTCCGGTCACAACAAGAACACAAGTGTTACTCATGGGAGAGTTGCTGAGCTGGAAGTCAGTGAACGGAGAACCTCGAGCTGCGCTGCAGTCAGTGTCCTCAGTGTGGGAATGGTTCCGCTGCTAGAGACCGGGGTTGGAATTAAAGGGCTCTCTCGATGTCCTGGGACAATATTCACCTGTAATGAACACCGCCCAGTACAAACACATGCGCCGACCTCCCAGTTCATTACTGTGGGGAAAGGAAGGTGGTAGAAGAAAAGCTCCCCTGTACACCAGAGTATTGTGGGAGGGGCTTTCACATCCGGATCACAATCCAAATGTAGAGTCAGAAAATTGCAGCCTCCTTTCATAAACCTGTCTCTTATTCACACAACACTTAGCCAGCGACCCGGGAACCGTGTGGCCCTTCAATGGTCTCAGCGACACTGCCCTGTGCAAATCAACTCGATCCCCCTAAATCATTTCAGTCCAGCTCTCAGGTACGGTCTCCAAGTGCAGTCCAGGGCTGCAGTCTCCAGCTCCCCGTCATATAAACCCCCAGCTCCAGGCAGCAGGACGATGGGAATCCTCCTTATTTTTACCCTGTGTGTCTGTTTACCCCGTGAGTACTGACCAAACAAACAGACATTGTGTGGATTTAATATAAAGCTGCCCGAGTCCATCCCAATTACAGACACTGTCCGGGGTTTAGTCCCGTTCTGTGGTTCGGCTCTGATGGTCCATTAAACTTTCTCTGTTCAATTTCCAGGCTCTTTCATTCACTCAGTGACACAGACCCCGGCAGCGGTGACCAGGAAGGAGTGTCAGTCTCTCACCATCATCTGTGTTTTCTCTTCGTGGCATTATTTACAATCGGGACATTTCTTCAGAAACACCCAGACCGGGACAGAGCGGGAGCGGATCTCCGGCGGCGGAAGATTTGTTGTGTCGGTGAACAAAGCAGGAAAGACATTTTCGCTGGAAATTCGGGATGTGAGAGTTGAAGACACCGCCACCCTATTACTGTAAAGCTCAGTACAAGTACAACATCGGTTAATCACAGTGGAAAAGGCCTGAACAAATAGCTCTATGCAATTAAAACATAAATTAGCTGGGCCCAAATGGTGAATTGTCGATTATTATCGCTGGAATCTGGTTACATTTCATTGTAATTTCCACCATTCCGTTATCTTTCTTTGATATTTCTCTCGGATTATATGAAGCGAAAATCTCGCTCCCGGGACCATTTACTCAGGACTCAGGGCCTCACAAAGAACAGTTTAAAGCGACAGAGACTTTGAAACATTGAATAATGTTTATTTAAATCCGCGAATAATTGGGCAGTTTCTACTGTCTGATGATGATTTACCGCAGGTTGAGGTGTCGGTGGTTCTTGTACCGGGGAGTTTGTGAGCGGTGTCACTGTGGTGGGTTACTGATTATGCGTATGGATCCGGGACGGTGGTGAATGTCACAGCCGGTAAGTGAATCCAACCCCAACCCCCCGCTAACGCCGCTCCACTTTACCAATCCCGCCTCCCCCGACCCCCACCCGCCGTGTTACAGCCTGTCCAAAGTAATGTTCACCGTCTGCTTCTCTGCTTATTATTGTGATCATTGTCAGTTCAGTCCCACTAAAACGAAAACTGATAGGTTTTCTAAGGAAGCCCCTCCGTTGTCTTTTTCGATTTGGGAGCAGAATCTGATTCGGGAGTCGGGTCGAGAGTCCTGGCGAAACTATATGTGAGACCTGACGGACTAGGCGTTCAGCGGGATCAGGGTGCGTGGAGGTTGGGGTGTAGGGCGGTGGGGGAGGGGAGGAGGGGTTGGATGGGGAATAGTGGTTGGCTGCACCTGGATCATTATTGGTTTCAATGGCAAATCGGGAGCCATCAATGCCTCGGACTCACAATCCTAATCGTTTTTAAGTTTGGAACTGCTGACATTTATTATTTCAAATGTAGATGCTTGAGAGATCGGATTGCTTTAATTTATCTGTATCTCTGATTTCTATAAATTAAAACAGCCCTGAGCAGAGACAGAGTGAGGATGATGCACTAAATTGATAAAGGAGAACAGGAACATAAGGGAACAATGATCATCGAAATGAAGAGAAGGGTTGGATGATCTCTGGGGGCCGTTCAAAATACTTTCCGGCACGAGGGTGGGGGATGAGGTTTATGGAGGGGATGGCTGCAATGGGCTCCAGTCTGGAATGCTAGGTAAAGCCTTGACCTGTTACTTAGGGAAAGATCTAAGCCCTTTGGAGTGAATGCAACAAAGGTTCATCAGAGTGATTCCTGAGGTAAAAGGATTGTTTTATGTAAAGAGATTGAGTGGGCTGGGCCTATGTTGCCCTGAGTTTCGAGGAATTGAGATGTAATCTCATTTAAAAATATGCAAAATGGAGGGCAGGGCAGATTCCCGGTGGATGTTTCCCTATGCTGGGAAGTCTATAACTATGGGTCAAAGTTTCAGAAGAAAGATTCGGCCATTAGAACTGAGAAGAGGAGAAGTCAAACCATTGTTGTGAGTTTGTACCTCAGAGAGCTGTGGATACTCAGTGCTGACCGTATTTAAGGCGTTATTCGATAGAATAAAGGGATTTTTGGACATTGCTGTAATGTGATGTTTTTGAATGGCGGAACAGGTTTGAAAGGTGCTGTGGCGCCACCTCCTCTTTGTTAGGTTCTCTGTTTTGATTTCTCACATTCCTGAGAAATGAGGTCAGCAACAATCTACGTCTCTCTGTAAAGATTGAACAGGCTGGGTCATTATTCTCTGTAAAAGAGGAAATCACGAGGAGAAATCAGAGAAATCTGTTTATCATGAACGGGTTCAATCGGGTGGAAGTGGAGGAACGGTTAATTTGTGGCCGAGTCCAGAGCAATAGGAGATTATTATAAACTGGCCACTAACTGAAAAAATAAAGACACTAAGAAGAATTCATTTGCATTAACACGTGGCAGAATGTGGAACTGGAGGTCACATGGAGTGGCTGGAGCAGGGAGCATTGATGGATTTATGGGAAGACTTGAAAATACAAGAGGGAGAGCGGAATAGACAGGCAGAAGGATATGGATCGAAATGGTCATTTAGATTTCGGGCAGGGCAGGCTGGACTGGAGTTTAAACATAGGCATCAATCAATTAGGCCAAATGGCCTATTCCTCTTCTGCAGATTGTGTATAATGCAAAATTCGAGAAACTCCGCCCAGAGAACGCGCTCAGAATCAGTCAATGGGCGGAAAGAATTGAAATTGTCAGGGAGCCGGAAGAGGCAGTTCCCAGTGAGTAACAGTAAAACCACTGCGGAAACTGAGCAGACTGAAACCAAACGACAACTGACAGAATTTGGGACAAGTTCCCACGATTGCAAAAAGCGCAAACAGCACAAAGTTAATGTAAAATAAAATGAAACTAACTGGAAATATTTCAGATTAAAGGGACATGGAGAAAATTGGAGCCCTATTGTTAGATGAATATAGAGAAGCAGGTTAAAAAGCTTATAGAAACTCCCGAGCAGTGTTAACCTTCAGCACCTTTGTCCACCGATGTTCACTATCGGTTTGGCCCAATCGGTGCTGATGAATCTCATCAGGTTCTTTTGGATCTTGTTGTGCTCAGTGATGTTATACCATTACATGCAGCACCGCAGGTTGAAATCCGGTCCATCGTGTCGGTGCTGCCCCTCTTAAAATGCAACCCAATTACCACACCACTCTTTTTCCCCGTAGCCCTGTATTTTTTTCATGTTCCAACATTCGTCCATTACTCGTCTGGAAAATACCCTTAACCAAGCTCACCGTCCTTTCAGGCAATGCATGCCAAACAATAAGAACTCGCTGTGAAACACAAAATAACACCTCATCCTTTCACTGGTTCATATTTCAATAACAGTGAATGAAGATAGAGCAAGTTACAAATTAAACAAACTTCATCCAAAGCCAGAACACCTACTGCGATAAACAAGTTTCCTCGAATAAACAGTAGCTAAAAAGAATAATATCCAATTTTTCTCCTGCAGATTCTCGTTCAATGATATCCCAGAATCCGCCTCTGAAAACCTCTGCTGTTGGTGAAACCCATACTTTAAGCTGTGAATATTCAGGAATCTGTCATTACAGAGTTCACTGGTACCGTCATTCCCCAGGACAGGCTCAGGAATATCTGCTTCAGAGACACATTTCAGGAGAGGAGAATAACGAAAACGCTGACAATTGCTGCTTCTATCGATTCTGCCGAGAATCAGCCGGTTAAATATCTCCAAACTACAACTGAGCGACTCCGCTGTGTATTACTGTGCACTGAGTCGGCGCACAGCACAGTGATACAAAACACGGAGGGTGCCGTACAAAAACCTGAACATGGTGGGATTACAGACACACAGTGATACAGAGCACGGAGAGACCTGTACAAAAACCTGAACATGGTGGGATTACAGACACACAGTGATACAAAACACGGAGAGAGCTGTACAAAAACCTGAACCTGGTGGGATTACAGACATAGTGATACAGAGCACAGAGAGAGCTGTACAAAAACCAGAACAGAGTGGGATTACAGACACAAAGTGATACAGCGCAGGGAGAGAGCTGTACAAAATCCTGAACATGGTGGAATTAGAGTCACACAAAGGCACAGAGTACAGGGAAATTGGGAATACAAATATTATTCAAGAATATTTTCTCAAAGGTTGTTAGCATTTTACCGTACAGGATAAAGTGATTAAACTGATTAGCTCTGCATTTCCTTCTCGCTCCTCCCACCCTTTAATTTTCCTCTCCGTCCAATGTTCCTGTAAATATAATTCGTGAAATTATTTCACGTTCTCACGCCCCTTATTTCCCAGGAAAACTTTTGGCGTATTTTGCCGATTCGTAATCACCCAAGTGTGAGTTTATTGGATAGAGCAGTTTGACAAATCAATTACGAAAGTATACGGCATGCCGGGCTTTATAAGTAGGACATAGAGGATAAAAACAAGGGCATTTTTATCAAACTGTGCAAAACACTCGGCCTCAACTGGAGTATTGTGCTCCGTTCTGGTTATCGCAGTTTCGGAGGGATGTCGAGGCACGAGAGAGGGTGCCGAATAGACTCATGGGAATGGACAATTTAAATAAATTTCAGTTACGTGGATGGGTTAGGCAAGCTATGGAGACTATAAAAATCCTGGAAATGGGCAGTGTAGATAGGGAAGGATTGAGCACCAGAGGAAACTGATACAAAGAGATTGGCAAAAGAGCCAACGGCGACATGATGAAAACCTTTTTCCATAGACTGAGTCATCCACATCTGGAATGTGCAGTCTGAGTGTGTGGCGGCAGCAGATCCAATCGATCATTTCAATAGGGAATCAAATAATAATCAGAAGAGCAAACAAAACATTGCAGAGCTAGAGAGAAAAGACCGGGAGCAGGTAAATTGCACTTGAAGTGAGTCAGCACGGTCAGCACGGGCCGAGAGGTCTCCATCTGCGATATAATCACTGGACGATTCAATGATTTTATAGCACGATATAATTTCTACTTGAGAAAACAGTCCCTACACAGAAAGCAGGTGAGGAAATGGAAGAATTGAAGGAATGTTTTTAACAGGGCTAATGGACAGGAAACATGAAATTTACTCTTTCATTGGATATGGGTGTCGCTGGCAAAGCCAACATTTGTTGCCCATCCCTAATTGCCCCTGAACTGAGTGGCTTGATGGGCCATTTCAGGGGGAGGTTAAGAGTTAACCACATTGCTTGTCGCTATGGCGTCACTTGGAGGCCAGACCAGGTAAGGGCTGCAGACCTCCATTCCGAAAGAACATTAGTGCAACTGATGGGTGTTTGCGACAATCTATGATAGTTCATGGTCTCTACTTTTGAGGCTAGCTTTATATTCCAGAGTTATTAACTGAATTACGATCCCACCAGCTACCGTGGTGGGATTTTAAACCATGTCCGCCTCGGTTTTTGGATTACAGTGAAATAGAAGATCAATGAGTGTGAGGATTGAGAAAGAAAATACAAATTTAAAGATCTGAATGACTTTATTCTTAGTGATAGAAATTCGCAATAAATTCAGTGTACAGTTTTGAGGACCATTTAAACAGCTCTCTCCGTGCCTTATATCACTGTGTGTCTGCAATCCCACCATGTTCATGTTTTTGTACAGTTCTCTCCGTGCCTTGTCTCACTGTGTGTCTGCAATCCCACCATGTTCAGTTTATTGTACAGCTCTCTCCGTGCTCTGTATCACTGAGTGTCTATAACCCCACCATGTTCAGATTATTGTACAGCTCTCTCCGTGCTCTGTATCACTGTGTGTCTGTAAACCCACCATGTTCAGGTTTTTGTACAGCTCTCTCCGTGCTCTGTATCACTGTGTGTCTGTAATCCCACCATGTACAGGTTTTTGTACGGCTTCCTCCGTGCTCTCTATCATTGTGCTGTGCTACGACTCAGTGCACAGTAATACACAGTGGAGTCGCTCAGTTGTGGTCTAGAGATCTTTAACCGGCTGATTTTCTCGGCAGGATCGATAGAAACAGAAATTCTTCCCCCGGCAGCGTTTACCCCATTCTCCTCTTCTGAAGTGTGTCTCTGAAGCAGATATTCCAGAGCCTGTCCTGGGGACTGACGGTACCAGTGTACTGTGTACTGACAGGTACCTGAATATTCACAGTTTAAAGCAACGGTGTCGCCAACAGCAGAGGTTTGTACAGGCGGATGCTGGGATATCATGGAATTGGAATCTGGAGGATAAAAAGAATGGACATTACCTTTTTATTTAGCCATTATTTGTCCAGGTGAATTTGCGAATCGCGTGAATGTCTCTGCTTTTTGCAGTAATTTTATATGTTTGAAGCCTGTGTGAACCGTATTCACTGTTATTCAAAAAGGATCAAGTGGGGAATGAGGTGATATTTTCTTTTCCATAGCGAATTCTTCCCATCAAGAATGTACCGTCTGAATTGACGGTGGGAATAGATTCCATTGTAGCTTTCAAACAAATAATGGATCTATGCTGGAAAATGAAATAAAAATGCAGAGCTATGGAGAAAATTCAAGAGCAATGGGAAGAATTGGATTGCACTTTTGAAGGGTCAACGCCTGCACGATGGGCCGAATTTCATCCTTCCGTGCCGTATGATTCTATAATTATATTAAATCCCTGTGTCTGTTTTCCCTGGTGAGGGGCAAACCTGAGGGAACATTTTGTGATCAGTGAGGCAATCAGTTTCAAAAAAACATGTTTGTTGGCGAGGAACACAGCTGTGTGACATCACTGAGCACAGCAAGATCCAAAACAAACTGATGGGAATCATCAGCACCAATTGGGCCAAACCGAGAGTGAACACCAGTGGTCAAAGGTCAATCATTTACTGCGGTTTAAAAGTGCTCGGGAATTTCTCTCCGCCTTTTGCTCTATTTCTCTATGTCCTATCAATAGGGTCCAATTTTCATTTGAAATATTTACAATTAATTTAATTTTATTTATTTTATTTCACATTTCCTTTATTTCACGTTTACTTTGTGCTGTTTGCGCTTTTTGTAATCGTGGGAACTTGCCCCAAAGTCTCTCAGTTGTCGGTTGGGTTCAGCCTGTTCAGTTTCCGCAGTGGTTTTACTGTTACTCAGTGGGAACTGCCTCTTCCGGCTCTCTGACAATTTCAATTCTTTCCGATCATTGACTGATTCTCTCCACGTTCTCTGGGCGGAGTTTTCTCTCAATTTTACATTATAGAGGAAAAAGACTACCAAAGAGGAATGGGCCATTCGACCTGTGCATATAATCATTCCCAGCCTTACCTCCACCGAAACCTAATTGACCATTTCTATCCAACTCCCTGTATCGGCCTGTTCCTTAAAAACATCAATAATATCTGCAGCCACTCCCTATGACCGCAAGTTCCAGATTCTGACTTGTCTTTTTTTAAATTTATTTGGCTTAATATTTTTATTTGTTTTGTTAATGACTGTCATATGTTGATGGTCCATTGCTTTGGGCTCAGCCACAAATACACAATTCCTCCATACTAAAACCGTTCATTATTTAAAAGGTTACTATAAATTTTCCCAGTGGTTCCCTTTTATCCAGAAAAAAGAGACACAGCCTGTTCAATCTTCCCAGAGAGATGTGGAATGTTGCTGATTTCTTTTCTCAGGCATGTAAGAAATCAAATTAGAGAATCGAATTGAAGCAGGAGGCGCCATATCACCTTTCAAACCTGCTCCGCCATTCAGTAATTTCGTGGCTGATTTGCAACCTCAACATTACATTCCCACTCTGTCTTCCTGTCAAAAATCTACTGAATGTTGTCTTGAATACACAGAGATACAGAACACTCACAGCTCTCTGAGTTACAGGATGCCACAGATTCACAACAATGGTTTTGGTGAAGATATTTTCTCCTTCTCAGTTCCAATGGATGACCTTTTATTCTGAAACTGTGACCCCGAGTTCTATACTCCTCAGTCTGAGGAAACACAGACACGATATCTGCCCTGTAAGGCCCCAGAAGAATATTATATGTTTTCATGAGATCAGCTCCCATTCACCTAAACTCTAGGGAATATTGGCCCAGACTACTCAATCACTTGACAAGGAACAATCCCTTTCTCTCAGGAATCAGCCGGATGAACATTTGCAGCACTCCTTCCAAAGTAGATTGATCTCTCTTCAGTTAGGAGACCAAAACTTTACAAAGCAGACTTTACCAGACTAGAGACCATTTCAGCCGTTCTCTCCATAAACCTCACACCATGGGGTCGCATTGTACTTTGAAATGCACCCAGTGATCATCCAATCCTTCTCTCCCTTTCCGTGAGCTATTTCTTACTGGTTCTCAATGAACTTGCCCCCAGTTTATAATTGTTCCGTTACGTCCCTGTTCTCCTGCAATAGATTAATTCATTATCCTCACTCTCTCACTGCACTTTGTTGTTTCCATTAACAGTCATCAGGGATACAGTTAACTTAAGGCAAGCCCATCTCTCAAACATCTACATTCAATATAGAGACGTGTCTGCAGTTCCAAAATTTCACATTTCGGTCTGAGGGCGGAATAGGAGGAAAGTGTTTGGTTCTATGAAGTCAATTGAAAGAAATGGCGGGGACAATGTCACTAATTTCAGTCACTGATTGTCCAATAATAAAATTCCATCAGGACCCACATCAGGATCTCTTGTATCTGAAGTCCGTTGTGTTACTCTCCCGTTTTTCTGCCGGGTCAGGTATTGAACTTGTATCCGAACTGGCCGCAGTTGTGTTGAGTTTATTCACCCGGTACCCCATTCACATTGCGCGGCTCGGACTGCAATCTGCTGCCCAGGAGAGAGCTCTGTGACCCCGCTCCCTTGCTCCCTCGGTCACAGTTAACAACGGGAATGGAGTCCAGTTAGTCGACAATCTGCGCTCATTAAAAGCGATTCAGAGTGTGAGATTCAGTGATGTTGATGGTGTCCCCCATGCGCCCGTTAAACCAATAATGGTCTAGATTCCGTCAACTCCCACATCCCACCCAAACCCCACTGATATCAATAATAAACTGACGGTGGACATTACCCGGGACAGGCTGTAACCCGGCGGGGTTTGGAGCCACTTACCGGCTGTGACAGTCACCACCGTCCCGGATCCATCCACATAATAATCATCATCATCCCAGTGACACCGCTCTCAGTCTCCCCGGTACAACAACCACCGACACCTCAACCTACCGGAGAATTATCATCAGACAGTGGAAACTTCCCAATTATTCAGCGGATTGAAATAAATAAACAATATTCAATGTTTCAACGTCTCTGTCGGTTCAAACTGTTCTTTGTGAGGCCCTGAGCTCTGAGTAAATGGTCGCAGGGACGAGATGTTCCCTTCATATAAACCGAGAAAAATATCAAAGAAAGACAATCGAATGGTGGAAAGTACAATGAAATGTCACCATATCAAAGCGATAATAAAATCAACCCGACAAAATCACTATCCGGGCCCGCAGAATTTATATTTAAATTATACAGAGGTATTTGCTCAAGTCTCATTCACTGTGGCTGCCCCAAAATGTCGTGGTAATGAGCTTTACAATAATAGTTGGCGGCGTCTTCAACTCTCACATCCCGAATTTCCAGAGAAAATGTGTTTTCTGATTTATTCACCGACACAACAAATCTCCCCCCGCTGTAGATCCGCTCCCGCTCTGTCCCGGTCTGCGTTTGTTTGAGGAAATGTCCCGCTTGGAAATAATTTCGCGAATCATCATCGAAAACACAGGTGATGGTGAGAGACTGACATCCCTTCTTGGTCACAGCTGCCGGGGTCTGTGTCACTGACTGACTGAAAATTCCTGAAATTAAACAGAGAGAGTTTACTGGACCATCAGAGCCGAACCGCAGAACGGGACTAAAATCCCAGAAAGTGTCTGCAATTGAGATGGACTCGGGCAGCTTTATATTAAATCCACACAATGTCGGTTTGTTTGATCGGTACTCACGGGGTAAACAGACACACAGGGTGAAAACAAGGCGGATTCCCATCGCTCTGCTGCCTGGAGCTGGGGGTTTATAAAACGGGGAGCAGGGGACTGCAGCCCTGGACTGCACTGGGAGACCGGACCTCAGAGCTGGACTAAATACTTTAGGGGATCAAGTTGATTTGCACAGGGCAGTTTAGCTGAGATAATTGATTTGCCGCACGGTCCCCGGGTCGCTGGCTAAGTGTTGTGTGAATAAGAGACAGGTTTATAAAAGGAGGCTGCATTTTTCTAATTCTACATTTGGATTGTGATCCGGATGTGAAAGCCCCTCTCACAATACTCTGGTGTACAGGGGTGGGGGAGGGGAGTTTTTCTTTCTGCCAGTTGTGCTGCCGCCTTCCTTTCCCCTCAATAATGCACTGGGAGGTCGGTGCATGTGTTTGTATTGGGTGGTGTTTGTTAAAGGTGGAATGTGGTCCCAGGACACCAGGAGAATCCCCCTTCCCCGCTCTAATCCCAATATTCCGGAGATTGTTACCTGCTTCATGTGACCCTGGACAGGCTATCTGCTGTTTCGCAAATGAAATCACAAGGATTGCTTTAAATATCCTTGGGAACTTCCCTCCGCCAACACCGGAGTGTCCTTGCGCCATGAACCCCACTCTGTCTGCAAAGAGTAACCGGACCTCGTACAATGAAACACCCCTTGTCTCACCAAACCATTGACCAAAATTTATTTCACTTCCAGCGTTTCCAGTTGGGATAAAATTTCACCGATCTGAAACGTTAGCTCTGATTCTCTCGCCACTGACAGGCATCCTACCCGGCTAACCTTTATTTTTCCGGAGTTTCTTGTTCTTTTATTTGAGATTTGCAGCATTTATGGTTCTCGGCATTTCGATTATTGCATCGTGTGGGATTTGAATGGAACCCCTGCTGTGTTTAACTTGGCTCTGAGCTGTGCTGATTATCTTTGATCGATTAAAACACCTCTTGTTCATTGGCCACTGCACGGGGCAAACTCTTCGCACCGAGAGGCTGGAAAAAAATGGATGTTTTAAATATTTGTTTTATTCGTTCATGGGATGTGGGCGTCGCTGGTAAGCCAGAATTTATTGCCCTGCTCTAATTGCCCTTGTTTAAGGGCAGTTAAAAGTCAACCGCATAAATGTGGGCCTGGAGTCAGATGTAGGCCAGACCAGGTAAGGACGGCAGATTTCCCGCCCTAAAGCACATGAGTGAACCAGTTGGGTTTATTAACGGCAATCGGCAATGATTTCGTGGTCATCATTAGACTTGTAAATCCAGATTATTTAGAGACGTGATATTGCTGGACACTGTGATCCAGGTTTGGAGAGTCAGCGTGTATTCGAGGGTTAATCCCTGTCTTTTGAAATATTCTATCATTGTCTTTCAGGAAGAAATGGCGAAGATTCAGGCTCTGAACATCTTTCAGAATGACGGGGTTGTGAATTGCCCTGGATATCACTGCACTGTGGTTACTCGCCAACCACCGTCAATTCTGTTTTACCATCTCCAATATCGCTTCGAAGCTCTGAGATGTTCACTGAGTATTGAAGCTCGGTGACAGGGTAAATGTTTCCACATGTCCCAGTCATGGCGTCTGCTGTTTTACACGAAGAAAACGAAACGGTTGCCTTAATATTGATGCGGCCATTCAATTCGAGATTGCCTTTTGCTGCTGTGCTGGACACTGCCAGAGTCACACACACACACACACACACAGACACACACACCTTTAGCAATCTATCCTCTGATGGACACTCCCGGAATCACACACACACACACATAACTTTAGCAACGGAGCCTCTGCTGGACACTGTGATAATCATACACACACACACACCTTCAGCAATCTACCCTCTGCTGAACACTGACGGAATCACAGTCCTTAACCTTTCTGCTTTCCAGTCAACGACGTATGATGCCGTGGTTGAGGGGCCTTGTCACTGCACCAGTAACCCAACAACTCTAGATAATATCTCGCGTTCGAATCTCACCACGGCAATTGGTGGAACTTGAACTTAATAGCTATCTCAAATTATCTGCAGGAAGAAATAATTGTCATGAAAACCCATCTGGCTCACAAATGTCTTGTCCTACAATGGACTCT
Source organism: Cetorhinus maximus (assembly GCF_964194155.1). Lineage (NCBI taxonomy): Eukaryota > Metazoa > Chordata > Chondrichthyes > Lamniformes > Cetorhinidae > Cetorhinus > Cetorhinus maximus. The sequence goes on from NW_027596331.1 coordinate 132,192, forward strand.
CGACCCACAGCTCGTTAAAAATAAGAATGGCTGCTGACTCTCACTTGCTTGGGCTCTATCATCAGAAGCGAGTCTAATTATCAGCATTTATGCTCCCATCCAAATTCTTTTGGGGTATATTGACAGAAGATCATGGCCACATTCGGCAAATCGGGGAACATCGGTGCAGAGCGAATCAGAAGTAAGGATTCATTTCTGCAACATTTCACTTGAGTTCAGTTTGAGGAGTTGCTGGTTTTTGGTGAAAAGTCACAGGCTGGAACTTTCGCTCTGTTTCTTGTTGTACTTCGAGCATTTTCTGTTTGTGTTTCGAATTTGGTTAATATTTTGATGCGAGACACAAAAGAGGAGGGGGAAATGTCACCCGCAGGTGCATTCTTTCAGATAGCTGTTTGGTCATAATTTGGGACGAGAGTATACGAGAGTATGCCTACATTGCGGAAACCAGTTAAACACTGGATTTTACTGTATAATTATACTAATGTTCTTTAGGAATCATCACACAACGGCATAAAATAAACACTCAGGGTCTCTCTCGGTTCCCTGGGAAACAATCAGACAATGAAGCTCCCCACGTAGCAAAGACCGCACTGACTAACTGCCCCCTCAGTTCGACACACTCTGCTGTGACCATCAGTATCTCTGATGAAACATCGTCTCGATTATTATTTACTAGACAACCCGCGGCAGCCCTGCCCGTTTCTCCTGTTAGTCGTTCATGCTCTGAGCCTCCTGGCCCGCCTTGTGCTATCAGAGAGATTGATGCCGCTCTTCCGAAACTGTAACCGGGAGCAAGATTTTTGTACAGTCACTGCCGCGTTTTGTCTCAGTGTGGAGCTCAGCCGCACAGTAATAAACCGCGGCATCGGCGTCCTCAGTGTCTACAATGAGCAATTGACCGCGTTTCTCCGACTTGGAAAGATTCAGTTCAAATCGCCCGCTTCTCTTTTTGCCATTCGATTCTCGCCTTAAAATCCACTCAAGTCCCTGACCGGATTTCTGTCTGTACCAATGCATCGCGTAAAAGCCAGACACCTCGTAGCTGCAGTCCATTTGCACCGAATACCCGCTCTGGACTGTTTCCGAAGCGGGAGATTGAAGCACATGGTCCGACAGACAACGACCTGGAAAAATATTCACGGTATGAAACACTGGAACAACGAGAATAATAGTGAAAACCTCACTCTGGGTCATTGGGTCACTGTCATGTGCCTACCTGTTCGCATCGCCAGGATGACGGATAATAGCTTTAACTGTGCAACACAACACATGTTTGCTATGAGAATGTCAATATGAAAACGGGACACAACTCACAACGGAAGAAAAGGAATCGGGTGAAGAGAGTATAATGTTGGCTGATTAAAGTCAATGATGGATATCCAAAGTCTCGGTCACGTGTTTATTTTTCCCGCTCCTCATTGGCTCGAAATTGATATTGTTCACCGGATATAAGGAGGCGGTTTGTTGGTCCGCTGCTCATTTCTCCCGTGGTTCACGTCCGAACCTATCAGTTTGTCTGAAGACCAGCTGCGTCTTTTGCTCCGGGTAGAGGCAAGTGAGGCACATTTCTTTATGAGAGTCACTCTCTGAAGCGACCAACCTGACACTGGGTGTTCGAATCCAGTGGAAAATGTCCCTGACAGAACGAATGAGCTCACGAGGGACTGTACCTCAGTAAACCGTCAGGGCAGCCCAAGGATCCATTGCCTCGCAGAATGAGTGGAGCCTGTGGACCTGTGCCTCATTAAGCATTTGACACACTCACCATGGTCTATGCACACCTTTCCCGGGAGGGTGGGTGAGCTCGATGATATTCTACCTACCAAGAGAATCTTGTTATCATTTTCTTGTAGGATGGGTGAAGCCTGTGGAAAACAGCTCCCATAATAGGACCTGTGTAGGCACTGGCTGATGGGAACCCGCAGAAGGTGTTGTATGGGCCGGCTCAGTTTTTGTCTCACCATGTCTCACTGCACACCAAACACTCCAACGGCTGATGCCGCGATGTTCTCAATACTGAGAATGTTATAACTTTTCCTTCGGTGAAGATAGAGCCTGGACAGCTCCGTCATTGCTGAGCTCCCAGATATGATGAATCCCGGCCCACGGTTTTGAACTTGTCTTTACATTTTACAAGGTAAAAAAAGAGGTGACAAACGTCCAGGAGGAAATGTAATTTAGCACAAACTGTTTACTTCAACATAGGTTCACCGGTCAGCACAGTGATTATGATCAGAATTAAACATAGGGAACACATGATGACTGCTTTAGATTTCAGAGCAGAATAAGAGAACGATTTCAATATGCAGACCGTGCCGGGCAGGTATGGAATAGTAAACACGGCTCAGAGGCATGCTTCGCTTCATGAGAGACAGAGAGGCGTTTTCCATGGGCATGGTTGGCTTGTTCCTGAGTCTGACGTCAGCTGAACACCAATCACTGTTACTTTTCTACTTCATTCACGGGATGTGGGCTTCGCAGGCTGGGCCAGCCATTTATTGCCCATCCCCAATTGCCCTTGAGAAAGTGCAGGTGAGTTGCCTTCTTCAACCGCTGCTGTCAATGTGGTGTGGGTACACTCTCGATGCTGCTAGGAAGGGAGTTCGAGGATTTTGACGCAGTGACAGTGTAGGAACTGGCAAAGAAATGACTTCCGTTGCCCTGCGAACTCTTTCCTTCACTGTTTTCCCCCTTTGCCCCTGTCCCGCTCTCTTGTTCTATATCTCTCTGCCTCCTTTTTTTTTTTGCCTTACCTGTCTTCCTGTCAAACTCAGTTTCTCTATTGATGAACAGTTTGATCGACCCATGGTATACCAGAAAATTGAAGAGATTCCAATTAGTCTGACGCCTGGTATGATTGAATATTCCTCCGTCTTTGAGCACCATTAATAGCTACAGTCATACCACCACCAAGAATATGATAAGTGAGCACACCATTCTAACTGGAATGCAGATGCACTGAGGTTAAGTTCGTAACAGTACAGGGTGCTGATTCCAGATGTCAGTATGTCGATCCATGCACCAGCAGCCGTCGCACGGCCTCACGGTCAAGCAGCACCATTGGGGAGGCAAGGAGGTGAGTGGGGAGACCTGAGACACTGGAAGCAGATGTTTGTGGGTGAGGATTAGACCGGGTGACTTTAAATATCGAACTCCCTTTTGCAGAGCGAACGGAGAGGATGCGGTTACTCAACAGCTGAGTTGTGTGAGCCAGAGCGGACATGATAGGCCGACTGGCCGCTTCCCACAACCGCGTCTTAACAACTTCTACAGCCGCTGCCCGCTCACGTCTAGGCAGGAGCAGAAGGGGTAACTTTAAACTGCACCAGGACGCTGCATGGACAGTCCGGGCATTATTCCGGTAGCGGAATGAGTCAGACACGCAGCCTGACTTCATCCCGTGGACGGTTTCTTAGGGTCATGATTGCAAAACAGATCCTGCTAGTACACGTTTCTCTACCGAGATACAGTCAGCAGCTGAATCCACCATCCTAACCATCGACAGCCTGTCGCTGACCAACGCTGCCGCCTATTAGAGCGCTCTCACTTTTGATCTGTGCCCTCTCGCCCTTGATCTTTTTACGAGTGGGAACAGTTTCTCCTTATCTACTCTGTCCAGCCCCCTCACCATTTTGAACGCCTCTGTCAACTCTCCTCTTGGTCTTCTCCTCTTCAAGGACAACAGTCCCAATCTCTTCAATCTATCTTTCTGGCTAACGTTTCTCATCCCTGGAACCATTCTTGTAAACACCTTCTGCACTGTCTCCAATACGTTCACATCCTTTCTATAGTATGGCCTCCAGAGCTGTGCCCAATATTCCAGCTGAGGTCTAATTAATGCCTTATATAAGCTCAGCATAATCTTGCTCTTGCAATCTGTCTCACTATTAATAAAACCCAGGATACTGTCTGCCTTATTACCTGATCTCTCTACCTGTTCTTCGACATTCAGTAATCTATGCACATATACGCCCAGCACCCTCTGTTCCTGCACGCCCTTTAGAATGGTATCCTTTATTTTTTATTGTCTCTCCATGTTTTTCCTATCAAAATGCAAGGGCGAATGGCCTCATTCTGTGTTGTAACGGTGCTGGGATTCTATGACTGTATCGGGATTACTCATCATTATTATCGTGACTTTCATCTCATCGCCTGAAGCAACGTCGTCGTTTTACCTGGAATAAAACCTGGGCAGGGGGAAATGCATTTTTGCTGGGAACGGAGTGAGAGGTTGTTACTGGGAAGTGATATATTGAAGAGAAGAGATGCCAAACGGTTCTGTATGATGCAGTCAGAGTCAGCGGCGCAGGGCATCCTCTGTGGGCAGCAGTGATACAGACCACCCTCATACTACACTGCTCCTCAAGACAGAACCAAAGAAGGCAGTCGTGCGGAACTTTCCACAATAAAAAAGGGCAAGCGATGCGAGTCCGAAGGAGAGAAGCAACGGGGATACCGCGGGAAGAGTGGCCAGACGAATGTTCAATCTGTAAGGGACTGAATTCAGTAATAATACCTCATTTGAATACTGTACAAGTCTGCATGTTTGCAAAGGTCACGTTACTTTGGCATTGACTGCCTGTCTGGACAAGCAGGACAGCGACAGGAATTGAAGAATTAATATATTATTCAGCTGCATCAATGGATTGCGTTGAAAACAAGGGTTGAAGTCAGCTTCGGGTCAGAGAAAAACACTGCAGAATGCGCACGGCTTATTTACACAGAGCTCACATGTGACATTATGCAAATTTGGGAACGTATGGAGATCGAGGTGAGTTCAAAGCAATTTCGCCATAATTGACATTGAGCAAGTTTCAGTCTGTGTTGGTGGATGCGCGGTTCGCAAAAGTGGCAACCTGTGATCTCTCACTGCCACCTGGTGGCCGGTTTCAAAATACTTCTTTGACTTGATGTCACAGAACACGGTTATCTCGAAGTAATTTTATGCGACACCCTTTGCGTATTATATCGTCAGTAGAGCTTCTGTAATGGGGATCCCCGGCACTGACACGGGAATAACATTTAATGCTTCGCTTCGCTTCTGCCACCTCAAAGATTGCCCCTGTTCAAAGGTCAGCATTGGCGTCACTTCTGTTCCCGTTCCCTGTCGTAAGCAGAAAGATTTCGATCGGTCCCCTGCTTCCTGCACGGCCCTGATCAACCGGAGAACAACTCGGCTCGGCGCTGATTGGATGGATGGTGGAACAACGGAACGGTCGGTTGATTGGATGGCATCTGATGTCTCGGTCCAGGCCGAACCAATGGGCAGAGAGGCTGTACGTCACCCAACATCATCCCATCTCTGGACGGCTTCCATTTAGGCTCCTCGTCAGAGAATTAAATGAGACAGGATCTATCATGACTTAAACAGGAAAGAACATAATGTTTAGTGCAGCAGTAGCTGAAACATGTCCTTCCATAGTATGAACAGAGTCATGGCCTATTGTATTGATAAATTAATCAGTGCATAGTGTGGCATAAGCAAATAATTTATCCAATGCAGTAACAATGAAACAGGGCCCAGTGTAATTTAACGGGAGGCAGCGAAATGTGTACAATGAACAGAGGCACGGTCTAGTGTAGCGGAAGCAAATATAGAGCCCAGAGCAATATTAACACAGACTGGGCATTGCATAGTAATTCACGAGATAATGTTTTGTGTAATATAAGTAGAGGTAGGACTTGATGCAATAAAACAGGGAAATTATCCAGTGCAGTATGAGACAGGGCCTCGTGCAATACAAAGAGAGATAATTGCCTTGATAATCGAGACATTCGCAAACGTGAAATATCACTCGGCAAAATGAAGATGTTGTGATGTAAATGGATTTCAACTTCTCACGACATCATTCCGAACCTTATTGGGAAGTTATTGACAGAATAGGCATTCGAATCGATTGAGGTGAGAGAAATCTGTATTTTTTAACCTGTGGATCATCGGGTGTGACAAAGAGAAATGAACTGACCAATTTACTCCAACTTGGTTCTAGAAGCACAAGAACAATTGAACCACTGAGCTTCTGATACACAAGTCCAAGGCCAGGATGGATGCAGTTATCTCCAGGAAATTTCGCTTGTCAGTTATTGGCTGATTCTATGTGTGACCTGTCTAATGTTGACAGAGATCGGCACTTCCAGACAGAGGCCGCAGGTATTCCTGGGGTTTTGCTGCCATCTGGAGGAGTAAATTATAATTTCACCCAACCAATATTTTCATCACAAAACAAATATCAGCTTGGAGAACGATTGTTTACAAATTTATTTTGCAAGACATTCAGAAGATTGTGATAACTAAATAATTGCATTTAGTGCAATATAAAGCGCAGTTAACTAATCAGATTGCTAAGAATCTTGCCAGATACGGCAATGAATAAAGTTTGAAATGTTTGCACAGGTTGCCGCTTAGAACAAAATCGATCTATAAAAATACCGACCCGATGTGAAAACTATCCGTTGCAATGAAGAGTTCAGTCTTTCCTTTGTAGCTGCAAGGATCCCGGAACATCACCTTTGGTCCTGGGTCGTGATTTACATCCTTCAAAATATCCAAAATATCCAAAATATCAAAAGTTTCTTCACTGCCTCAAACTCGCATCTTTCACATTTGGAGATTTTATGTGTTTTTTTTTAATTAAGTTTTAGGAACGTCTTGGAAAAAGGGTACCATGCCATTTTGTTCTCGTTACTATTAATTAGTGAAAAACAGAAAACCATTAACATCTCTGGGATATTTACCACTCTCTTGTGAGAGTGCGCGTGGTCTTATCTAGTCTCTGTGCACTGTCCTTTCCCTGGTTTGTAACTCATTTCCGCAGCCGTTCGGAGACTTTTACAATCAGGCTTTTGTATTCAGTCGGTTCCTGACCACCTGTTCCGGTGTCCAGAATACACCACGCCCGGTTTTATAGATTAATACTCCAATAAACATTGTTCATCAGCATCTAATCGTGTCCCGAAAATAATCTCTTTGTACCTGTTTATATTATGGATTAGTTTTAATATTTTTAAAGCGTCTTTACTATTTAGAAGTCTTTAATCGGGCTATTAAAATTATTAGGATCGTCTTCCCCCTGATCCATCTGTCTGCTAAAAACAGATATTTGAAACCTAAAATTATTTGTACGTTTTCTGTGTGTTCATTGTGAAACAGCGATACACGGATATAGCTAGTTCCAGGGCAACTGCAGGTGTTTGCATTCTCAATGGTAGTGGCGAGCTCCCAGAAATCCTCAAATAAACAGAAGCCTTTTCTTCTCTCACGCAGTGAATGTAATAATCAGACGGAGTCAGTATTCCATGTGAACGATTTTACATTGTGTTTGTGTAGATTGTGGTCAGGTTTTGCGCGCACAGGAATGATTTCATATGTCAGTGTCTCACCCGCTGTTATACACAGCCCTCAGCAGACAGCAGCTGTGACCCAGAAACCTGAGGCAGTTATTGTACGAGGCTTTCAGTCATTGTGAGGTTTTGTGCACAGTGATAGACCGCAGTGTCTGACGTTCGCGGTGTCTGATGCCATTTCCGTAACCAGGACAGGAGTGTTTATTGCAGAGAAATGAGACATTAATACCGCTCTCTGCTGAAAGTAAATATAGGTAGTTTCACCTCTCATTGACCCGAGAGACCGCTTGATATCTAATTGATCTGAGAGACAGTTTAACATTTTATTGACATTAGAGACAGTTTGCTCTCTAATTGATCTGAGAGATAGTTTGATCTCTAATTGCCCTTTGAATCAGTTGGATCTTCATTTGATTAGAGAGACAGTTTAAACTTTAATTGGCCTGATTGACAGTTTCTTGATGGACTCCTCCTCTGCTGTACTGGTTCATTGATCTCGACCTGCAACTGAACCAGAACATTGTTACCAGTTCAGACCTGCCTCAACATCTCGGTGATGAATTTAATTTGGCTTAACATTTCCAACCCAACAATCAAGAGCTGATGGTTAGCAACATGAATAGAAAACGATAGCAGTGAAATTGTAACAAGCTCCAGCCGGCCCTATTAACCCTATCCCTGTAGAATGGATAACGTCTGTGCACCTGTAGTGCACAAAGGAGTCAGCACATTGAGGAGAGCAGAGGCCGCTGTGGAGGTGGTCAGCTCGGAATAGTTGTTTTATCTCTCAGTGCCTCACTGCACAGTAATACACCCAAGACCAACACACCCTAGCTTTTGATCCCACGGTGCTGTTCCTACCGGGAATGTTATAACTTCTTGTTGGGTAAATTATTGGCTGAAGAATGTGCTAACAGCTGATATGATAAATTTCGGGCCACGGTTCTGTTGTATTCTGTACCAGTGAATACTCTCAGAGCCTCTGGTGATTACATTTTACTGCATTTCAATCGATTGTCCCTCTTGTGTAAAGATCCGCTGTGACTGGTGGATCACAGCCTGTCCACCGATAGTGGCTGATACAAAAGAAGAAACATGTTCTAATGGCGAACACGATTCTCCACAAAGTCCTCACCTAAAATCAAAACCAGAAGCTGTAATTCCATTCACTGAGTTTTCCTGGTTTCTGCACTCGCTGGATGAGGAATATTATTGGAGAATTGGTTTAATTTGGGGTCACTCGGATTTACAATCAAAGATATTTTTATGGTAAATACCTTTCATATCGTCAACGAGGGCAAGGGAGCAAACCGACGTTGATGTATTTTTTCCACTGACATGCCCTTTGGAGCCAGGTTTCTCATTTTCTCTTTTCACTAAAAGACACAACTGTCTCCCAAACCTCAGGAAGTGCTGGTGGGCCAACTCGGAGTTCCAAAGAAGAGTCACATTGAACTCGAAACGTTAACACTGTTTCTCTCTCCACAGATGCTGCCAGGCCTGCCGTGTCTTTCCAGTATTTTCTGTTTTTTAATTCAGATCTCCAGCATCCACAGTATTTTACTTTTATACAAGGATGGACATCTATTGTGTCTGATGGGGACTGAGCACATCAATTTGTTTGATGCTGCGATATCTGCTGAATGTAATTCGAGCCCAGAAAATGAGTCGAGACCGCATTTGGTTTTGAAAACGAAGGCCTTGATATAAAATGGAGAGTTTTTGAGGCCGGTTGTTGTGGCGAGCAATGTACATGGCTTGTGTTGTTGTTGCGTCCTATTGACTAATCTCCTCTTCTACAACAGCAACAGGCTTCTAATCCTGAAGACTCCCCAGGGAATGGAATGTAAAAGCAACACTTGGATATTTTCAATTATTCAAATAATTACGAAGAAATAGAGCGCCTGGGCGGACAAATACTTGTTCTTCAAACCTGCCCGCTAAGTGACAGGCAGAGGAAGAATCACATTGAGAGACAGAGAGAAAGAAAATGAGAGAGAAACAATGGCAGAAACACAGATGGATAAAAAGGGAGAAAGGCTGAGTGAGAGGCAGAGAGATGAACGCAGATGGAGATATAGAGAGAAAAACGGGAGGAAAAGCAACATTCGAAATGAAGGAGAGAGATGGAGGTAAACAGAGAGAGGAAATAAAGGGAGAGGCATTAAGAGAAATGAGAGAGAGAAGTAGGGAGAGATTTAGCGGAAGGCAATGGCTTAGTGACATTGTCGCTGGACGAGTAATCCAGAGGCCCAGGGTTTTCCCCCGGTCACGGTCTGGGGATGCGGGTTTGAATCTCGCCATGGCAGATGGTAGAATTTGAATTCAATTCAAAAAATCTTGAATTGAACGCCTAATGATGACTATGAAATGAAACCATTTCCGATTGTCATAAAAACCCACCTGGTTCACTATGTTCCTTTAGGGATGGAAATCTGTTGTCCTTACCTGGCCTGGCCTACATGTAACTCCAGGTCCGCAGCAATGTGGTTGACCCTTAAATGTCCTTTGAACGAGGGCAATTAGGGTTGAGCAATAAATGCTGGCCAAGCTAGGGACACTCACATCCCATGAATGAATAAAAAAAGATGAAGATACAGTGAAGGGAAGAGATGCAGCAATATGAAGACATTGAAACTGAGAAATGAAGAGAAAAAATTAAAAAGACAGCGAGTAAATCAGAGGCAGAGACTGTGACAGAAATAGAGACAGAGAGGGTAAAACAGATGGAGATACAGGGAGATAAACAGGAGGGAAGGGAATGATAGAAATCAGGGAGATAAACAGTGGGAGAGACAGTAAGAGAAATGAGGGAGGGGCGGAGACAGGGAGGGAAACAGATGAAGACACATTGAAGGGAACAGATGCAGAAATATAGAGACAATATAGACTGAGCAACGAAGAGAGACAAACAAAGAGAAACCGGCCTAGACAGTGAGGGAAACAAAGGGACATAGTGAGGAGAACAATGCTCGAAAGGGATGCAGGAATTCAAGGAAGGGAAAGAAAAATAACATAACATAGGACGCGATATGGAAAGGATGATTTCCAATAGGCACTTGGCCTCCTGGATTACTAAAGCAGCCTCATAACCACCATGTTATCGTACCCGTACCCGCTGCAGTAAGCGCACAGAGGCGATCAGGGAGCTCCAATTACTGGAGCAAGATACTGTTGCACGATTATGTCGCATTTGTCGAGTTCTTCTTATTATTATTATAATGTATTTTAGTGCAGGTGAACTTTTACACGCGGGTTTATTCAAACTTTACTTTAAATCCAGGCGGCCCCCTTGTTATTTTTAATATTTCGGCCATTAATGCTTAAAAGAAGCTTGCTTTAACGAAATGAAACAACCGAGATCCCTATGGGACGCCGAGCCTTAAATATCAACACAGACAAAGGATGTAAATAGGACTCCTGCAACGTTTGGGATTTGAATATAACTGTTTCCATTTTAATGCCGCCTCTGAGCTGCGGTTAAATAATGTATGTTTTGCCGCTGCTCCTATTAATTGAGCACTTTTCTGAGCTAATTGAAAAGGGAGACTGAGATAAATCGGATTTTCTGCACTCTGAACTTAGGGAAATCGGGAGAAAGAGAAAGAGGCAGAGAAAGCGTGTGTGAGGGAGGGTCAGAACCAGTGAAAGGGGAGATAGAGCCATAGAGTCCGAAAGTCAAAGCGAGACAGAGAGATCCTGAGACCAAGAGAGATTCAGGGAAACCGAGAAAGGCAGGTTGGAAGAGGAAGTCAGCAGCAATAATTGGTCCAGATCTAACACTGATTGGTACCCAACTGTCATCTGTTTTGAGAGACCAACCAATCCTGTCGCTGGGAAACCAACCAATCCTGTCGCCCCTCAGTTTCTCAGTAAGTGAAGCCTGCCCCTGATCTGAATTTCCTCTTTAATATCAAAACAGAAGTGTCAACATATCTCAAATCTTATTTATTTCTTCCGAACTCTAATCCTGTCACCATGTGCTCCCGATGTTCCTTACTACTAATAATGGTCTTGCTGTCCGGTGAGTCAATGTTTAAATGGTCAGTGTCTGTTACGTGTGTTATCTTCACTCCCAGATATTTGATACATTCTGTGTTTTGTTGCAGGAACAAATGGTAAAGATTCAGTATCCCAGGATCCCCCTGGATTAACGGTTCTGGAAGGACAGAGCATAAAACTGGATTGTAATTACTCTATAGCTGCCCCAACTCTGTTCTGGTACATCCAATACCCCGGAGAAGGTCCGAGATATTTAATGAGGATATATAGCTCGTGTGGTGCAGATAGGTCTCCAGAATTCCCAGGCAGGTTCTCTGCTGCTTTGCACAAAGGAAACAAAACGGTTCCTTTAAATATCGCCGGGGCTCTTCTCTCCGACAGCGCCGTGTATTTCTGTGCCATGAAGCCCACAGTGCTGCAGAGATACAGTGGATGTCGTACAAAAACCCCACTGGGCGTTCCGGTTGGTGCTTAGAAGAGGGCGCCCTCACACCGACAAACAGAAGCAATAACTCAGCCTGTGAGAGCCACAGAGCCTTTAATAAAATATCAAAGCAAAGACAACGCTGAAGAAGAGCGGGTGAGCAGCAACTGAGGGATTACATTAGTTGATTTTAACTTGCAAATATACTAAAAATGAATTCCACAAATAAATTTGTATTGCACTAACTCACATTTAGTCTTTTGATGATCTTTCCTTGCCTTTCTGAACTTTTATGAAGCCTTTTCCCTTTCTCGACTCTCTCCTTCTAGTCAAAGCCTGTACATAGTGTCCATTTGATCAGAGTATTTTTCTGGTTCAGTAACAGTGAAGATATGAAGACATTTCACCAGTTTGTGTTTGCACTCTTTAAAACAAGACCCGAGCACAGGTTTCGAGTGTCTGTTAAAAGTTTTCTGGCACCAGTAACAAACCAGTGTTTCTGCCTTGTAACAACGAGACCAGAGGATCCAGTCCCATCCCTGCCCCTAACTACGTAACCATCCCCCTTATAAGGACACTGGCCGTAGCACAGCTCGCGTTGTTTCCATTCGCTGACAGCCGGCTCCTACCTACAGGTCTTCAAGCATCATTGGGGACACAAAGAAGTGAGGTTAGAGGATCCTGAGACTCATCAGAAGATACTTGATGATGCAAATTAAAACGAGTTTCCCCTAATCACACTTTCCAATTACAAAACGGACAGCAACAATGCAGCCACCCAGCATCTTGGTAGAAATGAGGACGGGGGGAGGTGGATGGTTGGGGGTGGCGAGGAGTGAGGCATTTCGGACAGGTAGTTAGGGAACAAACACATTTCGTCTCTTTTCCGAATCAAGGTTTCAATCCGAATTCTAAACAACCTCCAATCAGGTAATTTCCTGTTTGCTCAAGTATTTCAGATCTGATCCCTGGAGATTTTGTCACTCAACTACTGTCCTCAAATGATTAGACCGAAGAGAAGTGGCTGCTTTAAGTAACATGTATGATATTTCTTGGGGAGAACTGTGTTTTATTCTGGTACTGGCTGGTATTTGCAGGGAAAGTCTTACTCATGTTTTCAGGCAATCGGAGAGACAAAAAAAATAGCAACAGCACCGTTGAGGCGGCTAGACCTCTCTTTGACCGGAGAAAGTGGACTCTGAAGAGCTGATCAGAAGCAGGACTCACAGACGGAGCTTATGGTGAAAAGCAGTCTCATCCCCGTACTTTGTGCTGTGCCTGACAGGTTCTGTTTGATGGGGTTTGTACAGAATCCCGGTGCAATCACAATGTTCAGCAGCGCTGTCAGCCGCTCAAACGCAGAACAAAAGGAAACCACATTCACCTCGGATCAATCTGTCACCCAACTGTTTCCAAGAGCGGCCAAGAAAACAAAGTGCAGATTCCACTCCGACCAACAGATCAATCACCAAATGAATCTGCGTGCTAAACCATCTTTCCTATTTCTGATCAGCTGTTAATTCCCTTAAACACAGGGCTCGATATTCAGATCAGCTCTGGGAACGATGTTTCTGATCCTCCAACCAGACCGACTGGCGTCACACAGACTGCAGGGTGACGTCACAAAGGTTACAAGGCGATGTCAAGGACACCCTTGTCACACGGACGGATGCTCTGACGTATGAGCACTCCTCTCCCCCACACCCCATCAATGCTGAAGACCCTCGCAGCTTCACTTTGTGATCAGAAGTCCCAGAGCCCCGTGTCTGGCGGACACAGTGTAACTGGTGTTGGGCTCAGTTTGATGCACAACAGCGATGCCTTCAGCAGGTGACTCTCTTGGCTTGCATCTTCCGACAGTTATTTTATTCAAGTCGATAGCATCCGACACATGAATCTGAGCTTCACTTTGGTGACTACCTACCTGGATATTTTACTCTTTCCTACGTGTGAGAGTGATCAATATTTCTGACACAATATTTCACAATTCAGACCCGTTATCTTCTGTTAGATTGTACTTTGCTTTATTATATTCTCTTGTATGACGCTAAATTGTAATTTTTGTTCATTTTGCAGGATGTTGGCTAGGCCAAAATTTATTGTCCATCCCTAATTGCTCTTGAGAAGGTCGTGGCGTGCTGCCTTCTTGAACCGTTGCAGCCCGTGGTGTAGGTAGACCCACAGTGCTGTTAGGGAAGGAGTTCCAGGGCTTTGACCCAGCGACAGTGAAGGAACGGTGATAAATTTCCAAGTTAGGATGGTGAGTGCCTTTGAGGGGGACTTCCAGGTGGTGGCGTTCCCATGTATCTACTGCCCTTGTCCTTCCAGCTGGTAGTGGTCGTGGGTTTGGAAGGCGCTGCCTAAGGAGCCATGGTGACTTCCTGCAGTGCGTCTTGTAGATGGTACACACAGTTGCAATTGTTATTCGGTGGTGGAGGGGATGAACGTTTGTGGATGGTGTGCCAATAAAATGGGCTGCTTTGTCCTGGGTGGGGTCAAGCTTCTTGAGTGTTGTGGGAGCTGCACACCTCAGGCAAGGGGTGAGCATTGCATCACACTCCTGACTTGTGTCTTGTGGACAGGCTTTGGAGAGTCAGGAGGTGAGTTACTTGCCGCAGGATTCCTAGCCCCTGACCTGTTCTTTTAGCCACTATGTTTATATGGCTAATCCAATTCAGTTTCTGGTCAATGGTAGGCCCCAGGATGTTGACAGTGGGGGATTCAGTGATTGTAATTCCATTGAACATCAAGGGGCAATGGTTGGATTCTCTCTTGCTCGAGATGGTGATTGCCTGGCACTTGTGTGGCGCGAATGTTACTTGCCACTTGTCAGTCCAAACCTGGATATTGTCCAGGTCTTCCTGCATTTACACATGGGCTGCTTCAGTATCTGAGGAGTCACGAATGATGCTGAACATTGTGCGATCATCAGCGAACATCCCCTTTCCTGACCTTAAGATGGAAGGAAGGACATTGATGAAGCAGCTGAAGATGGTTGGGCCGAGGACTCTACCGTGAGGATCTCCTGCAGTGATGTTCTGGAGCTGTGGTGATTGACCTCCAACTACCACAGCCATCTTCATTTCTGCTCGGGATGACTCCAGCCAGCGGAGATTTTTCTCCCTGATTCCTATTGACGCCAGTTTTGCTAGTGCTCCTTGATGCCACACTCAGTCAAATGCTGCACTGATGTCCGAGGCAGTCACAATCACCTCACCCTCTCACCTCAACATCCGTTTAAAATCAGTTACCTTCTGTCGAAGTCTATACCAGACACAATGTGCCCCCTATGGTCCTTTCTGATAATGGTCATGCTGCTTGGTGATTCAGTATTTCAACGATCATTGTCTATTTCATGTGTTAAATTCAATTCCAGATTTTGACACATTCTTTGCTTTGTTACAGTAACCAATGTTGCTGACCAAGTGTCCCTGGATCCCTCTGAGTTAACTGTGTGGAAGAACAGGCCGTAATGATCAGCTATAGTTATTCCATATCTTTGAGCTTTCTACAACTTTGTTCGTACATCAATAATCCGGGCAAGCTCCGAGATCTTTACTGAAGCGTGTTAAATCGGGCCATGAAAGCAAGCCTCAAGGTTTACCAGACAGGGTCCCTGCTGATTTGGACAAGGCCGAAGGCAGCAATACAAATGTTTCATAATAAACCTGTCAGTTTTTGTTCACCCTGAGCACCGGAACAAAATAAAGCCGCAGATAGGCATCAAAAACACTTAACTGAGCAGTAAGTACTCACTGAGGTTTCTGTGCGGGCTTTCGGCTTTTATCTGACGCTGGACCTCACAGCACTGTAAGAGACCTCTCCGTCCTCCACACTCAGGCCGCTTATATTGAGGAAACAGGACTGTTTAGAATTGTCAGCAGCCCCAGTTATCGTCCTGAGGTTTTATCTTTTTTTCAGATCTACCACTTTGCTAATGATCCAGCTGAGTGGCTGTGTCGATTTCTGCCGATACCATTGTATACTGTATGTATCCTGGTCTATATATTCACAATCTAACTGAACCGAACCCCCCCCCCACCACCCCCCCAGCCCTTCTGACACAGTTAATGTCACTGGTGACTGAGTTACTGGATCCGCATAGTCCGCCTTTGAATGTAGATGAAGAAAAGAGCAGAAGTTTAAAGAGAATCGATCTAAACGTGTATCTATCTGTAAGAGTGTGCGTAAATTCCCATTTCCCAAACTGTCGTTAATTACATTAATTCCCAGTTTAAGCTGTTTGCAACAATCTGCTAACCTATCTTGATAAACATAATCCAATACTTACTGTCCAACAGCGCGGCCAGTGTTATCATAAACATGTCTGGCTGAATCTCTCTTAGTGAATGTGAATGGAATGAGCCAGGGATTGAGAAGGAGCGAGGAAACCCGGGATCTGTTCAGCTTATTGTTCCACACACACAGTTCCGGGAGCCAGTCCCATTGTGACCATAAGACCACAAGAGCAGAAGTCGGCCATTCGGCCTATCGAGTCTGTTCTGCCATTCAATGAGATCACGGTTGATCTGATAATCCGCAACTCCAACTTTTCCCAAAAACCCTTGCTTCCTTTACTGAGTAAAAATGTGTCCATCACAGCCTTGGGTATACTTAATGACCCAGCCTCTACAGCCATCTGCGGTAAAGAATTCCACAGGTTGACTGGCCTCTGTGAGAAGAAATTCCTCCTCATCTCTGTCTTAAATGGGCGACCCCTTACTCTGAGAGACCTCACTCAGAATACCATCCCTATTGGCTTGGCGTTGGTGACGCGTGACTTTCTAATCAGTATGCTTGGGTTTGGCGCCCTCTGCTGGCGGATTCTGTTCAATCCGGCTTAGAACCGAGGCCAAAAGGCTAAAAGCTACTGCGGATGCTGGAAATCCAAAACAAAAACAGAATTACCTGGAAAAACTCAGCAGGTCTGGCAGCATCGGTGGAGAAGAAATCAGTTAACGTTTCGAGCCTTCACGGCCCTTCGGCAGAACTGAAGCATAGTTAGGAGAAAGGCGAAATATAAACTGGTCTAAGGTGGGGTGGGGGGGTGGGGGGGGGGGGAGGGGGGAGAGAGAAGTTGAGGGTGTGGTGATTGTGGAGATAAGCTAGCCGTGATAGGAGCAGATAATCAAAAGATGTCACAGACAAAAGGATCAAAGAGGTGTTGAAGGTGGTGATATTTGTCTAAGAAAAGTGCTAATTAGTGCTAAAATTAGTGCTAAAACCTTGTTAGTCTTTTCCACCCCACCCCCACTAGAGCTGTACTTTGAGTGTCCTGTCTTCTATTCTTAATTAGCACTTTTCTTAGACAAATATCACCACCTTCAACACCTCTTTGATCCTTTTGTCTGTGACATCTTTTGATTATCTGCTCCTATCACGGCTTGCTTATCTCCACAATCACCACACCCTCAACTTCTCTCTTCCCCCCCCCGCCACCCTCCACCCCCCCCCCCCCCCCCCCCCCACCTTAGACCAGCTTATATTTCGCCTTTCTCCTAACTATGCTTCAGTTCTGCCGAAGGGCCATGAAGGCTCGAAACGTTAACTGATTTCTTCTCCACCGATGCTGCCAGACCTGCTGAGTTTTTCCATGTAATTCTGTTTTTGTTTTAGAACCGAGGCCATCGAGTGGGTTTCGGGTTTATTGATTTACATATCAAGACACCAATGCCATGTATGTTTTCCCAGAAATTTAAATTGGATCTAATCAGGCTCAGTCCTTATTTGTTGTTAATGTTTATGGCAGAAAGTAATGGCAATCCTTTATAAATCACTGTTTAGCCACCAATGAACTACTATTTACATGAATGTCAAAATATTGGAGAAAGTAGACTGGAATGGCACCAGGGGTGACGGCCTTTAACGTGAGCAGGCTAGAGAAACTGTTATTAGTCTTCTTCTGTCAATTGATTCAAGGAGACATTTAATTTAAATACCAAAATAATAAGAAATTTGATGCAATAGATTGTGCATAACTGTTTCCATGAGCAGAAAATTCGAAAATCCAAGCGCACCAATTTGAGAGCAAATAATATAGGGAAAGATTATATTAAACTATTACACTGCCATTTGTTCAGAGTTGGCACCACTGGAAAATGCGGGGACGAAATGTGAATTTGATCTCTCTTTCAATGAGGCATAGACACATGATATGCCGAATGGCCTCAGTCCTTCCTCTAAGATTCTAAATCCTTCCTGTCCCTCCCATTTTGTTTGTCCTCAGTCAGTTGAACAGTGAGCAGGTGCAGGATTGTCAGAGATTGCTGCAGATTCAACCGTCGCTCTATCCACTCCACCAATTCGGGGTGCAGCTGAGAGTAACCGCACACTTCACTCAATATTTAGTCTGCGGTATCCCCGCCCACAGCTTCCGTTTTCTGCTGTAGCTCTGACCGGATTGTGTTATTGGAGAGGTTGCTGCCGCTGGTCTATTTCTGTCATTAGTTGGATCAGCAGCGCTTTGGGACGGGAATCTGTATATCTACTCCGACAGAGGACTTCTCGCACTGCAGAGTTACAGACTCAGGAAGGATCATGGGGAACCGTCTCGCTCCGCTCCTCATCATTATCTCACTTCTCAGGAAGCATTTCCTTCCCAGTGAAACTCCATTCTCCCCTTAACTGCTCTAGCTCGGTAAAAAAAAAATGATGGTGATGACGATTATGTTTATTAATATGAAGCTAATGCTGATTGTTGTTATTGCTATTGTTTTATGTTAGAATGGAACCACCAAGACACAATGGAACAACCGGTTGCTGAAATAACGGCAGAAGACGAAATGTCACACGAACTTGCACCTTGGAAACAAGCGATTCTAACTTGAATGTGCACTGGTACAGTCAGCGCCCCAAGCAGCCTCCACAATGCATGCTTCATATTCTGGAAGGGAAACAATCCAGACGCACCGACATCACAGGTCGCTTTTCAGCTTCGTTCAATAAAACAGCCAAGATTACCGAGCTAATGATCTGCAGTACCCTAATCACTAACAGCGCGGTATATTTCTGTGCCATGGAGCCCACACTGCTGCAGAGATACAGCGGGTCCCGTTCAAAAATCCCACACTGAGTTCCAGTTAGTGTTCCTGCAGAGGGCGCTCTCACACCGGTAAGTAGGACTAATACCCCGACTCCACAGAGTGAGCCACAGGCACCGTCGTAAAACTGGAACAGAAGACAACCCCTTCAAGAGCAGAAAATGACCACTTCAGCGCTCATATTAATGTGCGATTCCAACTCGCATATCTATGGTGCCTTAGCTCACCATTTTTTCCTTTGGATGATTTTCCCTGCCGATTGTTTTTTTTCACCCGCTGTCTCCACCCGTTACTCAAAAATTCAGACATTCCTTCTGCCATTTTCTCCAGACCATTGATACTTCTTTGTACATTAACTCAGGACGACTTTACCCCAACTGTCCGTAGATTTAGCCCCAGTATTATCCGAGGTTGCTAATGAAGATTTCGTTTACTATTGAATAAGTTACTAATCCTGACACATATGTGTTTACCCTGCTCTCCCCCAACATGGAATGAATACGAAAGTGCCGCGGCTTTTATAGTGAGACAGGGTTATATCATTTTCGAAGGGGACATTATTATTGACATCAGCTCCCTACAATTCGATTCGATGTGTGACGGCACTTCCTGCTGTGGCCCCGCTCACAGCGCCCGTTTGCTGCCGTCGCTCTGACCGGCTCTGCCTGCCCTGTGTTATTGGAAAGATGGCTACGCTGTTCTCTGTTTGGCATTGTTTGGACCAGCAGTACAGTGGGCGGAGCTCGGCATTTCTGCTCTGACACAGGATTTCCCGGACCGCAGCATTGTAGAAAGAAGGACCATCCTGCGGAACCATCTCACTCCACCCCTCAACATTCTATCACTTCTCAATAAGTATTTCCTTCCTAGTGAAATTCCATGATCCCCATGACTGTTTTAACCCAGATGCAATTATTGGTATGCTGATGATGTTGTTGCTGATCATGAGATCATGATTCTTATTAATATTTACGTCTTAAGGGAGCCAATAAGACACTATGGAACAGTCGACAGCTGAAATCACGGTTGAAGAGGAACGTAACATCAGCCTAACCCATACCTTCAAATCAAGGTGTTCTCACGGTCACGTGTTCTGGTAAAGTAAACACCCCTGGCACCCTCTACAGTACGTGTTTAATCTCTATGGAGGAAGAACAAACTGGAAACCCAAATTTAGTCATCGATTTTCGTTCAGATTTAGTAAAACTACGAAATCACCGAGTAAATGATCAGAAAAGCCCTGGTCTCCGACACCGCCATGCATTCCTGTGCCAGGAGTCCCGACAAGGGTGCAGAAACAGAGCGGGCACTGGGCAAATTCCTACACCAATTATTTCTCAGCAGAGGGCGCTCTCACACTGCAATAATTCACCCTTAAGTGTGGGTCAGAGGGGTCTTTCCAAAGCTGCAACAAAACACAAAATGTAACATTCTGAAGTTCATTTTTACAATTATGTTTACCCGTGATTTGAACTTTTATTTATCCTTTCACTGGATGTGGGCGTCGCTAGCAAGGCCAGCATTGTTGTTCATCCGGAATTGCCCTAAAACTGCGTGACTTGCTAGGCCATTTTAGAGGGCTGTTAAGAGTCAACCACATTGTTGTGTGTCTAGAGTCACATGTAGGCCAAACTAGGTAAGGTGGCAGATTTCCTGGACATTAATGAACTGGATGTGCTTTTAGAACAATTGATGATAGTTTCATGGTCACCATCACTGAGATTTTTATTCCAGACTCATTAACTCCATCAGCTGCTATGTTAGGATTTGAGCCCATGTCCCCAGGTCGTTAGTCTGGGCCTCTAGATTACTAGTCCAGTGACATTGCCACTACGCCACCGTGTCCCCACAGAGATTGTAATAACCTCGAAATTGTAATAAAATAAACTTTACAAATGAAGTTGTGGAGCCTTGACTGATCCTAAGTCTTTCGGTATCTTTTCCTAGTCAATTTCTTCCCTCCCCTGGTTTCCACTCTTCATTCATAAACGGTTAACTTTCGTTGCCCCAGTCTTTAGATTGACGATAGCAAATTTTTGTTCCTGCTTGGCATAATAACTCAGAACTGCAGCAACCCGGCTTCCCACAAACAGGGACTGTCAGGTCAGGCCAATGAATAACCAGAGGATCTGTCAAACTCTGTCCACCGACATCTGAGCACGTCTCAGAATATCCACCAGATGGCGTCAGATCACAATATCCCTCTTGTGGATTACAGCAAAGCATTAAGTTCAGTCCGCTGTTTCTATAAAAAGCCTAGTGTCTTTGCCATTAATCGAATTCAAAGTGTTGAAATCTTGCCCAAAATTTGTTGAGAAGGTGCAATAATCATCACAAAACAACATTCACATGTCGAAGGATTGGAACCTGATGTTAAACAGAGAGCAGAGTAATTGGGTAGTAAGTGTGGATGCTGGGGAAAGAATGTAAAAATATGACTGAAAGACCCTGAAGTCTTTCACTGTAATGGCTTCGGCGTCATATCCATTAATACGACGAGTGAAAGTTACAGGGAAAGGTTTTCCTGCTGGCTGGTGTTGAGTTCCAGTTAATGAGATCTGATATTACATGTCCCCTGGGGCCTGTGAACCTGCTCTTTGAGCTTTGGCCCTGTACATTTGAATAAATGAGCGTTACATCGCTCTAAAGCACCGATGTGGCGCTCCCGCCAATCTCTCTTATAGCAAATCCAAAATCAGAGGGTTATGGTGATTAAATAAACGATTATAGACACAAAAAAGGACTATAATTAACCAGATATAGTTTAATCATTTTAAACAGAAGGTGACGTTGAGCGAATGCCTGCTTACTTCAGGAGAGGACTTTGATCTTTAAGTCTGTTCAATTGCCTGTTCAGTAACAACACATATCGCTGTTCTAATATGACAGATCTATAAACCACTCTGACAAAATCTATAATCATAATTAGTTTACTGGTTAAGTGGTTCATGAGTAAAATCTCACTGGACCACGGTCCTCTGCATACTGCTGGTAAGATTATAATCAGTGTAGAGATCAGATTGTGCGGAGTTAACTAGATCTACGAATCGTCCTGTGGTTGACAATTACAATAACCAGACATGGAGTTAATTGTCACCATCCCTTCTGTAAAACGGAAACATTCCCCGTACAAAGTCACTGACTGTAGTCCAGCTCGGGGTGTTTCCATTCACTGACAAAAGGAAGTGAGGTGAGAACATCCTGAGACATGACAGCAGATTATTGAGGGCTGGATTTAGAACGGGTCGCTTCAAATATCCAGCTCCCCTTTTACAAAGCGGACAGCGACAATGCAGCTACTCAGCATCTGGGTTGTGTGGGGAGCATTTCTGACAGATAATTGTGGATCACACACATTTCATTTTTTCTCTCATTTTTCAAACATGGTTTAAAAGTGAACTTTAAATAATTGTAGGTCTGATCTGCTTCTGTTTTGAACATGTTTTTCAGATCTGAGTCATGGAGATTCTGTCACTCAGCCTTTGTCCTCAGATGTTAAATCAGAAGGAGAAGAGTTGACTTTAAGTTGTACCTATGATACCACATGGAGCGACTATTATTTATCCTGGTACTGGCAACACCCAAACGCAAAGCCTGAGTTTATACTGTGGAAATACTCGAACGGTGGTGAAGATAAAGCAGTTTTGCTAAAAGCCGTTTCTCTGCAGAGCTTCAGAGCACGACTAAACTCACCAGCTTAACCATCTCGGGTCTGCAGCTGACTGACTCTGCCGTGTATTACTACACTATCACACTCACAGCGATGGAACACAGTCTCACACCTGTACAAAAACTGTCTTTAGACTGTGTGTGGGAGCTCATGTCTGATGTGGTTTGTACAGAATCTCTGGCAGATGTAGCCACAATGTTCAGCGGCGCTGTCAGCCGCTCAAACACAAACGATCAAACTGTCACCAACTGTTTGCAGGAGCGGCCAAGAGAACAAACTGCAGAATCCGATCGGACTGACAGATCATCACAGAATCAGATTTGAAGATACCCGTTCTAATTCCCACTCCCAATAACTTGTTGCTATGTCTCAGGATGCTCTCTCCTCACTTCCTTGTGTCTTCCTTTGTCTGTGAGATCCGTCGGTGGGGAACTGACTGACATTGAATGGAAACACCACGAGCTGGACTACAGTCAGATGGGGGAATGGCTGGACTTTTAGACCCAGGTGTGAGGGGAATCAAATCCTGGTCTGTTCATTAACACTAGCAAACTCGGGAATGTTAACTCGCGATTGTGATCAAAGTTTATCGGAGTTAGATGGGAATGTGGAAATCGAAGCAGAAGAGGATCAGCCATGATCTTATTGAATGGCGGAGCACGCTCGAGGAGCCGAATGGTCCACTCCTGTTCCTATCTCTTATGTTCTTATGCTCTTAATCGTGACAGAAAACATTCCAGCATTAAGAGAACATTCTGAAGCTCAATGGTCAGTGGGGGAGCTCTGTACCTGGGGTTTGTTGTAGAGATCATAGTTACAACCTGGTGAACGCTGCTCATTGTGTATAAACTGTCTCTGATTCATCAACATATTCTGATCAAATGAAATCTGTGTACAGGCCGCGGTCAAAGACTGCAGCAAACTGACAGGGGAGAAGGGGAAGGGTTGTTCATTATGACAGACAGGCACAAAAGCTGCACCAAAAGGCAATGAGTAAATGAAAGTCATGAAATAGATCTATGAAAATCGATTATGGTACAAACGCGAGTTGAAATCCGCAGGTGTTCCTCAGCTCTTCTTGTTTGGTGTTTGTTTTGGATGTTTTCGGAAGGTCCCCCTAACCCTCACTGAGGAGGCTGCTTTACCCTCCTGTTTAACGGTGTGAGAGCGCCCTCTAGTGGGCGCTAAATGGCACTCCCAGTGGGGTTTTTGACGGGATCCGCTCTATCTCTGCAGCAGTGTGGGCTCCATGGCACAGAAATACACGGCGCTGTCCGAGAGAAGAGCCCCGGCGATATTTAAAGGAACCGTTTTGTTTCCTTTGTGCAAATCAGCAGAGAACCTGCCTGGTAAGTTTGGAGACCTTTGTTTATTCCCCGTGCTATATATCTTCAGCAAATATTTCGGAGCTTCCCCGCGATACTGGACGTACCAGAACAGAGTCGGGGAACTGTAGGTTGTCGAATAACTGCAGTCCAGTGTTATGCTCTGTCCTTCCAGAATCATTAAATCAGAGGGATCCTGGGACACTGAATCCGCGCTTTTCGTTCCTGAAACACAAATGCAGAATGTTTCAAAAGTCAGGGAGTAAATATAACTCATGTAAACACACTGACTATGTAGATATATACTCACCAGGCAGCAAGGCCATTAGTATCAGTAACGTACATGGTGAGCACATGGCGTCTTGTATTGAGTTCGACAGAAAATCACAGATTATTCTAAATATGTTGATTCCTCTAGTCTGATATTGAAGTGTAAGCCAGAACAGGATCAGACTTCACTTACTGAGAAACAGGGGGGCGTTTACCCGGGAGGGGATTGGCTGGTGTGTCAGAGCTGATGACAGTTCCTCATCAATCAATGAGAGCTGTAGGCAGTCGCTTTACCTCTCTCTCTCTCTCCCTCTTTCTGACATTTTTAGTTTATCTGCCTCTCTGCTGGGTCAAACTCTCCTTAAAATAAATATTCCGTCCTCAGCAAAACGCATAGAAATGAATCCAAGTAAACAGGGGGATGAATACAGAATATGACAAATTTGGCGAGCACGCGGTTACGCGTGAAGACCTCCAGGCGGCGTGACCGTCAGTCTGGAGTTTTCGCATTGAAATCGGACTTAAAGTTAATCAATAGATGCCGTTTCTGATTGTCTCATTCAGTGAAGCCATATTGACTACAGGGTATAGGGGCGGCGCGGTAAATATAACTTGCACAGGTACGGAAAGGAAATATGAAACAAATGTGCATTTAAAGCTGAATGAGTGAAACCATTTAGGGGTTCCGAGGCAGACAATGACGAACCAGCAAATAGCGCTGTTAAATTCAAGCATTCTGAGCCGGCGATGACCATTGGAGTTAGAAATACCCCAGAGATCAAATAATCCTGAAAAAATAACCTATTGTTATGCAGAGAAAAAGAACTTCATTCCCAGTGACGGGTCAAGAGCTCTTTGCATTGAGGCAGCCAATCCCTGGGTGAGCCATTGAATGACGTCTGAGGGCAGCATCCAATAATATGCCGACTGGTGAGAACGTCACTCATCAGTCATTCAATATATGAGGAGAATGTGAAGCTCTCCGCTCTCCCCCTCCTCTCCACCATTGAGGGTCCTGGAATCGGCAGCAAGTCCCAGTCTGGAAATCAGACCCTGATTGATCCGCCTTTTGTCCATCTTCGTCGTCATGAACAGAAACCCCCACAAATACCTGTTTCCAGTTGGAGCCCTGTTGCTGTTGATATTGTGTGAGTTTGTTTATCTCAACAGATGCATTGTCTTACCAAACTCTTAATATCCTGTCGTGGTTTGAGTAATTTTTCCTTTGTTCACAGCAGTACAGTGTGAGGATCAGAGCTCCCACCCTGAGCAGGTGGTGTCTCGGGAAGGGGAACGGGTTGAACTGGACTGTCGGCTCTCTGTTGATACAGGCGATACCGTAGCCTGGTACAGACAAACACTGACAGGGGCTCCGACATTTATCGCCTCCATATACCAGGGGAATATGACCAAAGGACGCTACACACTGACCTTTGACCGAGCAAAGGAGTCCAATACCATCTCTATAGACAACACAGCTGATAAAGACGCCGGAATGTATCACTGTGCGAAGCAGGCACAGTGAGTCAAAGAGTGGATCCGGCTGTACAATATCTTGTTCACTGCCGTGTCTCCACTGAGCCTTTACCTTTTCCTCAAACGGGGCCTTTAGAAATGCCGGCGATGTACAGAAACGTTACTTTCCCATTTTCAAACCTCCATCTGGATTAAGTTATAAAATCCCAAGGCTGTTTCAGTAGTTACTGTACCCAGAAACATATTTCGTCCCCACACTCAGAGATGAAAGCTTTGGGAGAAGGTATAAAATATCCCGGAACCGTGAGGAAAGCTCAACCACTCTCACTGTTAACACGGTTCAGCTGTTAGACGCTGCGATGTATTACAGTGCCGTGAAACAAAGAGACAAGTATCTTGTACAAGGATTCATTTGACATGGGGACTGAGGAGACAACCAGCTCGTGGGTTTTCGAAGTGCGTGTGATACAAATAAAATCAGTTTTAAAAATGGCAACTTTCGTCATCAGAGCAATTTAATAGAACAAAATAATATTTAGTTATCGGTACGACAGGATTCGACCTGTAAAAAATATAAGGTAATATAATATAAATATAAACAATGAAACGCTAAACCAATCAGAACGATGAAAGAAGCACTCCTTGCTATTGAGTACAGTTCCTGTACCTACATGTTTACAGCCAGAATCACGAATACTAGATACATCCTTACAGTTCACAGGTTAATAAGCAAACAGGAAACAGCTGGCATTAGATGAACACGAATTGGGTAAACACATTGAGCAGCCGGATAACTAAAGAAACCAATTTAAAGTGACGTGGAATTTCTGCTCTTGGATCGGTTGGAACTGATTGTTGTTCACACGATGTAAGAAGCAATTTGTTGATCTGTTGCTCCCGAACCCAGCGGCTCATATCTGAACATGTCAGTTGTCTGAAGACCAGCAAGCTCCTCTCCTCCATGTGGAGGGAACTGAGGGGAATCCTGTGTTTTCTGACAGTGACTCTGGAAAGGAACATATCAGGCGCTTGGTGTTCAAATCCAATAAAATTATTCACTAACAGAATGAAATGTACCCCACAATGGAATCATCATCTTCCGGCAAATCCCAGCGGTCTTTTATTCAGATGCATGTTTCAGACAATTAAAATATCTCCAAAGGGAGTAGGGAGTTCAAAAAGAAATGCAGTTTTCTCGTTTTTGCAACTTTTCCTTTAAGGCTTTCTTTTTCCTTTGGTTTTCAAACTCGTTATTTATACTTTCTTTTATTTATTTTTCTTATTTCATTAATATGCTCTCATTGACATGAATTAGCAAAGTTTTCTACCCTTTCCCTCACTCATTTTTCTCTTCTGCTGCCCATGTGTGTGTTTCCAATTCTCTTTATTTCGCACTTTTTGAACCCTGTCTCTTCTCTATTTTCTAGTTTAAGCTCATTCACTGTAGCTTTCCATTATTATTACCGGATACCCCAAAACGCAGCAGAGCAGCTCCCCCACTGGGTGTAGGTTTCTGGACGGACTCTCCGTCTATTAGTTCCGCTTTGACCTCACGGCGCAGAGATAGGTGGCCCTCACTGTCATGGTGCTGAATTTAGTGCCTCCCCGGGTTGAAGCAGTGATCCGTTCTTCTTAAATGTCTCACTTGTGGCCATCACCCGATGCTTGAGGGGCTGATTCGGGCCATGTCTGTCCCAGCAATGAACGGAGCGGTAGCCGAGCAGTTCATGGATGCGATCCCCGCTTTACGGAGAACCAGCCGCCCAGGGAGCTGCACCACCTCATCCTCACTTGTCACATCCGTGTGGAGAAGTGTGTAAACCAGCACGAAAACTCGGTAAATCCGGAACATTATTGGACCGGATGAAATGCTGGTAGAATGAATTGTTCACGGAGATCGAGTTAGAACTAGGACACGGTTATTATATTATATTATATTATATTATATTATATTATATTATATTATATTATATTATATTATATTATATTATATTATATTATATTATATTATATTATATTATATTATATTATATTATATTATATTATATTATATTATATTATATTATATTATATTATATTATATTATATCGAGGAAAATTAACAACCAGCTAAACAGCCGCTTCAGGTCCAACTCAGAAGTTTCTTCGAGTAAAAGAAAACTAAAAAGCCTGTGCTCCCGGACCTCCCTCATTCGGTGCTTCTTACGGACTGCTGCCTACACAGTGTCTCGACTCACACGCGGTACCCCACACTCCGTCTTTCTGCAGGATACCAGCTCACACTCTAACTTCAGAGCGGGCCGCCCACACTCAGTGTTTCACACTGCCCTCTTGTGGCGTATACTACTGATTGCGAGGTGCTTTTATTGCTGCTGAATTCGACAAGTTGTATTTCATAGGAGGGTTGTAAATGGGAACAGATTTTTCCTCGGTAGCCGAGCAGTTCATGGATGCGATCCCCGCTTTACGGAGAACCAGCCGCCCAAGGAGCTGCACCACCTCATCCTCACTTGTCACATCCGTGTGGAGAAGTGTGTAAACCAGCACGAAAACTCGGTAAATCCGGAACATTATTGGACCGGATGAAATGCTGGTAGAATGAATTGTTCACGGAGATCGAGTTAGAACTAGGACACGGTTATTATATTATATTATATTATATTATATTATATTATATTATATTATATTATATTATATTATATTATATTATATTATATTATATTATATTATATTATATTATATTATATTATATTATATTATATTATATTATATTATATTATATTATATCGAGGAAAATTAACAACCAGCTAAACAGCCGCTTCAGGTCCAACTCAGAAGTTTCTTCGAGTAAAAGAAAACTAAAAAGCCTGTGCTCCCGGACCTCCCTCATTCGGTGCTTCTTACGGACTGCTGCCTACACAGTGTCTCGACTCACACGCGGTACCCCACACTCCGTCTTTCTGCAGGATACCAGCTCACACTCTAACTTCAGAGCGGGCCGCCCACACTCAGTGTTTCACACTGCCCTCTTGTGGCGTATACTACTGATTGCGAGGTGCTTTTATTGCTGCTGAATTCGACAAGTTGTATTTCATAGGAGGGTTGTAAATGGGAACAGATTTTTCCTCCTTCTTGGTGCTGTTCGTTTATCCAGATAGATCCTAATCCCCGCCTTCCTTTGCAAAACCCAACATCTACACTGTGTTTCTCTCCTCCAGTCTAGTTTGATTATTCCTGTCATAAAATATGCTTTTATTTATTGAGCCTTTGCCTTTCCCAGGGGTGTGCATAGTGACAGCTTCTTGCTGCTGTTTCAATATATCAACAGTAATAATAACATTGGTAAATGATAATCAAAGAGCGAAATAAACTCTTTCATTCAATTAGCATTTTTCACTATTACTGAAACCTCGAAGGGCTGATAGCCATTGAAACACTGATTGAAGTGTGGTCATTGGTTAATGTAGGAAATGTAATGTTTAATTTCCATTCGGCAACTCTCACATATGGCAATGTGACAATGACTGCATAACTTGTTTTTGTGATGTCGATTGAGGGATAAACATTGTTAATTCTAAAGCTCTTCTTCGATACAGTATCATGAGCCATTTTACATTCACCTCAGCAGAGAGTTTCAGACTCGGTTAATGTCTCATCGAAAAGACGTCACCTCCGGCGTTGCAGTTCACCTTCAGTGATGCACCTGAGCGTCAGCCATGATTTTCGTGCTCAAGCCCTGGAGTGAGATTGAACCCAGAACCTTGTGATTCAGCTGGGAGTCTGGTACAGACTGAACAAGGACTGACAATGTGTAAGAAAATATAAAAGGTCATATACCAATTTCAAAGCAATGGTGCTATTTTTCAAAGTTCTTTGCAGCCTTCTGGACTCAAGGTTGCGTTCAATAATCATAGATCATGACCTTTGCCTCCATCTTATTCATGTTTCATTCTTTTGCTGGTTCGGCCTTGTCTCGTTTCTTTCTTTATTCCTTTGGATGGCTGCTACGGAACCATACACCTCATTTGGAGAAGTCATGAGTTTCTTTAGAATACTCATTACCATTTATTTTGGCTTTCTAAAATTATTTGATGGGATGTTGGCGTCGCTGACAGGACCCATTTGTTGCCCATCCATAATTGCCCTTGGACCGAATGGTTCCTGAGGCTATTTTGGAAGGCAGTTAAAATCCAACCATATTGCTATGGTTATGGAGTCTCATGTAGACCATACCCGATAAGGATGGAAGATTTCCGTCCCTAAAGGATATTGTTGAACCAATAAATGTTGCTTTCATGGTCACTATCACAAAACTAGCTTTCGTTTCCAGATTTTGTGATTTAAATTTAAATTTCACCACCTGCTGTGTGGAGGGTTTTAAACCGGTGCACGACACCCTTGAGTCGCTCAATTACCAATGCAACAACATAACCACTACGCTACTGTCTCCCTATTAAATATACCCACTGCCACAAAGCAGGCAACGAGGGTCAAAACGAATAAAAGCAAATAGAACCTGTCGGCGGGTCTGCCTGTGCAGGGTTACTGCCGGTTGTCTCTATAATGCTCAGGAGGTAACAGGGAGGAACTGCGCCCTCTATCGGCATCTCTTAGAATTTTGCACAATCGGAACAAAGAGAAAAATGAAAATTTATCCGTGGCAGAATTCAATGACCAGCTTTAGGCAACAATTTCAGAAAATTCAACTGTGCAACTATGAAGGATATATGAGTGATGCTAAAGAAAAGGGAATCCTACTTTGTTTGGGATCTTTTTCATTCATGACTTAATCCAATCTTTAAACTGTGTGCATGATACTCGTTATTTTCCATTTTCTTTCATTTATTTTTCCAACCTTGTCGCTTTTTCTGAAATTTGCACTTGCGATTGCTGCACCGATTCGCTTTGTTTTTGTCGCTCACTCATTTTGGCTTGCGTGTTTTCTTCCTTTCCCTGCGTCTAAGTTTCCACCTCTCTTCATTTCTGAACCCCTTTAAATCTTCATATATTTCCTTCGTTTTGCGCTCAACGACACTCAACCCCGCACCTCCACCACGCCCTCACCCACCACCCCACCACCCCACACACATACAGCCCTCGTATTATTATTATCGCCCCACCAACAACGCCGATCGTGGAAACACGGTAGAACGGCGTTCCCACTCTGTGTACGAGCTCTCAGTTTGCTTGTTACACTGTGGCTCACGGTGCAGAGATAGGTGGCGGTGTCTGTAACCCCAGCGCCGCTCACAGTCAGGATACTGAGTTTGTTGTCTTCCGGATTGAAGCAGTGATCCTCCCGTGTTGATCAGTTCCTCGTGTGGCCATCTCTAGATGTTGGGGGTGCTGATTAGGGAGCTGCCTGTACCAACTCACCGTGTTCACCCCACTGGTGATGGTGCAGATCATGGACAGGATTCCCGCTTCACTAACATCCATCCGCACTGGGCGCTGCGTCACCTCATCTTCACAGGTCACTTCAGTGTAGGTCAAAATAGATAAGAAGAAACAGACTCTGCAAATTCGGAGCATTATCAGGTCACATGAAATACCGGCTGAAGCAATTGTCCACGGAGATCAGGTTCGAGCCAGGAAATGGATATTATGTTCAGAAGATTCAACAAGGAGACAAACACACGCTTCAGGTCAATCTCAGAGACGTCTTTGTCGAAATAACGAAAGAAGCCGAGCCTTGATGTTTACCGCTTCAGGATTCACACTAACACCGGTTCACATTGTCACTGAGCTCATATCTGGCCACCTACAATGACTACTTCACAGTGAAATCGGCTCACACTGTCTGAGCTAACACAGGGCCGCCCACATTCATTGTTTCTCACTGGTTCACACTGCCCTCTGGTGGTGTGAACCGGTAATTGCATGCTGCAAATGTTCATATGAATTCCAGCCAAGCTGCAGTTCAAATGATAGTTGTAAATGAAAGCAGCTATTCCCGCCTCTCTGGTATACGTCTATTAACTGTGGAT
Source organism: Cetorhinus maximus (assembly GCF_964194155.1). Classification (NCBI taxonomy): domain Eukaryota; kingdom Metazoa; phylum Chordata; class Chondrichthyes; order Lamniformes; family Cetorhinidae; genus Cetorhinus; species Cetorhinus maximus. The sequence continues at coordinate 163,729 of NW_027596331.1, forward strand.
GATCTACCCCGCCATTTCAAGTGAAACGTCCAACGCTTCCGTTGCATTTTTCTCCTGCATTCAGGCTGAAGCTTTATTCTACACTGATCATTCACAGTGTGACAAGAGGAATGTCCTGATATTGATCGAAAATCTCATTTTATGGTTTGAACCAGCGTGTTTCGCCATATGGATGCAGTGCGAGCTTTTCCATCGAATATTTATACCCTACCACGGGCAACTCATAATAATACATTAGGTTGGACAAGACAAAGTTCCTGCTCAAAATTATTCGTTGCTCCCACGTTCGTTTCTTAATCACCTTTTCTTCAATGAAGTTACTGAACACGTTTGAGTCTGGAAATCGCCCCAACACTGAGCAGATGTAGACTCTCTGTGCCCTCTAGTGGCGGTGACGTGGTAGTGCAAGGCATAGCCGTCCAGTACTTTTTCGCTTTCCGAATTCCAGATTCCTTTCGACAATCTGCAAGCCTAACCTCCGCGCACTGTTGTTTTTTTCATTTTTATGCTTCATCTTTGCATTTTTGCCCTTAGCGTTTGCTGATGAATCGGATTTCCTAATTACACCTTCAACAGGACTACCATTTGTGTATTTGCTTGTACCATTCCCACAGCTCTTCTCCTGGGACACCGTCTCCCTTGTCATTTAACCTCTCCTGCTTTGCACCCTATCACTTTGATACTTGTGCGCTTCCGCCTTAGCCTGCATTTGTACTTGCCTAAAATCCATTCTATTTGTACCTATATTTTCCAGTTCTGATAAACCAAACCGAATAAAACTTTGACTGTTTCTCTCTCTAAAGCTGCTATAGGCCCTGCTGAACGTCTGCAGAATTTTGCATTCACATTTCGGACACTATTCACTTCCTATCGCAATGAGGGAGGCCATGCCGCAAATTCTTTCTCAATAATTCGGCGATGCCTCAACTCCCTCCCCCAATGTGCCCCCAAATATTTCCTTTAACTGGTTATGTGACTAGTAGGCTTCAATTCCAGCTGGGATTTTATTTCACACATTCGTCATTTTCTGTGTGTAGATCTGAGTCATGGAGATGATTCTGTCACCTGGCCAGTGTTAAGACAGAAGGAGAAGCGGTGATCATCTTCTGAGATTCTATAGACTCTGGAACAGTTCCTACAGATTGGAGGGTAACTAATGTAACTCCACTATTTAAAAAGGGAGACAGAGAGAAAACAGGGAATTATAGACCAGACAGTCTGACGTCGTTAGTGGGGAAAATTCTAGAGTCCATGATAAAAGATTTAATAGCTGAGCACATTGAAAACAGTGGAAGAATCGGGAAGAGTCAGCATGGATTTATTAAAGGGAAATTATGCTTGACTAAATCTACTGGAAGTTTTCGAGGATGTAACTAGTAGAGTTGAAGCAGGGGAGCCAGTGGATGTGGTTTATTTGGACTTTCAGAAGGCTTTCGACAAAGTCCCCCATAAGAGATTGGCATGTAAAATTAAAGCGCATGGGATTAAGGGTAGTGTATTGAGATGGATAGAAAACTGGTTGGCAGACAGGAAACAAAGAGCAGGAATAAATGTGTCTTTTTCCGCATGGCAGGCAGTGACCAATGGGGTACTGCAGGGATCATTGCGGGGACCCCAGTTATTCACAATATCTATTAATGATTTAGATGAGGGAATTAAATGTAATATCTCCAAATTCGCAGATGACACAAAGCTGGGTGGGAGGGTGAGCTGTGAGGGGAATGCAAAGATTCTTCAGTGTGATTTGGACAGGCTGAGTGAGTGGGAAAATGCTTGGCAGATGCAGTATAATGTGGATAAATGTGAGGTTATCCATTTTGGTAACAAAAACAGGAAGGCAGATTATTATATAAGTGGTTATAAATTGAGAGAGGGGAATGTGCAACGAGGCCTGGGTGTCCTTGTACATCAGTCGCTGAATGTAAGCATGCAGGTGCAGCAGGCGGTAACGAAGGCAAATGGTATGTGGCCTTCATAGCCAGAGGATTCGAGCACGGGAACAGGGATGCCTTGGCGCAGTTGTACAGGGCCTTGTTGAGACCACTCCTGGAATATTGTGTGCAGTTTTGGTCTCCTTATCTGAGGAAGGATGTACTTGCTATGGAGGGAGTGCAGCGAAGGTTTATCCAACTGATTCCTGGGATGGCAGGACTGACATATGAATAAAGATTGAGTCGATTAGGATTATATTCGTTGGAGTTCAGAAGAATGAAGGGGGATCTCGTAGAAACCTATAACATTCTAACAGGACTAATGGTAGATGCGGGAATGATGTTCCCAATAGTGGGGGAGTCCAGAACCAGGGGTCACAGTCTGAGGATATGGGGTAGACTATTTAGGACTGAGATGAGGAGAAATTTCTTCATCCAGAGAGTGGTGAGCCTGTGGAATTCGTTACCACAGAAAGTAGTTGAGACCAAAATATTGTATGATTTAAAGAAGGAGTTAGATATAGCTCTTGGGGCGAAAGGGATCAAAGGGTATGGGGAGAAAGTGGGAGCAGGCTATCGATTTGGATGATCAGCCATGATCATAATGAATGGTGGAGCAGGGTCGAAGGGCCGAATGGCCTACTCCTGTTCCTAGTTTCTATGTTTCTATGTTATTACTGCTCCTTGGGACTCAAAGTGATAATCACAGCTCAATCCTCGCACAGAAACTCCCGCCACTTCGTACGACGGTGGTTGTTCTTGCCAACACCAGTTATAACGCGGATCAATTGTGAGACCAGGACTAAATAATTATTTCGAAAATTTGCCATTTGCTTCTGGTAAATTACGATATCAGCCATACATGTCTTTAATTGGCGCACATTACACTGATTCCCCGACTTTCTCTGAATTTGTTTCATAAAGTTTACAAGCACTCGCTACCAGATGGCAGGAGGAAGATGTTCAGCTGTTGGTTTGATGGTCGGGACGGATTACAGGTTGAGTTTTTATTCTTATTTATTTATTTATTAGCCAGCATTCATTGCCCATCTCTAGTTGCCCTTGGGACGATGTTGGTGAGCTGCCTTCTTGAACCGCTGAAGTCCATGTGGTTTACTTACAGCCACTGTGCTGTTAGGAAGGGAGTTCCAGGATTTTGACTCAGCGAAAGTGAAGAAACGGAGATATGTTTCCAAGTCAGGATGGTGAATGGCTTGGAGAAGAACTTCCAGGTGGTGGTGTTCTCATTTTTCAGCTGACCTTGTCCATCTCGATGAGAGAGATTACGGGTATGGAAGGTGCTGTCAAAAGAGGCTTGATGTGTTTATTTAATTACTTAATTTTCAATTCAGAAATCATTAACCAATGAATGTCTGTGGTTCAGTTGGTTCGCTAATAAATTGCTGTGAACACGTTTATTTTTAATATAAGCATGCTTTGAATATTTCTAATGATCAACTCACCCAACGTTGTTGAGCAGATACTGAGCAGATTCGAAAATCGATCAAACAGCCAATACCCTCCCTTTCACCATTTAATTCATTTCAAATGCGACGTAATTTAAATCCCTAAGCGTCCACTGGCCGTCTGTATCGGCTGCGGCGTGTTTTCACACTCAGAGAGCAGCTCCTTTAATTGGCTTCCCTACCAGAACAATATTAACAGTTTTCCATCCCTGTCCTTGCCTCACAGATTGAACCTGATAAAGGGCCAACACTAGGTTTAACCATCGTCCAGTACCCAGATGTGAGATGAGCAAATTCACTTTCTCCGTTTCTCTCCGCGCCGAAGGATTGGAGATCCCAGGGGTGGTGAGATCAGAGGTTTAATTGAAGACAAAAGAGTTTTAAGCTGATTGGATGTCAGCGGGTGACGCTGCCAGGAATAAACCAATGAGCAGAGCAGCGAATGTTACTCAATCCCTTGCGAATTCTTGAATAAAACAATTTCAGTTTCAGCCCCTCCTGCTCAAATCCGCCCGAGCTCTCTGCAAACATGTCTCCTGTTACTTTGTATTTATCCCTCACAGCTGCAGCTCTTTTAACCGGTAGGTTCACAAGTTGCACATCTCTGTGTTTCGCATCTTTACCAAACATTACGTTTACTCGGGCAGTTCTCTCAACACATGGGTAACAATGGATTGATCCCAGGTGAGGAAATCATCCGTATCCACTTTGCCCCAACACGGGCTTTGACAAACACTCGAGTTTTTAACCCATAGACGGTTTTCCCTTTGCCCTCCAAATTACAGGAAACAAAGGCGAAATGTCCGTTAAAGGGAGGTTTATTTAATTGGTCCAAACAGCTTCCCGTTACAGCCCCGGAGCTGCGGGAAATCTACATCTGTTTAGTTGTCCTGATTCAGTTCTCAGGTTATTGTTCAGGGTAACGGGCCGATTCTGGGGGAGACGTAGTGAAGTGACATTGTATAATTGAATATCTCTCTGGGCTCTTACAGGACATTGTGGAGGAAACTCCGTTTCACAGACACCGGCCGCAGTCACAGTGAGTGAAGGACACAATGTTCAGTTGCTCTGCAATTTTACAGCTACAACCACCAGCACCCCTGAACTGTTCTGGTACCGTCAGTATCCCAGCGGATCCATGGAGTATCTGCTGCAGAGGAATAAATTCAGCGAGGACACAGGAAGATTCCCGGGAGATCGTTTTTCAGCGGCGTTTGATGATGTGAATCGCACGGTCCCGCTGAAAGTATCTAAAACTCAACTGAGAGACTCCGCGGTGTATTACTGCGCACTGAGACCCACAGAGTCTCAGAGCTGGGCTGAAACTGTACAAAAACTGCCAGAGAGTCTCTCTCAACATAACCGTGCGGTAGGCTAACAATATGATCAGGGGTGAGTCTGACCTGATTCATGAATTTCCGATATCTCGTACTTTTAATTCTATTATATAGTTCATTCGTAATACGTATATTATGAACATTTATTCTTGCAGTCAGTTTCTTGATGCCCCAAAGTGTCTCACCGTCACTGTTATAATGCAATACAGAAAGCTCAGCGTCAGTTGGCCCCAGCATGATCCTACAAACAGAAATGTTTCAATGGCCTACCCGTTCCGGTGACGGTAATTGATGGATAGATATTGTCCAGGACAATTTCCTCCTCCTTCTTCCAAAGCGGAGCCGGAGGCATCCTGCACAGTCGATTTAAAAGCCGTCCGCTCTGACGGTGCACCATTCCCTAAGGGCTGCACTGGGGTATCAGCATTGATCCTGGGCCTCAAGTCTCTGAAAAGGGATTGGAAGCTTGAAGCTCCTGATTCAGAGGTGATAGGGCTAATACCGGAGCCTCATCTGATAAACAATGGTTTCAAATTAGCCCTTGTGCTGTTAATTCTAAGACACCTGTATCTTTATGATAGTTAATATATAATGTATATGTGCACATGCAGGTAGGTGAGTGCAAAGTTTTATAGAGGTGATCAGCCTGATTATTCACAGGCAGATTGGCATCGGCCTCTCGGTGGTTCTACCACCTCCTCTCCCTGAACAGGATGTCAGTTTCCATCAGGTTCACCCCAGTAAATGCCCGGACTGTATTTCCCGACAGACTGCCGGTGTCCTGTTGAGCAGAAAATATCTCTGAACAGACTGGAGACCAAATCCGGGAAACCCCAGGATGTGTTGACCGCTCATCAGTACAATCCAGGAAGGAGGACAGGTTGAAATAAAGAAAAGCAACTAAATCATACATTACTGGTCTACGTGGAAACAAGCAGACAATAAATTTAATCCCTGGATGGAAACATCATTCGACAAGAGAAAGAAAGACTTTTCCTGATGTCGCGCTTTTCCTGACTCAGGACGTCCGGAAGCCTTTCGAACTTCAGCAATTACGTTTCCAGTGAAGTCACTGTTATGATGTTAGAAACATTATTTCCACAGAGGGCAGTGGAGATGTTTACTTCTCTGCTAGAATGGGTTGTCACTCTGACCCTGGATTAAAGGAATTTATGGATCCAGGTATTTTCCGGATACTTTGAACTTGTGGCAAATAGCAACCAGAACATTTGGCAACAACATGTCTTTCCCTCTCTGTGTTTCTGCCGCATTGAGGAATATTGATCAAAAAATTATGCTACCCTCCTTATACAGGCTACCCCGTGATAACGGACCACGAAATACAATGGCTTAGCGAGTTCACTCTCTTGATCTCCTGTGTTATTCTCCTCCACATACCATGCAGTAAGACGGCATTGGCAACCATGAACTTGCATTGAATTTGTCCATGATTATGCTTGGTAAACTACTGCGGTGGTTTAATGTTGCCTTCTGCAGTATGGGTAACCTGGAAACTCTCCTGTTCTTACTGCCTGCTATCAGGCGTATTGAAAGGATTTACAAGCTGATAATTAACCTGCTTGGTCGCATTAGGAACGCACACTCGGTGGCTAACAAGTCTTGAAATGGGACTTGAACCGGGCACTTCTGACCAAGAGGACAGGGACACTGCCTTTGCTCCGGCATATCTCGTTCTGTGCTTTGACAGCAGTAATCCACATAAAGGTTCTTGCCCTAAATGCGCAATCGTTTGCGGTGAACTGTCACGACGCCAAGGTATTTCCGCAGCTGTCACCTGTGACAGTGGGGAACTGACGGCTTTGTGATTTTTGCCAAAGATAACGTCTTTCAGCGCCATCTAGTGGAATCCTGTCTGTGTAACAGCGATTCTCAATCTATTCTCGAATATTGCTGCATGACATTGCTGGATAATTATTGTCAGATTATTAAGGTTTCTATTCCTTCGATTTTATTATTACCATAACTGCTGTATTTTTCATTGTTTTGCTTTTTCTACCTTTACTAGTGAAAACTAATTCCGAGATTATTTGTCTTAGTTTTCTGACAAGCCTCCATCATTAACAAGGTAAGCGCTCATTTGCACAGATAGATGAAATTCACCTTCATAAATTCATAAATCCAAAACTGATAAAGTTGGATTGTTCCTTTGTAATAATGGAAGGCTTGATACGGCGCTAAAAAAAAGGATATTGAATGATGTATATATTTCCATTGAACATTAATCTTCATGTTCCAAATTATAAATATTAAAGTGCTGTGTTATTATGTTAAATTGCACGGATGAAGCGATTTACACTTCTCTTTACTGATTTTAGCTGTTTTGCTTTCATCCTGGAGCCCATGGGCTTGTTGTCTTCTCAGTCCCCATGTCGATTCAGTTACAGTACAGGCTCCACGCATTTTTGTTTCACCGTGTTTCACTGCACTGTAATACACGGCAGCGTCAGACAGCCGAAACGTGTTAACAGTGAGAGTGGTGGATCCTTTCTCACCGTTCACAGATGCTGCAAACCTTACCCGAACTCTTTCATTTCTGAGAGTGGAGACGAGATACTCGGGAGCTTGATTGGAGAATTGCCTGTACCAGAAAACAAAGTCATTTGCAGCGAAAGTGGCAACGTGGTGAAGCGAAATGGTTTGAGCTGCAGTCATTGGGTAAAACAATACCTGAAACGCCTCCGAGTGACAAGAAATGGCTGTCAAAACAAACAAAAAAATTAACATAACAGTTTATAAAAGGAGAATCAAATAAAGTGCTTATGGATAAAGGAATAATAAACTTATCGATCTTTCTATCTATCTCTCTATCTATCTCTTTCTCTCCATGCTTATTTTTCTTTCTTTCGCATATGGATCTGTCCAGGTATATGAGAATCAGAAGTCTTTTTCTGCCCATCCCTTTACTTGATGTGTTGTAGAACCAAACAGAGAAAATTTTATTTAAAATATTTCGATATTCTGTGTCTGCAGTAACAGCGAGAGGATGATGCAACTTCATCCAGACTGAAGCTTCAAAAAGGAAAGAGTAAAATTTCTGAATATCAGCGGAGTTTCAAAAGTTCCTGGTGTGAGGAAAGCGGGTGAAACACGACAACAAACAAGGTATTGTACAGCCGGATCCGCTCTTTGTCTCATTGTGTTCCCATCGCACAGTAATGCATTCCGGCGTCCTGGGCCGCGATGCCATCTATAGAGATGGTATTGGAATTCTTTGTTCGGTCAACGGACAGTGTGTAGCGTCCTCTGTTCATATTCCTCTGGTATATGGATCCGATAAAGGCAGGAGCCCCTGTCAGTGCTTGTCTTAACCAGGCTACGGTACGGCTTGTACCAACAGAAAGCCGACAGTCCAGTTCAACCCGTTCCCGTTCCCTTTCCCGAGACATCACCTGCTCAGGGTGGGAGCGCTGATCCTCACACTGAGCGGCTGCGAAAAAAAGAAAAATCATTCACAAACTGCACGGTATTAAGAGTTTGGTGAAACAAGGCGTCTGATCAGAGAGTTCACGCTGATGACGCTGGTTCCGATTTCCTTCTCAAAAGGGCATTAGCGTTTGTTTACACAGCAATCGACAATGGCTTCATGATCATCATTAGACTTTCAATAGCAGATTTTTTATTAAATTCAAATTCTACCATCTGCTATGGTGGGATTGTGAACCCAGGTTTCGAGAGAACTACTCTCGATCGCTGGAGTACTAGTCCAGGGGCAGTGCCACGACGTCATCGCCACCCCTCACACATTGCCTTTTGATGCTGTTTCGGTGCCTGTATGTAATATTGAACAACGCCTCCCCATCTCTCCCGACAGTTCCCGGCAGTCTTTGACCACGGCCTGTTCACAGGGTTTATTTTGATCAGAGTGTGTTGCTGGGTCAGAGAATGTTTATGCACAATGAGCAGTTTTCACAAGGTAGTGACTGTGATCTTTAACACAAACCCAAAGTACAGAGTTCCCCCACTGACCATTGAGCTTCAGAATGTTTCCTTAAAGCTGGAATATTTTCTGTTCCCATTAACAATCCCGAGATTGCTGATGATAATTAATAGGCCAGGATTTCAGTCTCCTCACCCCCGTCTCTAAAAGTGCAGTCATTCCTCTATCAGGAGGACTGGACGGCAGCTCGGGTTGTTTGCATTCAGTGTCAGACAGCTCACCACCGACGGATCTCACAGGCCAATGGAGGCACAAGGAAGTAAGGTGAGAACATGTGTTTGAGCGACTGACAGTCATACCTGCATCTGCCGAGATGCCATATAACCTGAAACTGGCAGCAGCTAGAATCTATAGTTAAAATAAATTTTTGTAGAGGGGTCACACTGCTTTCCATCACTGTGAGTGTGAGAGTCGCAGTAATACACGGCAGCGCCTGTCAGCTGCAGAACCGAGATGGTTAAACTGGTCAATTTATTCGAGGTCTGGAGCTTTACAGAGAATCGGCTTTAAACAAAATGTGCTTTATCTTCACCACCACCCGAGTGTTTCGCCAATATAAACTCAGGCAGTGAGTCTGGGTGTCGCTCATTGTTGTATCATAGGTACAGTTAAAGTTACTGTTCAGGCGCCACTGATCAGGTTGTAAGAGGTTAAGCGTTTAATCGCCGACCTATGTGACAGTTCCTATTTCTAGGATGTGCAGTTTGAGCTGTCCTGGCTTAATATTCAGAACAGAAGCAAAGGATTTATATCATTAAACTACAGACTGTAACAAGGAAGGTGAAAAGATTATGGATGAAAAAATGAAAACAGGCAACGAGACGGAATGAACAGGGAAAATACATCGAAAGGCAGGAGGTCAGTTAAGGTTCCACAGGTGCATCTGTAAAGTTTATTTTCATTATAAATGTGAGCAGTTGATACAATTTTGCAAGTGGACCTCACCTGTTCATGTTGGTGTTGTGTTTCATTGTAGTTTAAATAAACCCCTGTTAATCTTACGGTGACGGCTGAATTATTGCTTCTGTTTTAATACTGCCTCTAACTGGAACTCTCAGCGTGAGCTTTTGTACAGTATCCGCTATATCACTGTAGTACTGTGGGCACCATAGAAATACTCGGCGGTGTCGGAGAACAGGGCTTTGATAATCATTAACTCAGTAATTTCGGCAGCTTTACTAACCGTCGAAGAGAATCTCTCTGTAAAGTCTGGGTTGGTTTTGCTATCCCTCCATAGGGAGAAAACACTAACTGTGCAGGGTGCCCAGGCTGCTGACTGTAACAGAACAGATGAGGGCTGGGGTCGATTGTTTTCAACGTGCACTTTATGGTGACATTTCCTCCCTGTTTAACCGTCATTTCAAATACTGACTGTTCCACTGAATCTTTATGGCTCCATTCTGACATAGATAATGAGAATATTTATCGTACACTATCACAACAAGCGCTTTGCTGTTAACGATGTTTGAGATACGGCAGCCAGGGGCAGAATGAATTTTTAATGGGAAGCATATACTTACTGAGAGGCGATATAATGAGTGGCCTGAGATAGTTCCACGTGATGTTCCCTGGGTCTGTAACTTTGCAGTCTGTGAAATCCTGTCAGGCTAGAAACAGAGATCGCCCTCCCACTGTCCATCCAACCAATGTCAAACTGGAAAAAGCGGCAACAATCTCTTCAATAAACGGGACAGGCAAGGCAGGTCAAAGCGAGAAGAGCAAAAGCAAAAGGAAGCTGTGGGCGGGGCTACTGCAGGCAGCGTTGTCACACGGAGGATTTATCTACAAGGAACTGAACTGATTAATACTCACACCTCCGAAAATTATATAACTTTCCCTCTCTGTAAGAACGGTAGTTTAATCTTCATTCCATATTGCCGGCCAGCAGGCTTGCAAAAGCAGTGTCCGAGTTAGCATATTATTCAATAGTAAGCAAAAGCTTCACCAGTGACAAAAATAAAAATACCTGGAAAAACTTACCAGGTCTGGCAGCATCTGCGGAGAGCATAACAGTTAACGTTTGGAGTCCGTATGACTCTTCAACAGATCTAAGTAAAAGTAGAGAAGAGGTGAAATATAAGCTGGTTTAAGGGGTGCGGGGGAGGTTTACAAGGGCCAATGGTAGATAAGGGATAAGGGCCAGTGATAGGTGGAGATAGTCAAAAGATGTCATGGACAAAAGGACAAAGAGGTGTTGAAGGTGGTGATATTATCTAAGGAATGTGCAAATTAAGGGTAGAAAGCAGGACAAGCAAGGTACAGATAGCCCTAGTGGGGGTGGAGTGGGTTGAAGGGAAGAGATCGAAATAGTCTAAAAGGTAGAGATAAAACTATGGATGTAAATACATTTAAAAATAACGAAAATAGGTGGTAAAAGAAAAATCTACATACATTATTGGAAAAAGGGGGAGGGGGATCGGAAAGGGGGTGGGAATGGAGGAGAGAGTTCATGACCTAAAATTGTTGAACTCAATATTCAGTCCGGAAGGCTGCAATGTGCCTAGTCGGAAGATTAGGTGCTGTTCCTCCAGTTTGCGTTGGGAAGGGACTGACAAGGGAAGAGAGAGAATCTAGTCCCTTCCCACCTACATCCGTGATTCCTCTGACACCCTACATCATATCAACAATTTCCAGTTCTCTGGCCCCAACCGCCTCCTCTTCACCATGGACGTCCAGTCCCTCTACACCTCCATCCCCCACTGGCATGGCCTGATGGTTCTCCGCTCCTTCCTCGAACAGAGGCCCGAACAATCCCCATCCACCACTACTCCCCTCTCTCTGGCTGAGCTTGTTCTCTCACTGAACAATTTCTCCTTAAACTCCTCTCACTTCCTCCACATAAAAGGTGTGACTGTGGGTACCCGCATGGGCCCCAGTTATGCGTGTCTCTTTATGGGGTATGTGGAATATTCCTTGCTCCAGTCCTACTCCGGCCCCCTCCTGCAACTCTTTCTCCGGTACATCGATGATTGCTTCGGTGCTGCTTCATGCTCGCTTCTGGACCTGGAAAAATGTATTAATTTTGCTTCCAATTTCCACCCCTCCATCATTTTCACATGGTCCATCTCTGACACTTCCATTCCCTTCCTTGAACTCTCTGTCTCAATTTCTGGTGATAGACTGTCCACCAATATTCATTACAAGCCTACCGACTCCCACAGCTACCCCGACTACAGCTCCTCACACCCCGCTTCCAGTAAGGACTCCATCCCATTCTCTCAGTTCTTTCGCCTCCGTCACATCTGTTCTGATGATGCCACTTTCAAAAACAGTTCCTCTGACATGTTTTCCTTCTTCCTTAACCGAGGTTTTCCACCCACGGTGATTGACAGGGCCCTCAACCGTGTCCGGCCCATCTCACGCGCATCCGCCCTCACAACTTCCTCTCCCTCCCAGAACCATGATAGGGCCCCCCTTGTCCTCACTTATCACCCCAACAGCCTCCGCATTCAAATGATCATCCTCTGCCATTTCCGCCAACTCCAGCATGATGTCACCACCAAACACATCTTCCCTTCACCCCCCGTGGCGGCAGTCCGCAGGGATTGTTCCTTCCGGGACACTCTGGTCCACTCCTCCATCACCCCCTACACCTCAACCCCTTCCCACGGCACCTTCCCATACAACAGCAGAAGGTGCTACACCTGCCCCTTTAACTCCCTCTCCTCACCATCCAAGGGCCCAAACACTCCTTTCAAGTGAAGCAGCATTTCACTTGCACTTCTCTCAACTTAGTCTAATGCATTCGTTGCTCCCAATGCGGTTTCCTCTACATTGGAGAGACCAAACGCAGACTGGGTGACCGCCTTGCAGAACACCTTTGGTCTGTCGGCAAGCATGACCCAGACCTTCCTGTCGCTTGCCATTTCAACACTCCACTCTGCTCTAATGCCCACATGTCCGTCCTTGGACTGCTGCTTTGTTCCAGTGAAGCTCAACGCAAACTGGAGGAACAGCACCTCATCTTCCGACTAGGCACTTTACAGCCTTCCAGACTGAATATTGAGTTCAACAATTTTAGATCATGAATTCTCTCCTCCATCCCCAACCCCTTACCGATCCCCCCGTTTTTCCCAATAATGTATGTAGATTATTCTTTTCCCACCTTTTTTCGTTATTTTTAAACGTATTTCCATCCATTGTTTTATCTCTAACTTTTTTCGATCTCTTCCCTTCACCCCACTCCACCCCCACTAGGGCTATCTGTGCCTTGCTTGTCCTGCTTTCTACCCTTAATTTGCACATTCCTTAGATAATATCACCACCTTCAACACCTCTTTGACCTTTTGTCTCTGTCATCCTTTGGCTATCTCCACCTATCACTGTCCCTCTATCCAGCTCTACCTGTCCCACTCCCCTTAAACCAGCTTATATTTCACCTGTTTTCTATTTTTACATAGTTCTGTTGAAGAGTCATACGGACTCGAAACTTTAACTGTGTTCCTCCCCGCAGATGCTGCCAGACCTGCTAAGCTTTGCCAGGTATTTTTGTTTTTGTTCTGGTTTTCCAGAATCCGCAGTTTTTTGCTTTTATCTTCATTAGTGATGCGGATTGAAATCAGGACCGAACACATGCGCAACAGGATTTGGAGTGGTTTTGTATGAACGGACAAGGTAGTAGGAAAAGCTTTAAGTTGACATTAAAGGCGAGAAAAAGGAAATGTACACAATTTTCAGAAAAGACTGTAGACACAAGAGGTAAGGAATAACTGGGAAGGGAAATATGTCGAAAAGCAAAAAGAAGAAATAACGCATCACCAATCCATTTCTCATTCTCATATCTATTAAAAATACAAGGTACAATTACAAACCAATATGACTGTGCAAGTGGACCTCACTTGCTGCTGTTATTGAGTGCTTTGTTTTGTTGCAGTTTTAAGAATCTCCCTGTCACTCTCACTGTGGAAACTGAATTACCGGTGTGCACGCGCCCCCTGGTGAACACAGGCTGAAACTGCCAGTGAGGGTTTTTGTACGGGTTCCGCAATAGATCTGTAGCAGTGTGGGCTGTATGGCACAGAAATACATGGCGCCGTCGGGGATCATTGTGTTACTGATCGTTAGTTCTGTAATCATGTTATTTTTATTAAACGTCGAAGAAAATCGATCCGTGAGGTCGGTGGTCCTGTGCACGTTCTCTCCAATAAGACGAAACATGTACATTGGAGGTTTCCCGGGGCGCTGACTGTACTAGTAAACATAAGGGTTAGGATCGCTCGTTTTCAAGGTGCAGGTTAGTGTGACATTTCTTTCCTCTTCAACAGTTATTTCAGCAACCAGCTGTTCCACTGTGTCTTGGTGGCTCCATTCTAATATAAACAATAGCAATAACAACAATCAGTGTCAGCCTCAAATTGACTAACATAATCATCATCACTGTTATTTTACTAACAATAACATCTGGGTCACAGCAGTCAGGAGGAGAATGGAATTTTACTGGAAAGGAAATACTTACTGAGAAGTGAGATAATGATGAGGAGCGGAGCGAGTTTTTTCCCCATGTTACTTCCTGAGTCTGTAACTCTGCAGTGCGAAGAAATCTTCTGTTGGAGCGGAAATACAGAACCCAGTCCCACTGCACTGCGGATACAACCAGTGACAGGAATGGACCAGCGGCACTAACCTCTCCAATAACACAATCGGGCCAGAGCGAAAGCAGCAAACGGAAGCTATGGGCGGGGATACCGCAGACACAAAACTGTGCGAAGTGTGCGGTGACTCTCAGCTGCACTTTGAGCGGAAATAGCGACGGTTGAATCTCCAGCAGCCTGTGACAATCTGCATCTGCTCACTGTTCACGTGGCTGAGAAGAAATAGAGTGAGAGGGGCATAAAGAGACCACGAGCATGAAGACATTAGAATCATAGAATATTATAGCAAGCAATGAAGGCACTCGGTCGATGATACCGGAGCCTGTAGCATGACTATCCATAGCTCCAGGAAATAACATGAATGTAAAAATCAATGTTGCCACAGTGACTCGGGTTCCTACGTGGGAAGGCTTGGACTGAGGTCAGAATGGTGCGAACAGCACGGGGCTGGATTCCCGATCAGGCGCTGTGGATTTGGGACCTTCCCCCTTGCCCTCCCGGTGGTAGATGTCATTGCACTGTGAATCAGACCTGCCCTTTGGCAAAGAACTGAAGAAGATATAACACGTGAACAATCTCAGTTTACTTCGCCTATTCGCATAGAATTCCCTCATCTCTGGTGTATTGCCTCTGCACTTTCTCCGAAGTCATGACATTCTCTCTAATTCACCTTGCTCAGAATTGGACACTGACTTCTAGTCGATCGCTAAACAGTGATTTATGAAGATTTGACATAACTTTCTGGTTTAAAATCCTAAGCACAATGTATAATCAGCTCCAGTTTAGGTTTCTGGGAGACATTGTCTGATATTTGTTCTTTGATATGTAAACCAATGAACACTGAATCCACTCAATGGCCCTATTCTTAATGGATTGAACAGAATCCAACAGCAGAGAGCGTTACGATAAAGCATGGGCATCATAAAGTCATGTGTGACGAACGCCAAAGCCAATGGGAATGGAATCCTGAGTGAGGTCACAATGGGCTTGGCCCCCTGCAGTGTGTGGGTGGAACAATGAGCTGAACGGAGCCCAGGTTCCCTCTCTGCTTCTCAATCCCTGGCTCATTCCATTCACATTCAATGAGAGAGATTCAGTAAGAGATGTTTCTGATAATTCTGGTGGCTGTGTTTGACAGTATTTATTGGATGGTGCTCATCGAGACAGTTTAGAAGATTGATGCGAAGAGTTGTACTGGGATTTAATGTACTTTGCGGTCATATATATTATGGACAGCTTGGTAGATGAGTATTTTTATGCACAGCCAAATAAGTTTAGTTCGATTCTGTTTAACCTCTTGCTTTTTTGTTCCTCTACTTTCACTGGCGGACTATTTGAAATTCAGTAACTCAATCTCCGATGACTTCAATGGTGTCTGAAGGGGGTACGGTGCAGTTAGATTGCGAATATACAGCCCAGCATTGTTAAAACTTGCGATGTTATCGACAGAACCCAGCACACGATCCAAGCTAGATTATTAGCAAAACAGTCGGCTTTAGGGGAAAGGAAAATCTCAGTACAATACCTGGCGACTGCTGACAAGTCTGGTTACCTCAGTATAAAGGGACTGATTGTGGAGGGCAGGTCCGTCTATTACTAGGCAGTGAAGCACTGTGTCAAAGAAAAGCCAAGATTCGGCACAAAAGATTGAGCGATTGCTTACAGCTCCGCTAGGTATTATTTGCTGCATTTATCTGCTGAGTTAGTTTGATTCCAGGCTCAGGGAGAACATTTTTTAATCATTTATTAATATTGCTGTCTTTTTGTCCCAATGAACAGGGAATCGGTCTGGGAAATCTTCAGACTTATTTCAATGCTCCGAGCTGTATTGTCTAAGTAAATATCTCGGAACTTCCCTGGATCATGATGGAGCAACGCGTGTAGAGAAATCTGCAGCTGAACATGATGGGGTGCCCTTGGACGCTAAGCCAAACGGATCCTGGTGCAATGGGTCTGTGCCACTCATTCCTGTAAAAACAAATGGAATGCGTCAAAAATCTAGGATTGAACATGATGCATGAGATATACAATTACCATTTAAACACAGATTCACCGAGAAGCACGACCACTGTTATCAGGGAGGAACATTGCGAACATATGGTGCCTGCTTTAGAATTGGGCAGACAATAACAGAACATTCAAAGTATGTCGACCTGTCTGATATTCAAGAGTAAACCAAGATAGGGGCAGGATTCACTTATTGAAGACGGTGAGGCGTTTTACAGTGAGTTGTAAAAAAAAACGGCACTCTGGTAACGGCACAGGCTACAAACGTTCAGGATCAAATCCCGCAGGTTTTTGTATGCTCCCTGTTGATCTTCGCTCCACTTTGTCTCGACTGCACAGAAATAGGTGGCGGTGTCTGCCACTCGAGTGTCGCGAACATTCAGAGCACTGCGTTTCTCTGCAGCAATGAACTGAGCCGTGACCGTGTCCAGATCTCCCCTACCTCTCGCTAGGTGCTGCACGGTTCGACCTGTGTATCGTCTGTAACATTGGAGGATCAGTCCTGCTACTGTGGTCGAATAGATCCATGATACAGTGTTTCCCTCGGTAACAACCACTGACTTAGGAGATTGCGATACCTCTTTATTGCCAGTTGCGTCTGGAAGGAATATGTAGATGTCGAAATATATAATTAATAAATAATATTATAAAATGCCATCATAATATAGTACAATAAAACACAACATTTTATAATACAATTAAGTAAAATCTAACCCAACATAACACAATGCACATAGTTTCTGATGTGTAATATATTCCTGTCAGAGATAGTGTCCACGCTCACATGAGGGCAGAGTAAGGAATTCAAAAGGATAAACACGAAAGTGAAGCTCAGACTCATGCCTCCTATTTACTGTTGGAAAGTAGCTGTCGTCAGATCGAAGGTCCAGGTAGGTTTCTGGGAAAGGCAACGCTCTTGAATATCAAACTCAGCCGCAGGCCAGTTTACATTCTAGCCGCCAGACACGAGTCTCTGGGACTTGTGATCAGAAAGTGAAGTTGTGAGGGAGGATTCAGCATTGATGAAGCTTGAGGGGGGGGGGGGGGGGGGAGAGAGAGTGCGCATGCGGCAGAACATCCGCCTGTGTGACGTCAGTCTGCAGTTTCTGTGACGTCAGTCTGTTGGCTCTGTGGCGTCAGAGCGAAGACTTCGAGACGCAAGTCTGCAAACTCTGTGATATCAACATGTAATGATTACCTGACGTGCGTCAGTCTACACTGTAGACTGATATTTTAAACAAATTACTACGTCCCTGTTTGCCATGAACTATCTTTGAAACAGCGGTAAACCGGCAGAACTCGTTCCAGTAAAGCGGCTGGAGTTTTTATTGCCAATGGGAATGGTGAGCAGCCAGTTTTGCCTTCACATCGTGAATGTCAAACTCAGGCGGAATCAGTGGTTACAGGGAACGGTTTTAGATGATGTTTGTGTGGATGGTGCTCGGGGCCTGCGCTCAGAGGAATGGATTCACGTGTCAGTGTCTGACCCGCTGTGATAAACATCCCTCAGCAGACAGCAGCTGTGACCCAGAAACCTGCGGCAGTTATTACACGAGAGTTTCACTCGTTCCTATCACTGTGAGACTCAGTGCACAGTAATAGACAGCGGTGTCAGACAGACGCAGCTCCGAGATTGTCAATCGGTACGACTTTTCTGACTGCTGGACTGGATCAGAAAACCCGCTCTGAGAGAAATCCGCCTTCAATTCCAAACTGCTGTCCGTGTATCTCTGCACTGCAAACTCGGGATGTCTGCCTGGGTTATTGTCGGCACCAGAATAAGTAATAACCAGCATCGGTATAGGTGCAGGTTAAAGTGACATCCTCTCCCTCTGTCTGTGTGAGCGAGGATTCCCCGTGAGTAACAGAATCTCCATCGCTCAGATCTGGAACGGGTCAAAATAAATCGTAGTCACTTTTCCACTAAATTAGATAACATTTGGAGCCTAGAATAAAACTTCATTCGACACAATGGATTTCTATGTTTTACATCCCGACAGCATCCTCCACCTCTCTTCATCTCACTCTATGAGAATGCCCTTACAACCCTTTCTACACAATCCTTTCATTTAGTTTCTCCATGTCCATCGAGGTTATTCACCTCATCCCTCCTTGTGACATTGATTTCCACATCACTGACACTCTCTGGGTAGTGCAGTTTCTCATCATTCCCGCTTCTTAATATTTATCGTTTTTAAATCGTCCAGGGATGGAATAATTCCCTGAAAGACTAACATATGAAACAGCTTCAACATTGCTAAAGACCTCTATCAGGTTGTCCCTCTGTCCACGCGGTGCGAGAGAGAAGATCCCCAGCTTGAACAATGATTTCTGATAGTTATTTTTCCTCAATTCTACTATCATCCTGGTAAATCGCGTTTTCCACTTGCACCATTGCCCTTATATCATTTTCCTAACACGCCAAGTCCGGTGTAACACTGCTCGGTACAAATTTACAAGGAAGTATTTGCATTTGAGTTTTATTCCTCTGGAAATCATTCATTTGAAAAAAAAATGTATTTGTCTTCTTACCGACGCTGAATGTTATCCAGGCCACAGCGAGAAGGGGAAGCCGCATTGCTGTTGCTACGGAACTCAAGAGAGAGATTTTGCATCTCAGGAATCTGCATAAAAACCAACAAAAAGAGAGCGGATGTCACCTCCTGCAGACTGGACTGGTTTGATGTCACTTCCTGCAGAAAATCGGAGCGGAAGGAGTTGAATCTTGTCTGATGTCACTCCATGCTGGATGTCATACAGAGCTCCATGCAGTGAGTCTGACTGCTCTGACCTTCCTTAGCAACAAGTGCGTTTTTATTTAAGGGAATATGAAGATTAACACCGCACGGAATCCTCTGTGGGAAGCAGGAATACAGATCACCGCCATACTGCACAGCTCCTCACAACAGAACTAAATGAGGCAGGCGTTCGGAAATTTCTACAATAAAACAGGGCAAGCGATGCCGGTCCGAAGGATAGAAGCAATGGGGATGCTGCGGGGCGAGTGTTCAATGGATGTTCAATCTGTAAAGAACTGAATTCAGTAATAATATCTTATTTGAATACTATATAAGTCTGCATGTTTGCAATGGTCACGTTTGTTTGCCATTGACTGCCTGTCGGAACACGCAGGACAGCGACAGGAATTGAGAATTATTATATTACTAAACTGCATCAATTGATTGTATTGAAAATAAAGATTGAAACCAGCTTTGGGTCAAAGAAAAAACCTGCGTGATGTGCACAGCTTATTTACACAGGGCTCAAATGTGTCATGATGCAAATTTGGGAGCGTATGACATTCACAGGATCACAGAATCACAGTGCAGAAGAGGCTCTTCGGCCCAACGAATCTGCACCGACACGTGAGAAATACCTGACCTACCTATCTAATCCAATTTACCAATACTTGGCCCATAACCCTGAATGCTATGACGTGCCAAGTGCTCATCCAAGGACTTTTTAAAGGATGTGAGGCAACCCACCTCCACCATCCTCCCAGGCAATGCATTCCAGACCGTCACCACACTCTGGGTAAAAATGTTTTTCCGCACATCCCTCCTAAAACTCCTGCCCCTCACCTTGAACTTGTGTCCCCTCGTGACTGACCCTTCGACTAAGGGGAACAGCTGCTCCCTATCCACCCTGTCCATGCCCTTCATAATGTTGCACACCTCGATCAGATCGCCCCTCAGTCTTCTCTGCTCCAACGAAAATAACCCAAGTCTATACAATCTCTCTTCATAACTTAAATGTTTCATCCTAGGCAATATCCTGGTGAATCGCCTCTGCACCCCCTCCAGTGCACTCACATCCTTCTTATAATATGGCGACCAGAACTGCACCCAGTACTCCAGCTGTGGCCTCACCAAGATTCTAGAAAACTCCAACATGACCTCCCTATTTTTGTAATCTATGCCTCGATTGATAAAGGCAAGTGTCCCATATGTCTTTTTCACCACCCCACTAACATGCCCCTCTGCCTTCAGAGATCTATGGACACACACGCCAAGGTCCCTTTGTTCCTCAGGACATGCTAGTTTCATGACGTTCATTGAATACTTCTTTGTCAAATGACTCCTTCCAAAGTGTATCATCTCACACTTTTCAGGGTTACATTCCATCTGCCACTTATCTGCACATTTGACCATTCCGTCTATATCTTCCTGTAGCCCAAGACACTCAACCTCACTGTTAACCACCCGGCCAATCTTTGTGTCATTCGCAAACTTACTAATCCTACCCCCCACATAGTCATCTATGTCGTTTATATAAATGACAAATAATTGGGGACCCAGCACAGATACCTGTGGTACGCCACTGGACACTGGCTTCCAGTCACTAAAGCATCCTTCTGTCATCACCCTCTGTCTCCTACAACTAAGCTAATTTTGAATCCACCTCATCAAATTACCCTGTAACCCAAGTGCATTCATGGGTATAGAGATTAGTTCAAAGCAATTTCGCCATAATTGATATTGAGCAAGTTTCAGCCGATGTTGGTCGATGCGCGGCTCGCCAAAGTGGGAAACTGTGTTCTCTCACTGCCACCTGGTGGCCGGTCTTAAAATTCTTAGTCCTGGTTTCACAGAACACGGTTATCTCGAAGTAATTCTGCGCAAAACCTTCCCATATCATATCGACTGTGAGTAGAACCCATGTCCAGTTAGCTGCTCCATCAATGGGTATCTCCGGCACTGACACGGGAATAATGTTAAATGCTTCGCTTCGCTTTTCCCACCTCAAATACTGCCCCTGTCTATGCTGTTCCCATTCCCTGCTGTGAGCAGAAGGATTTCACTCGAACCCGTGCTCGCTGCACCGCCATCATCAACCGGAGAGCAACTGGGCTCAGCGCTGATTAGATGGATGGTGGTCAGTTGATTGGGTGGCATCTGCTGCCTCGGTCCAGGCCGAACCAAAGGGCAGAGAGGCCGCATGTCATCCAACATCGCCCCACCTCTGGACGGGAAGCCATTTAAGTTGAACCCACACAGAGAAATGAATCAGTGGAAACGTTGGAGTAAAAAGATAATGCATATCTTGATCCTGTGGGGCATGTAGACAAAGATCACGTTATCCGGGGCCAGTTAAATGGAAAGAAAATTTAAGTTACTTTTATAAATCTAGGGTTGCTGTATTTTGTGCAGTTCATTAAGGCTCAAATCGGCGAGCAGAGGCTCCGAATTTCCAATCTCCATTTCATCGGATTATTTTTATGTCCTGGGACCGTTGTTATGAGGAATGACATTCACCACCAGCATCTCCCTATAAAAGGGAAATTGAAAAGTCCCCAAAGATACATTGACTGTCCAGATAGATACACTGTTTTCACCCATAAAGCGGTGTGGAATTTCTCGTCACCTCCACAGGAGGACGCCATCGTCACATTGTTCTCACTCCTCCCTCAAGAAGCAAGCTTAGTTCTCCCTGGTTTGTGGAAAGCCAAAGATTTCTGAAACTGTTTAGAACTCAATTGGTGTTTGTCGAATTCGGAAAAAAAGTGTTTCTGAACTCAGTCTATTTTTGCTGAAATTCGTGGTGAAAATACACCCGACAACAGTGAATAATTATCTAACTATACCGAAGGTTTTAATGCAATTAAAAATTCATATTTTAATAACATTTCAAAGACACATTTCGAAACTAAAAGCTTAAATATGACATCATGAATGAAGTCATATTCATACGAACATATTGCCCGGGTTCTTGACTGTACCAGAACACGAAAAGGTTAAGGAGACTTGCTTCCAAGATGCAGGTCAGTGTGATGTTGTTTTCCTGTTTGTCCATTGTTTCAGCAACAGACTCGGCCAATGTGCCTTGGTTGCCCTATTCTAAAATAAAGTTAAGGGGCTTTTAACATAAAGGGATAGATGTTATTATCATCGGGGTCATCATCATCATCACCAAGCAGCATAATAATCAAACAGTATCATTTTGCAAATAATAACATCTGGGTTACTGGGTTACTTATCCAGATGTCGGGGGATAGTGGATTTTTTTCTGGGAAGAAAATACTTACTGAGAAGTAACGTAGGGAGGTGGAGAGGTGTGATGCAATTTCGCATCATGCTTCCTGACTTAGTACCTCTGCAGTCTGCCCAATTATCTGTCAGGGCAGGAAAACAAATCCCGGCCCCTGTGCTGCTGATCCAACCAACATCAAACAGGCGACAACGGCAACCATCTCTCCAATAACACAGGAAAGACAAGGCAGGTCAGCGTCAAAGAAACAGACAAAAGCTGTGAGTGAAGCTGGCGCTGGGGTCTTGTCACATATAAAATCCAGCTGTGCAAAAGGGAAAGGAAAAGAGCAAGTGAGTGATGCTTCTCTAGGGAGTGAGCCTGGGGTGTTAATAATGGAAAATAAGGAAATGGAATACGAATTGAACAAGTATTTTGTGTCTGTCTTCACTGTAGAGAATACAAATAACATCCCGGAAATAATTGGGGATGAAGGGTTGAAAGGGAGGGAGGAGTTTTAAAAAGTACAACACCAGGGAAAGGGAACTGGGAAAATTATTAGAGCCGAAAGTTGTCAAGTTCCCGGCTCCTGACGGACTTCATCCTAGGCAGGGAAACGAGGTTACGGCTGGGATAGTAAATTCATTGGTTTTAATTTTTCAAAATTCCTTAGATTCTGGAAAGGTCCCATCAGATTGATAAATAGCAAATGTACCACCTCTATTCAGGAAAGGAGGGAGGCAGAAAAGAGGAAACTATTGGTCAATTAGCTTAACATCTGTCATAAGGAAATTGCTGGAATCTATTAATAAGGAGGTTATAGCGGGGCACTTAGAAAATCTCAATACAATCAGGCAGTCAACACGGTTTTGTGAAAATGAATCCGTGTTTAAATAATCTATTAGAGTTGTTTGAGGAAGTAACAAGAAACGTGGATAAAGAGAAATGGTGGATGCTGGGAACTTAGATTTCCAGAAGGTATTTGACAAGTTATAGTTATCTTAATAACGTCAAAACTTAGTACATGACGTAAGGGTTCGTGGTGTAGAGGGTAAAATTTTGGCATGGATAGAGGATGGTCAGCTAGCAGGAAACAGAGAGCAGACAAAAATTGATCATTTATGTGTTGGCAAGACACAACGATAGGAATAGGCCTGCCACGGGTATCAGTGCAGTGGCTTCAACTATTTACAATCTATGTCAAGTATTGGGTGAGTGGACTGAATATTTTGTTGCTAAATTTGCTGATGACATTAATATAGGTAAGAAAGTAGTAAAGAGGACATAAGGAGCCTGCAAAGGGACATAAATAGGTTAAGGGAGTGAGCAAAAAATGCGGAGATGGAATATAATGTGGGAGAATGTGAACTTTGGCAGTAAGCATAGAATATCGGAATATTATCTAAATAGAGAGATATTGCAGGACAATGAGTTACAGAGGGATCTGGGTGTCCTGGACCATGATCACAAAAAAACACTGTGCAAGTATAGCGAGTAGTTAGGAAGGCAAATACAATGCTGTACTTTATTGCAAGGGGGCTGGAATATATACGTAGGGACGGCGTTTCATGCCAACGGGGTTTTACTGTCCCGCCGAACTCAACGGAATTTAGAATGACTCCAGCATGTTACGGCCCCATCCCTGCCATGACGTGGATGTTTTGCTACACTTGCACAGGTTATTGCTGAGACCATATCCAGAGCACTGTGTACAGTTTTTCGCTCTTTATTTAAGGAAGGATATAACTGCATTGGACGCAGTTCAGAGAAGCTTCAATCCACTGATTCTTGAGATGAGGGGTTTATCTTATGAGGAAAGGTTGGACAGGTCGGGCGTGTATCCACGTGAGATCAGAAGAATGAATGTGATCCTATTGAAACATATAGAGGACTTGACAGAGTGGATGAGACCTTTGTTGGGCAGGCCAGAGCCAGGGGACACAGTTGAAAATTATCGGGTCTCCCATTTAAGACGGAGATGAGGAGATTGTTTTCTCTCAGAGTGTTGCAGGCGGGATCACTGAATATTTTTAAAGCAGAGGTGGATAAATTCTTGACTAACAAGGGTGTCAAAGGGTAAATGGGGTAGGCAGGAAAATGGCATTGAGGCCACAATCAGATCACCTATGACCTTATTGAATGCCCGAGGGGATTCGAGGGGCCAAATGAGTTACACGTGCTCCTAATTAGTGTGTTCATAAAGACCTGAATTCACTAATAACTCGCTAATCAGAAATTCGTTAATTCTGTCTCTATAAGAACTGCGTTACTTTCAGATTTATGCCAAATCTGAGACAAGCAGGCACGCGACAGGAATTAGGGAATTGTTGTGTTATTCTATAGTTACCGATCACTTCACGTTTGAAATCGGTTAAGGCAAGGGACTGAATCTGTCAGTGGGGGGCAAAACACATGGGCAACCCATCCCAATGCTCTGGAGCTGAACTGTTCATTAACACTGACCTAACCTTCTCAATTATGGGTCTATAAGCAAAATAAGCATTGAAGAGCATAAATATGAGATCAAACACAATTTCTCCGGAAGCAATATAATTAAATTACCTGTCAGTGTTGGTTCTTGCAACGCAGCAGACGGTGGAAGCCGCGGCCTGATTCGCCACCTGGTGGTCGGATTTAATTAATCTCAATTCGACTGATTTCACAGAATAAGGTAAGGGCACGAGATGACCAGAGGCCTTTCTCTGTGTGAACCTCAGCACACCGTAGGACACGGTGCTGTCAGCGATCTGCAGCCCAGTCAACAGCTATATTCTTGGGTGTTTCTAGAATTACCGAAAAGCGACATTTAACTTTGTTCCTTCCGAATTACGAAATGTGACCCAATTATGAAAGTGGAAGCTGTTTTCAGGTTCTGACGATAAAGCTGCATGCAATAGCTCAGATCCGAAAGTTGAACAGATGCAATTTATGCTCATCAAGCTTTCTTACAGACAGACAGAAAAATAGATAAATGTATCCATAGATAACTCCATCTTCTAAGAACACTTTGCTCCAGAGGCAAAGGAGGAAGGGAAAGGTGAATTGATAGATTTTATGGTGATGAGTAAGATGGAGATATGCTGACACAGACCAGGATAGATAGCTGGGCTGAGAGGCGAATAGAAGTATAGATCGATTAGAAGAGAATTGTATCAAGGTTGGAATGGGCAAATAGAACGAAAATTGAAAATGAATGAAGCAACTAAATAACAATGTTGGAAGAACTATAAACGCGTAAACCCCAAACCGCAGTGTTTCAGCGCTGGGATCCCGCACTTAACCTGGTGCCACCTGCTATTTGGCGCCTTCGTGCTGAAGGGCGAGAATTCGAGGCGCCTCTCTCAGTTCCTGCATCAGACAAGAGTCCGGTTTCAATGAACCGCCTGTGAGCATTGGAGCTGCTAGCGTGAATCATCACTGCCTGTGGCGCGGGCAAGCAGTCTCTTGAGCAGTTTTGCTATATCCCTGATATCTGAGCCACAGACCTCGACAAAGAGGATTTTGTGTTGTCTTCACCGGTCTCACGCGCACACACACACACACACACATACACACACTCGCACACGCGCACGCACACTCACATATACAGACTCTCGCACACACACACGCACACGCACACACACATACACACACTCTCACACGCGCATGCACGCACACACACACTCGCACACGCGCACGCACACACACATACACACACACGCAGACAATGTCATGGGCACAGCCCAGGAGTGCTTGTCTGCAAAAGTAAATCCTTCGATTAAGCTTTATTGCCCAAAAGGGTTCCAGTCTAACCGTGTTTTGAAACTGCTGCTCATCATTAAGGAAACAACAATTTCAGGGTGCTCTTTTTTCTAAAGCTTTCCATTTCACAGCAATAGAAACCTAACAGACATTGCTAAAGTGTCACAGCCTCAGGGTATTCTATTACAGGAAGCTTACTCTCGAACGCTTTTGTCGGTATCTCTGATTGTATTTATCTCCCTCTGCATCTAATATTGTGTTTAGTTGTCTGTCTTTCTGTCTCTCTGTATTTGCCAGTTTGTGTGCATTTTTATGTGTTATTTGTCTGTGTGTATCTGTCTGTATGTATGTATTTACCTATATTAGTATCGATGTTTGAGTTGATCTCTTTGTATGTCCATGGCTGTCGATTTCTCTGTGTCGGTAGTCTGATTCTGTGCTATGTATAAGGTTTGTGGTGAATATGGAAGGTGCCTCTGATCACTTACTAAAGAACTTACATCGTGAACAACTCAACCGATGAGACTTCAATATTCTCCATCAGGATCCTGCCTTTATAACGGCGCACGTTAGATTTGATGGTTGTGTCAGTACATGTCTGCGCACCTGGTGCTATGTATTTTTCCAATGCTGTCCACGGGAGGGCGCTCTCTGATCACTTGCTAAAGATCACGGTTCACTTCCACAGAAAGTGACTCTGAAGGTGCAAAAATAGGCGCGGAGAAGAAATCCCAGCCGATCACACACAGTCCCGGCTCTGTTCAGTTTCTCCCGTTTCAGGTCTGGCGCAGAGAGAAAACACTCTCTCTGTTTCTGAAGGTCAGTCTGGAACCATGGGGCTGAAACGCTGTCTGACTCTGGTTATATCCTGATCACATGTCGGTCTGATTGACCCTCCCTGCTAAATTCCCCAATTCTCATCTTATTTCTCATTTTCGGTGATTATTTTCCTTCTGTTAGTCCATCTAACCCGCTGTGTTTCCGCTGTTTATTTTCAGGGATAAGTCATGGAGACTCACTCTCCCAGTCAGAACAAGGTGTGGAAGCAGAAGAGGGTGAAGTTTCATCAATAACCTGCAATTATTCGGCATCGAGTTCAGCGACAAACTATGGCCTATTCTGGTACCGCCAGTATCCAGAAGAAGCTCCACGGTATTTGATTCGAGTTAATAATTATGGGTATAACGAGACGGCTCCCAGATTTGAACGCTTCAGCGAGAATTTCAATCCGACACAAAGCACTTTTCACTTGTCCATGAAAGATTTGAATATGACAGATGGCGCCGTGTATTACTGCGCGTTGAGACCCAAAGCGAATGAGGGACCTTCGGGTCTCATTCAAAAACTGAATGCAACTGGATAAAAGCGCCGGTGCCAGGAAATCAGAAGCGGTTGCATCCCAGACAATATGTACAGAGAATAAATGTGACAATACAGACTGATACGAGCATTTTCTCCCGTTCAGGCCAATTGGTGTTAGTGTTAGGATATGTGACATTTGGCGGCCGTTTTAATCCAGGATCCAATTAATAGGTTTCCCGATCCCATTAACACAAGCCGTAGAAGAATGAGAAGTGATCTGCATGAAACATAAAAGATTATGAGAAGGGTTGATAAGGTAGATGTGAGGGAAATTTAGTTTTTCCTTTTAAGGGAGTCTAGAACTAAGGAGCTACAGTTTACAAATAAAGAGGCATCATTTAAGGCGTAGGCGAGGGAAATTTTACCTCTCAGAGAGCCGTTAATCATTAGAATTCTCTTCCCAAATTAGAGTCACTGAATATATTCGAGGATGAGTTAGGCATTTTTTTGATCTATGAGGGAGCCAAGGGTTATGGACAGGAAAGCTACTTCACCCATGGGGACACTGTGAAGCATCCACGAGCCTGAGAGCCTCGTGGATAGCACATTTAGAGAGGTGTTCACACCGCAGATGAAGGGACTTGAGGAAGGAAGGGAATGGGTGACCACCAGGCAGTCCAAGAGAAACAGGCAGGTAGTTCAGGAGTCGCCTGGGGTCCCACTCGCCTATCGGTATTCCATTTTGGAGGCTGATGAGGGCGCTGATTCCTCCAGGGAGTGCGGCAGAGCCAAGCTTCAGGTACCACAAGCAGCCTGTCTGTACAGGAGGGGAGGAAGGGAGGAAGAGTAATAGTAATAGGGGAATCTATACTCAGGGATACAGATAGGCGCTACTGTGGCCGTCAACGTGACTCCAGGATGGTATGTTGCCTCCCTGGTGCCAGGGTCCGGGATGTCACTGAATGGCTGCAGGGCATCCTGAAGGGGGAGGGTGATATGGCACAGGTCACTGTACATGTTGGTACCAATGACATAGGTAGAAAGAGGGATGAGGTCTTGCATCAAGAATTCAAGGAGTTAGTCAATAGGCTAAAAAGCAAGACCTCTAGGATTGTAATCTCTGGATTACTCCCAGTGCCACTTGCTAGCGAGCACAGAAATAGGAGAATAGCACAGATGAATACGTGGCTTAAGAGTTGGTGCAGGAGGGAGGATTTCAGTTTCCTGGATCACTGGGACCGTTTCTGGGGAAGGTGGGGCCTGTACAAGCGGGACGGTCTACATCTGAACCAGAACGGGACTAACATCCTTGCGGGCATGCTTGCTAGTGTTGTTGAGAGGAGTTTAAACTAATTCGGCAGGGGGAGGGGACACAGAATGTTAGCAGAATAGGGGCACACCATAATACAGTAAAACAATCAAGTCAGAGTGAGTACAGCTGCAATAAGCTTCAAGGGAGTAAGGCAAGGCTGGATGGCCTCTACTTTAATGCCAGGAGAATGACAGGTAAAACGGATGAGTTAAGGGTGAGGATTGTCATGCGGAATTGTGATATAGTAGCCATCACAGAGACGTGGTTCAGGGAAGGGCAGGATTGGCAGCTCAACATTCCGGGATATAGAATCTTCAGGCGAGACAGGGGCGGGGTTAAAAGAGGAAGAGGCGTTGCATTATTAGTTAAGGAGTCAGTTGCTGCAGTAAAGAGAGATGATATCTTGGAGGGGGCATCCCATGAAGCTTTGTGGGTAGAGCTTAGGAATAAAAAAAGGGCAACCACATTGTTAGGTGTTTATTATAGACCCCCAGATAGTCAGCGGGAAATTGAGGAACAAATATGTGCACAATTTGTGGAAGTGTGTAAAAACAATAACAAAAGGGTAACAATATTAGGTGATTTCAACTTTCCCAACATTAATTTGGATAGATATAGTGTTACGGGCTTGGATGGACTGGATTTCTTGAAATGTGTACAGGAGAACTTTTTAGGTCAATATGTAGAGGGTCCAACAAGGGACGGTGCATTGCTGAACATACTTCTGGGGAATGAAGCCAGACAGCTGGTTGAGGTGGTGGTCTGCGAGCATTTTAAAAATAGCGACTACAACATGGTACAGTTTAAGTTTGTTATGGACAAAGAAATTGGCAAGTTGCAAAAAAATGTTTTGGATTGGGGGAGAGTGGATTTTAGTAAAATAAGGCAGGATCTGGCCAAGGTAGACTAGGAACAGTTACTTGTGGGGAAATCTACAGTGGAACTGTGGGGGGTGTTGAAAAAGGAAAAGGAGAGGGTACAGGCTCAACATGTTCCCTCTAGGGTGATAGGAAGGAGTAACAAGTCCAGAGAACCATGGATGACCAGAGATATTCAAGTTACGATGAGAAGGAAAAGAGAGGCTTTTAGCAGGTTCAAGGGAAGCAAATCATCAGAGGCATTAGTGGAGTACAGAGAGTGTAGGGTGGAGCTTAAGAAAGCAATTAGGAGAGCAAAGAGGGGATATGAGAAAGCTCTGGCTGGTAAGAGTAGGGAAAATCCCAAGATATTCTATAAGTATATCAATGGGAAGAAGATAACCAGGGAAAGAGTAGGGCCCATTAGGGACCAAGGAGGCAATCTATGGGTGAAGCCAGAGGATATCGCTAGAGTGTTGAATGAATACATCACGTCCGTCTTCACCCAAGAGAATGCGGATGAAGGTATCGAACTCGGGGAGAGAGACTCTGAGGTTCTTAAGCAAATTGATATAGGGAGTGACAAGGTATTGGAGGTGCTGGCAGGCTTAAAAGTGGACAAATCTCCAGGTCTGGATGATTTGTGCCCCAGACTGCTGAGGGAGGCAAGGGAAGAGATCGCAGGGGCTGTGACTCAAATTTTTAATTCCTCTTTGGCCACGGGGGAGGTGCCAGAGGTCTGGAGAACAGCTAATGTGGCTCCGCTATTTAAGAAGGGTTGTAGAGATAAGCCAGGGAACTACAGGCCAGTGAGTCTCACTTCAGTGGTAAGGAAATTATTGGAGAAATTTCTGAAAGAGTGTATCTGTCTCCACTTGGAGAGGCAAGCTTGGATCAGGGATAGTCAGCATAGCTGTGTCAGAGGGAGGTCATGCCTAACAAATTTGTTTGAATTTTTTGAGGATGTGACCAGGTGTGTAGATGAGGGTAGTGCATGGAGAGGGTGGATAGGGAGCAGCTGTTCCCCTTAGTTGAAGGGCCAGTCACAAGGGGGCATAGGTTCAGGGTGAGGGGCAGGAGGTTTAGGGGGAAATGTGAGGAAAAACTTTTTTACCCAGAGGGTGGTAACGGTCTGGAATGCACTGCCTGAAGGGTGGTGGAGGCGGGTTGCCTCACATCCTGGATGAGCACTTGGCACGTCATAACATTCAAGGCTATTGGCCAAGTGCTGGTAAATGGGATTAGGTAGGAAGGTCAAGTGTTTCTCACGTGGCGCTGGAGACTCGATGGGCCGAAGGGTCTCTTCTGCACTGTGATTCTGTGATTCTGTGATAATCCAGTCAGCTGTGATCTTATTAAATGGCAGAACAGGATCAAGATGCACAATCGCCTACTCCTGTTGTTATTCCTTCTGATCTTATGAAGATCTCCGGGCTGAATACTAACCTGTCCTTGTAAAAGCTCTCTGGTCTGGAGCCTATCTGTGGTCACCATTTTCCTAATCCCACAGGCGGCCTCGGGGGTGTTACAGGTTAAAGTTTCTGGGGTAAAAATAGTAACTGACTGAAATTTAATGGTGCTATCGCATCTCGGTTTGGAGTTGGGTGGCTGCATAGCATTTGGGTTCATTAATTGTGCATATGGACTGGACGGCATTAAATCTGGGCAAGAGTCTAATTGTGATTTACTTCACTTCTCACCTTAATTAGAAAGAAAGGTCTACCTATCTAAATATATAAATATTGAGTTCGGGGTGAGGAAGTTAAAGCGAGCAAAAAGACAGAATGACTGGTAATTGAAACACAGGAAGGGAATGAGAAAGACAAACAGGCAAACACAGCCAGGGATGGAATATGATTGGAGAGAGACAGCTGTTATATTACCCTGAACTAACAGTGATTGGTCCACAGCTGACATCAGTTCAGGGAAACCAGCCAATCGCAGTACTGAGAAACGCCCCTCAATTTCCAATAAGTGAAACCTGCCGTTGAGCTGAGTTTACTCTTTGATATAAGACTAGAAGCAGCAACATATTTTCAACAGTGTGCTGTTTACTGTCGAGCCAGGAACCATGTGTTCCCTGTGTGCTTTACTGATAACAATAGTCGTGCTGCCCGGTGAGTCTGAGCTAAAATCGTCAGTGTGTGTTTCATGGGTTATGTTTACTCACAGATCGTTGACACATTCTATATGTTGTTACAGGAGCGAGTGGCCAAGATTCAGTTTCCCAGGATCCGCCTGAATTAACGCTTCAGGAAGGGCAGACCGTAATATTGAACTGCAGTTACACAGCAAAATACCCTTCAATAACTCTCTTCTGGTACATCCAATATCCTGGGGAAGCTCCGAGGTATTTACTGAAAAAATACGGCACGGGGAAAGGGGATACGTCTCCAGATTTCCCTGACCGGTTTTCTGCTGATTTGGATCAAGACAAGAAAACTGTTCCTTTAAATATCGCCGGGGCTCGTGTGTCTGACTCTGCCGTGTATCTCTGTGCGTTGCTCCCCACAATGTAACAGAGGCGCAGTCAGTCCGTACAAAAACCGGCGAAGGCACTCTCCCCTCCTCTCAGTCACTCAGATATGTGACCTGGATTGTGAACTCCTAATATAACCAAAACCACATTATGAAGGCCAGCTTGCCCTAATGATCTCTTTCTGAAGAGCTGAATGTGTGTCATTCTATGTAAAATCTCTCTTTCTACTCGTTTTCATGGTCTCCGAGCAGTTCTCTGAATAGGAGATTCTGGTGCTGTTATCAGAACAAGATTAACCATTACCCATCACTGTTCCCTCTCAATGATTAACTCCGCTTGAATGCCCGTTTTGTTATTATTCTTGAGTACACAGACGTAATTGTTCAGTAGCTGAGTATCTTCAAGGACGGTGCCGATAGATTTGTGAAAATAAGGAAAATAAGGGATTTGAGGATATCATAGAAAGGTGGATATGAAGTAACTCCACCATGATCTTATTGAAATGCGGAGCAGGACCAAATGAAGGACCAAATGATCCACTTGAGCTTCTATTCTTATTCTTCTATATTCTTCA
The DNA here is from genome assembly GCF_964194155.1 of Cetorhinus maximus. Taxonomy (NCBI): domain Eukaryota; kingdom Metazoa; phylum Chordata; class Chondrichthyes; order Lamniformes; family Cetorhinidae; genus Cetorhinus; species Cetorhinus maximus. Next base: position 196,251 of record NW_027596331.1, read on the forward strand.
GTCCAGTTAGTTTGTTGTCAGAACAATTTCTAGTGATTCCATGTAGCTTACTCTGATGTCATGGACTGGAGAACAAAGAAAGTGTGAGCTGATTGGATGAAATGTAGGACAAAGGAGCTGTGGGCTGATTGGGTGTCACCTGTTGGCTCTGTCAGGAAGGAATCAATCGTTAGCGAGGTCGGATATTACTCAACATATTTTCAGCTCTCAATTAAAACAGCTCAGCTTTAACTCATTGTGTTCAAATCCACCAGCAGCTCTGTAAACATGTTGGGTGTTACCTTTTCCTCATTCCTCACAGCTGCAGCTCTCTTAAATGGCAAGTTTCCAAATTGCACAATTTTCACTTTGCTCGTGACAGTGTCATAATAATCTCCACTTTAATTTTGTTTTCCCTCTACTTGCAATCCATTTCTACCGTTACCTTGATATTAATATTCAAAATAAAGTAACAAAAAGCTAAAGTTCTGTGATTTATATTTTCCAGCTGTTAGTGCTGCAGACACGATCTCACAGGAGCCGGTTACAGCGGCAAAGTTTGAAGGAGACTCGGTGACCATTAATTACAGCTATTCGACCACTGCTAATTCACACTCTTTACAACTGTACCGTCAAGATCGGGGCGAAGCCCCCACAATCTTAATCTACATCCCTAAGTAGGGAGATGTTTTCAGAGCAGAGGGCGTGGGGACTCGATTTTCTGCCTCTCCAGACTCTTCGAAAAGTGAAGGGAATTTCAGCATCCGTGACCTGCGGCTGTCTGACAGCGCCGTGTATTACTGCGGGCTGAGGGACACAGTGGCAGGAACCAGAGGGAGCCCCGTACAAGAACACTGCCGCAATGTGGCAAGGTGAACGGAATAGGGGGGCAGAGTGGGGAGAAACCGAAATGAAACACCAGAATGTGCTAAATTCAAATAACATCAGATAAGCAACAAGTTGAGAGCATCAGGTGCAGCATCGGGGAAGGGTTCCTCTGTTCCATTAACACTGAATATATTGTGAACATAATTCAAAAATGCGTTTAGAGAATCTCTACCATTTTGTAAATTAAAGGTATTGCAACAGAGAAGCTGCACCAAATATTTGACATTGTGTTTCATCCGTTAAGGGGATACACACTACAAACAAATAGAGCAGCGGGTATAAAACACTGCGGGTCACGCAGAGAGAAAAGATAAAGTCTTTGTATTTACATAAAGCTTTATCCAGTGTTCAGATTTCTCCAAAGCGCTTCCAGTGCTTCTGGAAAACTTTCTTATACTGCTTTCAATCAGGTTTTTACACTCAATAGGTTTTCTGGTCATCTGTTCCTGTGCCTCGAGCACACCAAGACTGTGTTTACAGATTATTTACTCTATTAATCATTGTTCAGCATCTTCGAATCGTGTCCTGACAATCACCTCTAAGACCCTGTTTACATTGTGTGTTATTTGTTTTAACATGTGTAAGTGAGAGGTGTTTAATCAGCTTATTATAATTATTAGAAGTTTCCTCTCCTTTTGGGCTTTGGTTTACGCTATAGACTGATATTTCAAACAAAACATTATCTGTTCCTTAGCCTTGAGTTCTTTCCGAAATAGCGGCAGACGGATATGTCTAGTTCCAGGCCAACTGCAGGGTGTTGTATTCTCAAGAGGAACGGTGAATTCCCAGGGTTCCCAAATAAACAGCAGGATTCTGCGCCCACACAGTTAACACAATAATCAGACCGAATCAATATTCAATGTGAGTGATTTTAGATGGTGTTTATGTGGATTGTGCTTGGGGTCTGCGCACATAGGAATGAATTCAGGTGTCAGTGTCTTACCCGCTGTTAAAAACAGGTCTCAGCAGACCGAAGCTGTGACCCAGAATGCGGCAGCAGTTATCGCACGAGGTTTTCAATCGTTCCCATCACTGTGAGACTCTGTGCACAGTAATAGACCGCGGTATCCGACAGCCGCAGCTCTGGGATGGTCAATCGATCCAACGTGTCTGACTGCTGGACTGTAGCAGAAAACCGGCTCTGAGCGAAATCCGCCTTAAATTCAGAACCGCCGCCCGTCTGCCTCCGGACTGCAAACTCCGGCTGTCTGCCTGGATTTGGACGGCACCAGTATATGTAATAACCATCGTCGGTATAGGTGCAGGTTAAAGTGACACCTTCTCCCTCTGTCTGTGTGAGTGAGGATTCCCGCTGAGTCACAGAATCTCCATCGCTCAGATCTGCAACACTTCAAGACAAGACAAGAAGAAAACAGGACTAGTACCGTTATCAGTTTGAATCCTGTCATTCCCTTTATTTTTTAATATCCCAGTCCTACCTGTTAAATTATGCTCACTTTAAACATTATGAAAACACGGAGATCCTCATACGATTCGGTCTCTTACACGTCCACTCAAAGAAAGGATGTAAATATGACTCCTGATTCACACCTATATGATATACTGTGGGATTTAAATGCACTTGCTTCTATTTTAAACTTCCTTCAGAACTGAGGTTATTATATTTTGTCTATTATAACTTTTCGCACTAATGGAAAACTTAATTTGAGGAACTCGTTAAAATGGGAGACTGGGAAGAATTGGATTTTCTTCACTGTGTACTTTCCTGGACCAGGGTAGAATGAGAGAGAGGCTCAGAGGTAGAAAGAGAGAGAGAGAGAGACAGGGAGGGGAGATTGACTCACAGAGAGACCAGACGATTGAGGGAGCCGGGCAGACATCTGGACGATGGGGGAGCCGGTGACACCCAGAAAGACAGGCAGGAAGAGCCACAGAAACAGCCAGATAAAGCATTAGGGCTACAACTAACACTCACTGGTGTCCAATTGCTGCCAGCTGTGAGAAATCAACCAATCATGTCCTTGGGAAACGCCCCTCAGGTTCCCAATAAATGAAGTCTGTGCATGATCTGTCTTTCATCTTTCATTGCAGGCCAGAGGTGCTGTTTAAGTTGTGTTATTTCCGTCGAATTCTAAACCAGGAACCATGTTCTCGCACTGCTCGTTACTAATAATGTTGGTATTGCTGCCCGGTGAGTCAATGTCCAAATGGTTAGTGTCTGTCCATGGGTCATATTCATACCCAGACATTTGATACATTCTGTACTCTGTTTCAGGAACCAATAGCAAAGATGAAGTGTCCCAGGATCCCTCTGAATTATCGGTTCTGGAAGGACAGGCCATAAGACTGAACTGCAATTACTCTACAACTGCTGTTCGAACTCTGTTCTGGTACATCCAGTATCCCCGGGAAGCTCCGAGAAATTTATTGAAGATATATAGCACGGGAGATACGTCAAAGGATTTCCCCGACAGGTTTTCTGCTGTTTTGCACAAAGGAAACAAAACAGTTCCTTTAAATATCGCCGGGACTCTTCTCTCCGACAACGCTGTCTATTTATGTGCCATGGAGCCCACAGTGGTGCAGAGAGAGCGCGGGTTCCGTACAAAAACCCTCAATGAGAGTTTCAGTTATTGTACAGCAGAGGACGCACACACGGCAATAAACGGAAGCAACAGCTCAGCCTGAGTGTCACACAGTTATTAATAAATTATCAAAACAAACAAGACACTCAATAAGAACAGTTGAGGAGCAAGTGAGGAATTATATTGATTGATTTTAACTTACAAGTATACTAAAAGATGCATTCACAAATTAGTTTGTGGTGCGTTAACTCACATTTTGCCAATAAATAATCTTCCCTTGCCTGTCTGAATTATTTTGCAGCCCTTTCTACATCTCCAGTCTCCGTTCCTCGGTTCATTTGATCAAAGCTGGCAGATATTGCCTATTTGATCAGAGTATATTTAACCGGAGTACAGCTGGTAACGTGGCCGAGCGGTGTAACGCGCTGGATTAAGGCTTCAGTCTCATCGGAGGCGAGGGTTCGAATCCCACAGCTGCCAGTCACACCCGCCCTTTTTTGCACAGCCTCAGAGTAAAGGAAAGAACAGAGATGAGGAGAAACTTCTTCAGGCAGAGAGTGGTGAATCTATGGAATTCATTGCCACAGAAGGCTGTGGAGGCCAGGTCATTGAGTGTATTTAAGACCGAGATAGATAGGTTCTGGATTGGTAAGGGGATCAAAGGTTACGGGGAGAAGGCGGGAAAATGGGGTTGAGAAACTCAATGATTGAATGGCGTAGCAGACTCGATGGGCCGAATGGCCTAATTTCTGCTCCTCTGTCTTATGGTTTTATGGTTTTATATTGCTGCTTCAGGGCGGTATATCGAAAATGAATACATTTCACAAGATAATGATTGCGCCCTTTAAAACAAGAGCACGGAGCTCCCTCAGTGCTCATTGCTGCTTTTCAGTAGCTGTTTAATCCTTTCTGACACCATTCACAAACCAGTGTTTCCACCTTTCAATACCAAGGCTGGAGGATGCATTGCCACCCCCCCCCCAACCCACCCACACACCCACCCACAACCCCCCTCCCCAACCCTGTCCCAAACCTTGTAACCATCTCTGTTGTAAGGACACTGATTATAGCCCCGCTCGGGCTGTTTCCATTCACAGAGAACCTACAGGTCTTAAAGCACCACAGGGGACACAAGTAAGTGAGGTGGGAGGGCCCTGAGAATGAAGGGGGATTCTTAAGGGTGCAAATTAGAACGAAGTTGTCCTCATCTCAGCTTCCCTTTTACAGAGCGGACAACGGCAATGCGGTCACCCAGCATCTCGGTTGTATGGGGCGGGAGCAGGACCAATTCTGACAGATTGAAATAAGCACATTTCATCTCATTTACAAAATACGGTTTCAATCTGAATTTTGAACACAATCCTACCTGATTATTTCCTGTTTGAATACATATTTCATTTCTGAGCCATGGAGAGTCTGTCACGTAGATACAGTCCTCGAAAGTTAAGAAAGAAAGAGAAGTAGCTGCTTTAATTTTCACCTACTTGTGCTGGCTTAGCCAGATCGGGCTGTATTCACAGAGGCGGTCTTGCTCCTGTCTGCAGGCAATCGGTGAGACAGAGAACAGCAAGGGTACGGTTCAGGCAGTCAACCCTCCCTGAGCGGAGAAAGTGGAATCAAAGAGTTGATCAGAAGCAGGAATGAGAACCGGAGTTTATGATGAAAAGGATCTCCACTCCCGTACTTTAGGCTGTGCCAGGGAGCTCCTGTCTGTTGGGTTTGTATCGAATCTCGGGCAGGTGCAGCCACAATGTTCAGCAGCGCTGTCAGCCGCTCAAAAACACACCGAGAGGAAACCACATTCACTTCGGATCAAACTGTCACCAATTGCTTCCAGTAGCGGCCGAGAAAACAAACCGCAGAATCCGATCCGACCCACAGATCCATCACCAGATGAATCTACAGGGTAAACTGCCCTTCCTGTTTCTGATCAGCTGTTAATTCCCTTAAACGAAGGACTCAATGTTCAGATCAGCTCCGGGAAGGATGTTTCCGGTTCTCGAACCTGACTGGCTGACGTCACACAGGCCGCCGACTGACGTCACTCAGACTCCCGACTGGCGTGGTAGATGTCCGCATTCTGACGTCACCCAGACTGGTGCTCCTACGCATGCGCAGTCCTGTCCACCACATAACATCACTGTTGAAGCTCCCAAAAAGCTTCACTTTGTGATCACAATTCCCAGACACCCAGGTCTGACCGACACTGTGTAACTGGTGTGTGGCTCAGTTTGATGTCCAGCAGCGCTGCCGGCGAAGGAGCATCTCTTGCCCTGAGGTCTACTGACAGCTGTTTCCCAATAGTCGATAGGACCCGACATGAAGCTGAGCTTCACTTTAGTGATTTTCTCCCTGGGTTTCTTATATTTACCTCCGTGTGAGTGTGATCACTATTCCTGACAGGATTATCTCACGATTCAGGTCCATTATGTTCAGCTAAATTGCACTTTGTTTTATTGTATTCTCTTGTACTACGTATAAAGTTTTTCTTTATTGTGCTGTATTTTATTCCATTGCGCTATATGGTATTAATTTAATGAAATTGCGGTATATCTACACATTCTTCTCAGATGCAAGGGGCAGTGAAGAGGTATCACGGCCTCCTGAGTTAGTAGTTCTTACTAAGGGAGATACTGCATCCCTGACCTGTTCAACTACAATAGGAGGAGGAACCCTACACTTCTACAGACAATACCCGGACCGAACTGTGCAGCACCTGGCGAGTGGTACCAGTGATCAGGATAGGATCACGGCTCATTTCAGCAGAGAAAAGCAGCACTCTCAATGTTAGCGACACTCAAGTGACAGACACCGTCAACTATTTCTGAGCAATGGAAACAGAGTTTATTCAAGACCATTCAGGACCGTACAAAACCCGCCGGGGCGATCGGGAAAGTATGCAGCTCGTGCAGTTATCAGGGAGCTGAGCGTTTTACACCACTCTCCCTTGGATATGCCCCTCGGCCACCGAATAAGTGAAACCTTCTCCTCATTTGGGTTTACTCTTTAATATCAGCGAAGGGTCAAATGCTTTGTAAAATTCCGTTAATTTCTGTGCAAGTCTGAATCAGACAACATGTTCTCCCCATTGTGCTTTCCGATAATACCCACCGTACTGTTCGGTGTGTCTATATTTGAAGGGCTGTTGTCTAGTTTTTGTGTTAAATCCAATTCCAGACGTTGACTTATTCCATGTTTTGCTGCAGGAACGAGTGACACACAGTGAGTGTCCCAGGGTCCGTCGCATTTGAAGTCCCTGGAAGTAATGTTAATCTACAATCACCCCACATACGATGCCTTTCTCTGCCTTTAGGCAGATCAGTATCCCGGGTAGGTTCTGAGATATTTACTGAGGAGACGTAGGCCGAGACATTGATATAATTCTCAAGATTTCCTGAACCGGCTCTCTGTTGATTTGAACAAGGACAAAGACAGCAATGCAACTGTTTGATTAAAAAAAACCTAACCTTTATTCTCCGTGCGCCTGGGATCAAACTAACCCCGCTGATAAAAGCACCAAAGAAGACTCGGTGCAAAAAAACTCGCGGAGGTTTTCTTTCTATGGGGTCTTGGCTTTTATGCGACGGTGTGCCTCACTGCACAGTAATAGACCGCCTCGTCCCCCGCACTGAGGCTGCTTATTTTGAGGTAGCCATTCTTCTTAGACTGGTCAGCAGCCAACAGATGTTGTGCTGATGTTTTGTCTTCTTTGAATGCTGCCACTTTGGTAATTATCCAGCTTGGAGGTTGTGTCTGTTTCTGCCGATTTCATTGCACGTTGTCTATAACCTGGTCTGTATATTCGCAATCGAATTGCACAGAGGCCCCTTCTAACACGGTTAATGCCACCAGTGACTGAGTTACTGGATCTGCAAGTAGTCCGCCTGTGAACGCTGAGGAACAAAAGAGCAGGAAGTTAAACAGGATCGATCGAAACCTGTGTCTATCTGAATGAATGTGCTTAAATTCAAAACCAGCAAGCTTGCATCAATCTGCTAAACTGTCTTGATGAAGCTAATTCTATACTTACTGTCCAACAACGCGGCCAGTATTATCAGAAACATGTCTGAGTGAATCTTTCTCAGTGAATGGGAAGGGAATGAACCAGAGATTGAGGAGGGAGGGGAACCGGGCTCTTTTCAGCCCATTGTTCCACCCACACACTGCAGGGGGCCAGGCCCATTGTGGCCTCACTCAGGATATGATTCCAAATGGTGTGTCTCACGTGACTTTCTAAAGAACATGCTTGGGCTTGGCGCCCTCTGCTGGTCGATTCTGTTCAATCCGGTTTAGAATGGGGTCATTAAGTAGACTTAATATAGTCAGATATGTGAATAGTCTAGTTAAACTGGGGTTCTTCTTATATCTTTCTATTGAATCCTCGACCTGAAGGCAGGTCCGATCCACTGCACCACCTCGGGTAGAACAAGGAGGTAGGCCCCAAATCTACCCCAGCTGGAACAGGAATTGAACACCGTCCAGGCCTTCAAACTTACTGAGCCAACACTGCGCCCTCCTTCCAAGGATTCAGAAGAGGATAAGATACCCATTGGCCACAAGACCGCCTTAAATCAAAGGAGGTAAAGGAGAGACTGAACTGAGGTTTTCAGATTTATGTGGGTTTGTTAGTGTAGATCGCGCATAACTGTTTCCAATTACGGAACGTTGGATATCACAAGCGGCCCGATTTAGAGGGAAAAGCAGCTAGGGAAAGATTTCATTAATTTATCACACTGCGATTTGTTAAACTCTGGAAGGCAGAGCCCAAAAGTGTGATGCAAGGGGATTCAACACCATCTTTAAGAAGGAAATTGTATATAACTAGAAAGGGAAAATGCCGGGCTATGTAGAAAACGTGGGCGTTGATAGCCGAACCGGATAATCCTTTGAAAGTGTCTCGGACGTCAGAGGCCGAGTGGCCTCATTCGGTGCTCTATGATTCCATGTTTCTAGTGCCTCCCTGTCCCTCCCACTCTTCTTGTTCTCAGTCATTTGAACAGTGAGCTGGTGCAGAATGGTCAGAGACTTCTGTAGATTCGACCCTCGCTATTTCCCCTCCATCAGTTCCCGGTGCAGCTGAGACTCATCGCACACTTCATTCAATATTGAGTCTACGGTATCCCCGCCCACAGCTTCTATTTTCTGCTCTCGCTCTTAACCGATTTTGTTATTGGAGAGATTGCTGCAGCTGGTCCATTCCTGTGATTGCCTGGATCAGCAGTGCAGTGGGATGGGTATATGTATTTCTGCTCCGACAGAGGATTTATCGCACTGCAGAGTTACAGACCCACGAAATACCATGGGAAACCGTGTCGCTCCGCTCCTCATCATTATCTCACTTCTCAGTAAGTATTTCCTTCCCGGTAAAACTCCGTTCTCCTTCTGACCTCTGCAACCCGGATGCTATTGTTGGTAAAATAACAGTGATGACGGTGATGATGATTATTTTGATCAATAGGAGGCTGATGCTGATTGTCATTGTTATTATTTGTGTTAGAATGGGGCCACCAAGACGCAGTGGAGCAGCCGATTCCTGGAATAACGTTTGAAGAGGAAAGCAATGTCACATAAACCTACTCCTTGAAAACAAGTGATTCTAACCTCTGTGTAAACTTTTACAGTCAGCGCACCGGGAAACCTCCAATGTACCTGTTTCGTCTTATTGTCGAGAATATGCACAGGAACACCGGCCTCAATGATCGATTTTCTTCTACGTCTAAAAAAAAATCAAGATTACCAAGCAAAATACCGATCAATAACAGACTGATCCCCGACAGCGCCGTGTATTCCTGTGCCAGGGACTCCACACTGCTGCAAAGATATCGGGAATTCCACACTAAAACCATTATTGGTAGTTCCAGCCAGTGCTCACCAGGGGGCGCGCACACATCGGTAATTCAGTTTCCACAGTAAGAGCGACAGGGAGACTCTTCACATTACAACAAAACACAACGCTCAGTAACAGGAAAGGGCCAGGCCACTTTCCCAGTCATATTTGTTTGTGATTGCACATTGCATTTATAATAGATTCACCAATTGTTCTGCTGATTGTCATTGTTATTAACTCCTAAGGAGTCTTAACCCCTCTTTATCGCTTTCAACGCCTTTCCCTACCTATCTGTTCATGAACACCCTTCTTTTTACTCATTTCTGAAAATTCTGCACATTTGCTTTTCCAGTCTTTAATTTAAACGTTTCCAGCTTTTTCTGCTCCCTTGTGCATTAATTCAGAAGAACTCCAACCCAGATGTTCATGTACTCAGGTTTGCATTCAATCCACATCACTGATGAAGATTTCGCTCACTATTGGAAAATTTACTAACTCTGACACTCCTGTTGTGAGCCTGCTGGCCTGCAATATTGGATGAAGATCAAACTACCGTAGTTGTTACAAAGAGGCAAAGGTACATAATTTTCGAAGTGTGATTATTATTAAGCTCAGTTTCTTGTAGATAAATCCTACGTCTGACAATACTGTCCGTGGTCGCCCCGCCAACAGCTTCCTTTTGCTGTTTTCGTTCTGACCCACCCTGTCTGCCTTGTTTTGCTGAAGAGTTGTTGCTACTTCTCCCTATTTGCCATTGGTTAGATCAGATGTCCAGTGGGAAGGCTATTTCCATTTCTGCCCTGACAGAGCATTTCCACGGACAAGCACGGTTACAGACTCAGGGAACTTCATGTTCAATGTATCTAAGATCACTCCTCCTTATTATCTTACTTCCCAATACATATATGTTTCCCAGTAAAAATTCATTCTTCCCCTCGCTGCCGTATCCCAAACATTATTAATAACAAAATGCAAGTAATGATGATGTGACGATAACTCTTTCAAAGAGTTTCGGGCACCATAGGCCGAGTGGCCTCATTCGGTGCTCGAAGATTCAGTGGTTCTCGTCTCTTCATGCCCCTCCCACTCTATTTGTCCTCATTCACTTGAACAGTGAGCAGGTGCAGGGTGCTCACAGACTTCCGGAGATTCAACCGTCGCTATTTCCGCTCCACCAGTTCCAGGTGCAGCTGAGAGTCACCGCACACTTCATTCAATATTGAGTCTGCGGTATCCCCGCCCACAGCTTCCGTTTGCTGCTCTCGCTCTGACCCGATTGTGTTATTGGAGAGGTTGCTGCCGCTGGCCCATTCCTGTCATTGGCTGGATCGGCAGTGCAATGAGACGGGAATCTGTATTTCTGCTCCGACAAAGGATTTCTCACACTGCGGAGTTACAGGCTCAGGAAGTATCATGGGGAACCATCTCGCTCCGCTCCTCATCATTATCTAACTTCTAAGTAAGTACTTCCTTCCCAGTAAAACACCATTCTCATCCTGACTGCTGTAACTCAGGTGTTACTTTTGGTAAAATAATAGTAATGGTGGTGATGATAATTGTGTTGATCAATAGGAGGCTGATGCTGATTGCTGTTGTTATTATTATTTCTGTTAGAATGGAGTCGCCAAGACACAGTGGAACAACCGGCTGCTGAAATAAAGGTTGAAGAGGAAAGTAATGTCACATTAACCTGCACCTTGAAAACAAGCTCTTCTAACCCTTATGTTCACTGGTACAGTCATCACCGCGGGAAACCTCCAATGTACATGTTTCGTCTTGTTGGAGATTATGTGCAAAGGAATGCTGACCTCAATGACCGGTTTTCTTCTACGTTTGATAAAAGTAACAAGATTGCCGAGCTAATGATCAACAACACACTGATCCCCGATAGCGCTGTGTATTTCTGTGCCATGGAGCCCACACTGCTGCAGAGATACAGGGGATTCCGTACAAAAACCACTCACTGGCAGTTCCAGTCAGTGCTCACCAGGGGGCGCGCACACCGGTAATTCAGTTTCCACATTGAGAGTGACAGGGAGATTCTGAAAATTGCAACAGAACACAACACTCAAAAACAGCAACAGCTGAGGGTCCACTTGCAAAATTATATTAGTTTTTGATTTGCACATTACATTTATAATAGATATGAAATTGACAAATCGACCCATGATATCTTTAACCCCATTTTTTGGGGGGTTTCTGACACCTTTCCCTTCCTTTTTGTTCCTTACCGCTATTGTTTTCAGAATTTTCTGAAAACTGTGCACATTTACTTTTTCCCATCTTTAATATAAACACTTGCACCTCAATTCTGAACCACTCCAACCCGGCTGTTCATGTATTCAGGCTTGAATTCAACCCATATCACTAATGAAGATTTCGCTTACGAGTGAATAATTTCCTAACCCAGGCACTGGTGGTGCTGGCCTGCAATATGGAATTAGGATTAAACTACCGTTCTTGCAGAGAGACAAGGTTAGTTATTTTTCGATGGTGTGATTATTATTGAGTTCAGTTCCTTTGTAGATAAATCCCGCATGAGGCAACACTGCCTGCGGCAGCCAAGCCCACTGCTTCCTTTCACTATTCCCGCTCTGACCCGCCTTGTCTGCTCTGCTTTATTGGAAAGGTTGTTGCCGCTTTTCCCTGTTTGACATTGGTTGGATCAGCAGTCCAATGGGGAACCGACCCCCATTTCTACCCTGACAGAACATTTCCCCGGACTGCAGAGTTACAGACTCAGGGAACATCATGTGAAACTATCTCAAGCCACTCATTATTATAACACACTCAGTAATTAAATGCTTCCCAGTAAAAGGAAAACATTCTCCCTCTGGTCTGTCCTAATCCAAACATTATTGAAGGAGAAATGTTTGTTATGATGATGTAATGATAAATGTTGTCATTGACTATGTCAGAATGGAGCCATCAAGATTCATCGGAGCAGTCGGTATCTGAAATGACGGTTGAAGAGGAAAGGAATAAACTGCACCCTGGAAACAACCGATCCAAGCCCTTATGTGTCACGGTGCAGTCAGCAGCCCGGGCAGCCTCTGCAGTGTCTGTTTTATATTTACGAAGGATAGGAAAACGGAACCCCGATTTTAGAGATCGATTCTCTTCCACATATGTTTATGCTGACAAAATTACTGAGTTAACGATTAGGAAAGTCCTGATATTCGACACTGCGGTGTATTTCTGTGCCACGAAGACCACGCCGCTGCAGAGATATAGCGGAACCCGCACAAGAACCTGCACTGGGAGCTGCAGTGAGTGTCACTAGAAGGCGCTCCCACACTAGTAATGCACAAGCAAAATTCCATCTCGACTGTGAGAGCCACAGGTGCCATTCAAAACTGCAATAAACCACAACAATCAGCAGGAGCAAGTGAGGTCTTGCAGCATTATATTGGCAACTCGTATTTGTAATAAAAAATTAATTTTAGAAATGCACCATATAAAACCTTAAGTGACCTTCTACCCTTCTGTATATTTTCCCTGTCTGTTCCCTCTCATCCCCGTCTCCATTTTTTACTCGGAATTGTTTAACCCTCCGTCTTCCAGTCTTTTAGTTAATGATATGAACCTTTGTTTCTGTTTGCCTTATTGATCCAGAACTGCTCAAACTGAGCTTCCTGTCAACAGGGGCTGTCAGATCAGGTCAGTGACTAAGGGAGGAATCGCCCAGAGACTGCACAGCGGCATCTGAACACTTCACAGAATCTCCACCCCAGGAGGGTGTCAGATCACCATATTTCTAACTGTATCGATGGTGAAAGCCTGTTTTTTAAAGGAGCAAAAGGAAAACTGAATTTTTTTTTTTCTACTCCACTGCTTTTCTTCGCCTGAGCTAAAATGTACAAGGTCTCGCAAATGGAGTTTAAAATGGGATAATTTAAAGTTGTGCACTTTGACAGGAAGAACAAAAAGCAGGAGTGTTCCTTAAAAGGAGAACAGCTGCATAATTCTGAGGTGCAGAGGGATCTAGATGTCCGAGTGTATGGGTCACAAAAAGTTAGTATGCAGGTACAGCAAGTAATTAAGAAGGCTAATGGAATGCTATCCTTCATTACGAGAGGGATTGAACATAAAAGTATGGATGTTAAGCTTCAGTTATATAGGGTATTGGTGAGACTTCGAATACTCTGTGCAGTTTTGGTCTCCTTATTTAAGCAAAGATATAAATGCATTGGAGTCGGTTGAGAGGAGGTTTACTAGATTGATACCTGGAATGAGCGGGTTGTCTTATGAGGAAAGGTTGGACAGAGTGGCCTTCTTTCCACTTGAGTTTAAGGGTGATTTGATTGAAGTATACAAGATCCTGAACGGGCTTGACTAGTTGAACGTCGAAAGGATCTTTCCCCTTGTGGGTGAGTCGAGAAATAGGGATCATTGTTTTAAATATATGGGTCGCCCTTTTAGGAGAGAGCTGAGCAGAATATTTTTCTCTCAGAGGGTTGTGCGACTTTGGAATTCTCTGCCTCAAAAGGTGGTGGAGGCAGGGTCATCGAATATTTTTAAGGCAAGGGTAGATAGATTCTTGTTAGGCAAGGGAATCAAAGGTTATCGGGAATAGATTGTGTTGTGGTAGCTTTGACAAAGGAATCACAGGAGTCTTCGGTGCAGGTTACGATCGTTTATTCGAGAAATTGCAAGGAGAGAACCAGCTCAAGCAGCTTGAGGTAGCACTCTGCCAAATTAAGACCATACAGCTTATTTTTTCCCCAACTGATCACATACAGGAACATTATTTTAATTCCAATCTTTTCAACATATAACATACATCCTTTTTCACGTTGTGGAGACCTTTCCCCGATCCGTCCTTTCCTTAAGAGCACACTTAATCTATCTTGTTGTTATTCTCTGACTCCAGTCCGGTAGTTCAAGGCCTTTCTGTTGTTTGCAGGCCCTAAGGCTGTGCAAGGTTCATCTCGTGACCTTTAACTGTTAATGTGCATTGTTGGCATAGAACTGGCTGCCTGGAGATTTTAAGTAATTCTCTTTCAATAAATTCTTACTGTGTTCCCCCTAACAATGGGGATGTGGGAATCGAAACACAAGAAGGTCAGCCATGATCTTATTGAATGGCGCATGAGGGTTCATCCTTCCTAAATATTGAATGACCCTGGATGTTCAGTTCCCATCCTTGGTCACCCTGCAGCCATGTCTCCGTAATTGCAACTATATCATAACTATTTATATCTATTTGTATTGTTAATTTATCTATCTTATTACGGATGTTCCACGCATTAAGATACAATTCCTTTAAACTTGTCTTTTTAACCCAGTTAGTCATCTTAGCTTTATTTTGTACTCCGACCCCATTTGTTTTCGCCTTTGCTTTTTCTGCCTTCCACTTTTGCTTCTTACTTTTCTGTCTTTCGTTACTATCCTTGTTATCTCTTTTATACATATTTCCACTTTGAATTCAAATTCCCATTGTTCCTCTATGCCTTTGGACTTTACCTCCCTGATCATAAAATATTATCATAGTACCAATTTTACCAGTAATTGAACTTCACCTGGCTAGGTCTAATATTTCACTCCCCCTTTAGAAAATAAGCTAATATAACTTATATAAAAATGCAAATGTCCATTTACACCTTCCATTCTAAGCTTCCCTCATGTTTACCTACTTAACATTTCAAACCTTGCTCTAATACATCAACGCCTTCAGACCAGCTGCCTTTGATCCAATTAAGTCTCGCACACACACAAACACGTACACATATAGCCACAGATACCACTATTTTACAATAAATTCCAAAAACATTATTTATTTTCCTGACATGCGTGTCAAAAAGTCTGGAACCCGTCTGCGTTATTTAAATACCAATTTGAAAGGAAAATCAGCTAATCAACTCCCCATATCACTGCAATAATATGGCCAGACGGCTCAGGGCATGATTTACGACAGGAGGGAATTCCGTTTTTTTTAAGAGAAAGCTTGTTGGTGCGGGTTTTAAAACTGCAGCTGAGTTCAGAGTCGCAGCTTTGTCGCTCAAACTCTATTGACTGCTGGGATTGCTCATTTGAGTGGACAGAGTAACCTTTTGGAACTTTTCATGAGGAGAACTCTCCTGTGATTCAGAGGGCTCTTTTGATGGAATACGTTCCTGCCCATTGCCCAGGGGTGAGGGGTGAATACTCTCGGAGACAGATTAGGGTGGTGATTCCGTTGGAGACACAACCTCCCATGAGGACACAAGGGTTAGGAGGAAGAGGAGGGTGAGAGGAAGCTATTAACAGTCTGAATCTGGAATCTGGAGTCTGGAATTCGCCCCAACACTGAGCAGATGTAGACGCTCTGTGTCCTCTAGTGGCGGTGACGTGGTACTGCAAGGCATAGCTTCCAGTATTTTTTAGCTTTCCGAATTCCAGATTCCTTTCGACAATCTCCAAGCCTAACCTCCGCGCACTGTTTTTTTTTTTCCTTTGTATGCTTCATCTTTGCATTTTTGCCGTTAGCGTTTGCTGATGAATCGGATTTCCTAATTACACCTTCACCAGGACTACCATTTGTGTATTTGCTTGTACCATCCCACAGCTCTTCTCCTGGGACACCGTCCCCCTTGTCATTTAACCTCTCCTGCTTTGCACCCTATCACTTTGCTACTTGTGCGCTTCCGCCTTAGCCTGCATTTGTACTTGCTTAAAATCCGTTCTATTTGTACCTATATTTTCCAGTTCTGATAAACCAAACCGAATAAAACTTTGACTGTTTCTCTCTCTAAAGCTGCTGTAGGCCCTGCAGAATTTTGCATTGACATTTCGGACACTATTCACTTCCTATTGCAATGAGGGAGGCCATGCCGCAAATTGTTTCTCAATAATTCGGCGATGCCTCAACTCCCTCCCCCAATGTGCCCCCAGATATTTCATTTAACTGGTTAGGTGACTAGTCGGCTTCAATTCCAGCTGGGATTTTATTTCACACATTCTTCATTTTCTGTGTGTAGATCTGAGTCATGGAGATTCTGTCACCTGGCCAGTGTTAAGACAGAAGGAGAAGCGGTGATCATCTTCCGAGATTCTATAGACTCTGGAACAGTTCCTACAGATTGGAGGGTAACTAATCTAACCCCACTATTTAAAAAGGGAGGCAGAGAGAAAACAGGGAATTATAGACCAGACAGTCTGACATCGGTAGTGGGGAAAATCCTAGAGTCCATCATAAAAGATTTAATAGCTGAGCACATTGAAAACAGTGGAAGAATCGGGAAGAGTCAGCATGGATTTATTAAAGGGAAATTATGCTTGACAAATCTACTGGAAGTTTTCGAGGATGTAACTAGTAGAGTTGAAGAGGGGGAGCCAGTGGATGTGGTTTATTTGAACTTTCAGAAGGTTTTCGACAAAGTCCCAAATAAGAGATTGGCATGTAAAATTAAAGCGCATGGGATTAAGGGTAGTGTATTGAGATGGATATAAAACGGGTTGGCAGACAGGAAACAAAGAGCAGGAATAAATGTGTCTTTTTCCGCATGGCAGGCAGTGACTAATGGGGTACCGCAGGGATCGTTGCGGGGACCCCAGTTATTCACAATATCTATTAATGATTTAGATGAGGGAATTAAATGTAATATCTCCAAATTCGCAGATGACACAAAGCTGGGTGGGAGGGTGAGCTGTGAGGGGGATGCAGAGATTCTTCAGTGTGATTTGGAGAAGCTGAGTAAGTGGGCAAATGCTTGGCAGATGCACTATAATGTGGATAAATGTGAGGTTATCCATTTTGGTAACAAAAACAGGAAGGCAGATTATTATCTGACTGGTTATAAATTGAGAGAGGGGCAATGTGCAACGAGGCCTGGGTGTCCTCGTACATCAGTCGCTGAAGGTAAGCATGCAGGTGCAGCAGGCAGTAACGAAGGCAAATGGTATGTTGGCCTTCATAGCCAGAGGATTCGAGCACAGGAACAGGGATGTCTGTGTGCAGTTGTACAGGGCCTTGGTAAGACCATTCCTGGAATATTGTGTGCAGTTTTGATCTCCTTATCTGAGGAAGGATGTACTTGCTATGGAGGGAGTGCAGCGAAGGTTTATCCGACTGATTCCAGGGATGGCAGGACTGACATATGAATAAAGATTGAGTCGATTAGGATTATATTCGTTGGAGTTCAGAAAAATCAGGGGGGATCTCATTCTAACAGGACTAAGGGTAGATGCAGGAATGATGTTCCCAATAGTGGGGGAGTCCAGAACCAGGGGTCACAGACTGAGGATATGGGGTAGACTATTTAGGACTGAGATGAGGAGAAATTTCTTCACCAAGAGAGTGGTGAGCCTGTGGAATTCGTTACCACAGAAAGTAGTCGAGACCAAAACATTGTATGTTTTCAAGAAGGAGTTAGATATAGCTCT
Organism: Cetorhinus maximus; assembly: GCF_964194155.1. Lineage (NCBI taxonomy): Eukaryota > Metazoa > Chordata > Chondrichthyes > Lamniformes > Cetorhinidae > Cetorhinus > Cetorhinus maximus. The sequence goes on from NW_027596331.1 coordinate 213,855, forward strand.
TGGGCGAAAGTGATCAAAGGGTATGGGGAGAAAGCAGGAGCAGGCTATCGATTTAGATGATCAGCCATAATCATAATGAATGACGGAGCAGGCTCGAAGGGCCGAAAGGCCTACTCCTGCTCCTAGTTTCTATGTTTCTATGTTATTACTGCTCATTGGGACTCAAAGTGATAATCACAGCTCAATCCTCGCACAGAAACGGCCGACACTTCATACGACAGTGGTTGTTCTTGCCAACACCAGTTATAACGCGGATCACTTGTGAAGACCAGGACTAAACAATTATTTCGAAAATCTTCCATTTGCTTCTGGTAAATTACGATATCAGCCATACATGTATTTAATTGGCGCACATTACACTGATTCCCCGACTTTCTCTGAATTCGTTTCATAAAGTTTACAAGCACTCGCTACCAGATGGCAGGAGGAAGATGTTCAGCTGTTGGTTTGATGGTCGGGACGGATTACAGATTGAGTTTTTATTCTTATTTATTTATTTATTAGCCAGCATTCATTGCCCTTGGGACGATGTTGGTGAGCTGCCTTCTTGAACCGCTGCAGTCCATGTGGTTTACGTACACCCACAGTGCTGTTAGGAAGGGAGTTCCAGGATTTTGACTCAGCGAAAGTGAAGCGACGGAGATATGTTTCCAAGTCTGGATGGTGAATGTCTTGGAGAAGGACTTCCAGGTGGTGGTGTTCTCATTTTTCAGTTGACCTTGTCCATCTACATGTGAGAGATTACGGGTATGGAAGGTGCTGTCAAAAGAGGCTTGACGTGTTTATTTAATTACTTAATTTTCAATTCAGAAATCAACAACCAATGAATGTCTGTGGTTCAGTTGATTCGCTAATAAATTGCTGTGAACACGTTTATTTTTAATATAAGCATCCTTTGAATATTTCTAATGATCAACTCTCCTACGTTGCTGAGCAGATACGTTGTCCGCACACTCCCACCCTGCTAAAATCGATCAAACAGCCAATACCCTCCCTTTCACCATTTAATTCATTTCAAATGAGGCGTAATTTAAATCCCTCGGGGCCCACTGGCCGTCTGTATCGGCTGCAGCGTGTTTTCACACTCAGAGAGCAGCTCCTTTAATTGGCTTCCCTACCAGAACAATATTAACAGTTTTCCATCTCGGTCCCTGCCTCACAGATTGAACCTGATAAAGGGCCAACACTAGGTTTAACCATCGTCCAGTACCCAGATGTGAGCTGAGCAAATTCACTTTCTCCGTTTCTCTCCGCGCCGAAGGATTGGAGATCCCAGGGGTTGTGAGATCATAGGTTTAATTGAAAACAAAGGAGTTTTAAGCTGATTGGATGTCAGCGGGTGACGCTGCCAGGAATAAACCAATGAGCAGAACCGCGAATGTTACTCAATCCCTTGCGAATTCTTGAATAAAACAATTTCAGTTTCAGCCCCTCCTGCTCAAATCCGCCCAAGCTCTCTGCAAACATGTCTCCTGTTACTTTGTATTTATCCCTCACAGCTGCAGCCGTTTTAACCGGTAGGTTCACAAGTTCCACATCTCTGTGTTTCGCATCTTTACCAAACATTACGTTTACTCGGGCAGTTCTCTTAACACAAAGGTAGCAATGGATTGATCCCAGGTGAGGAAATCATCCGTATCCGCTTTGCCCCAACACGGGCTTTGACAAACACTCGAGTTTTTAACCCATGGACGGTTTCCCGTTTGCCCTCCAAATTACAGGAAACGACGGCGAAATGTCCGTTAAAGGGAGGTTTATTTAATTGGTCCAAACAGCTTCCCGATACAGCCCCTGAGCTGCGGGAAATCTACAAGTGTTTAGTTGCCTGATTCATTTCTCAGGTTATTGTTCAGGGTAAGGGGGCGATTCTGGGGGAGACGTAGTGAAATGACATTGTGTAATTGAATATCTCTCTGGGCTCTTACAGGACATTGTGGAGGAGACTCCGTTTCACAGACACCCGCCGCAGTCACAGTGAGTGAAGGACACAATGTTCAGTTGCTCTGTAATTTTACAGCTACATCCAACAACCCGGATCTGTTCTGGTACCGTCAGTATCCCAGCGGATCCATGGAGTATCTGCTGCAGAGGAACAAATTCAGCGAGGACACAGGAAGATTCCCGGGAGATCGTTTTTCAGCGGAGTTTAATGTTGTGAATCGCACGGTCCCGCTGAAAGTATCTAAAACTGAACTGAGAGACTCCGCGGTGTATTACTGCGCACTGAGACCCACAGAGATACAGAGCTGGGCTGAACCTGCACAAAAACTGCCAGAGAGTCTCTCTCAACATAACCGTGCAGTAGGCAAACAATATGATCAGGGGTGAGTCTGACCTGATTCATGAATTTCCGATGTCTCGTACTTTTAATTCTGTAATATAGTTCATTCGTAATACGTATATTATTAAAATTTATTCTAGCAGTCAGTTTCTTGATGCCCCAAAGTGTCTCACCGTCACTGTTATAATGCAATGCTGAAAGCTCAGCGCCAGTTGGACCCAGCATGATCCTACAAACAGTAATATTTCAATGGCCAACACATTCCGGTGACGGTGATTGATGGATAGATATTGTCCAGAACAATTTCCTTCTTCTTCCAAAGAGGAGCCGGAGGCATCCTGCACAGTCGATTTAAAAGCTGACCCCTCTGACGGTGCACCATTCCCTAAGGGCTGCACTGGGGTATCAGCATTGGCCCTGGGCCTCAAGTCTCTGAAAAGGGATTGGAAGCTTGAATCTCCTGATTCAGAGGCGGTAGGGCTAATACCGGAGCCTCATCTGATAAACAATGGTTTCAAATTAGCTCTTGTGCTGTTAATTCTAAGACACCTGTATTTTTATGATAGTTAATATATAATGTATATGTGCACATGCAGGTTGATGAGTGCAAAGTTTTATAGAGGTGATCAGCCTGATTATTCACAAGCAGAGTGGCATCGGCCTCTCGGTGTTTCTACCACCTCCTCTCCCTGAACAGGATGTCAGTTTCCATCAGGCTCACCTCAGTAAATGCCCGGACTGTATTTCCCGACAGACTGCCGGTGTCCTGTTGAGCAGAAAATATCTCTGAACAGACTGGAGACCAAATCTGGGAAACCCCAGGATGTGTTGACCGCTCATCAATACAATCCAGGAAGGAGGACAGGTTGAAATGAAGAAAAGCAACTAAATCAAACATTACTGGTCTACGTGGAAACAAGCAGACAATAAATTTAACCCCTGGATTGAAACATCGCTCGACAAGAGAAAGAAAGACTTTTCCTGATGTTGCGCTTTTCCTGACTCAGGACGTCCGGAAGCGTTTCCAACTTCAGCCAGTACGTTTTCAGTGAAGTCACTGTTGTGATGTTAGAAACATTATTTCCACAGAGGGCAGTGGAGATGTTTACTTCACTGCTAGAATGGGTTGTCACTCTGACCCTGGATTAAAGGAATTTATGGATCCAGGTGTTTTCCGGATGCTTTGAACTTGTGGCAAACAGCAACCGGACATTTGGTAACAACATGTCTTTCCCTCTCTGTTTTTGCCGCATTGAGGAATATAGATGAAAAAATTATGCTACCATCCTTAAACAGGCCACCCTGTGATAACGGGCCACGAAATACAATGACTTAGCGAGTTCACTCTCTTGATCTCCTGTGTCATTCTCCTCCACATACCATGCAGTAAGACGGCATTGACAACCATGAACTTGCATTGAATTTGTCCATGATTATGCTTGGTAAAGTACTGCGGTGGTTTAATGTTGCCTTCTGCAGTATGGGTAACCTGGAAACTCTCCTGTTCTTACTGCCTGCCATCAGGCGTATTGAAAGGATTTACAAGCTGATAATTAACCAGCTTGGCCGCGTTATGAACGCACACTCGGTGGCTAACAAGTCCTGAAATGGGACTTGAACCGGGCAATTCTGACCAAGTGGACAGGGACACTGCCTTTGCTCCGGCATACCTCGTTCTGTGCTTTGACAGCAGTAATCCACATAAAGGCTCTTGCCCAAAATGCGCAATCGTTTGCGGTGAACTGTCACGACGCCAAGGTATTTCCGCAACTGTCACCTGTGACAGTGGGGAACTGACGGCTTTGTGAGTTTTGCCAAAGATAACGTCTTTCAGCGCCATCTAGTGGAATCCTGTCTGTGTAACAGCGATTCTCAATCTATTCTCGAATATTGCTGCATGACATTGCTGGATAATTATTGCCAGATTATTAAGGTTTCTATGCCTTCGATTTAATTATTAGCATAACTGCTGTATTTTTCATTGTTTTGCTTTTACTAGTGAAAACTAATTCCGAGATTATTTGTCTTAGTTTTCTGACAAACCTCCATCATTAACATGGTAAGCGCTCATTTGCACAGATAGATGAAATTCACCTTCATAAATTCATAAAGCCAAAACTGATGAAGTTGGATTGTTCCTTTGTAATAATGGAAGGCTTGATAAGGCGCTAATAATCAAATAAGGATATTGAATGATGTATATATTTCCATTGAACGTTAATCTTCATGTTCTATAATTATAAATATTAAAGTGCTGTGTTATTATGTTAAATTGCACGGATGAAGCGATTTACACTTCTCTTTACTGATTTTAGCAGTGTTGCTTTCATCCTGGAGCCCATGGGCTTGTTGTCTTCTCAGTCCCCATGTCGATTCAGTCACAGTATAGGCCCCACGCATTTTTGTTTTACCGTGTTTCACTGCACTGTAACACATGCCAGCGACAGACAGCCGAAACATGTTAACAGTGAGAGTGGTGGATCCCTTCTCACCGTTCACAGATGCTGCAAACCTTACCCGAACTCTTTCATTTCTGAGAGTGGAGACGAGATACTCGGGAGCTTGATTGGAGAATTGCCTGTACCAGAAAACAAAGTCATTTGCAGCGAAAGTGGCAACGTGGTGAAGCGAAATGGTTTGACCTGCAGTCCTTGGGTAAAACAATACCTGAAATGCCTCCGAGTGACAAGAAATGGCTGTCGAAACAAACAAAAAAATTGACAGAACAGTTTATAAAAGGAGAATCAAATAAAATGCTCGTGGTTATAGGAATAATAACCATATCGATCTCTCTATCTATCTCTTTCTCTTCATGCTTATTTTCCTTTCTTTCGCATATGGATCTTTCTAGGTATATGAGAATCAGAACTCTTTTTCTGCCCATCCCTTTATTTGATGTGTTGTAGAACCAAACAGAGAACATTTTATTTAAAATATTTCGATATTCTGTGTCTGCAGTAACAGCGAGAGGATGTTGCAACTTCATCCAGACTGAAGCTTCAAAAAGGAAAGAGTAAAATTTCTGAAAGCAGCGGAGTTTTAAAAGTTCTTGGTTTGAGAAAAGAGGGTGAAACACGACAACAAACAAGGTATTGTACAGCCGGATCCGCTCTTTGTCTCATTGTGTCCCCATCGCACAGTAATGCATTCCGGCGTCCTGGGCCGCGGTGCCATCTATAGAGATGGTATTGGAATTCTTTGCTCGGTCAACGGACAGTGTGTAGCGTCCTCTGTTCATATTCCTCTAGTGTATGGATCCGATCAAGGCAGGAGCCCCTGTCAGTGCTTGTCTTCACAAGGCTACTGTACGGCTTGTACCAACAGAAAGCCGACAGTCCAGTTCAACCCGTTCCCGTTCCCTTTCCCGACACATCACCTGCTCAGGGTGGGAGCGCTGATCCTCACACTGAGCGGCTGCGAAAAAAAGAAAAATCATTCACAAACTGCACGGTATTAAGAGTTTGTTGGAACAAGGCATCTGATCAGATACCTAAACTCACGTTGGTTCCGATTTCCTTCTCAAAAGGGCATTAGCGTTTGGTTATACAGCAATCGACAATGGCTTCATGATCATCATTAGAATTTCAATGGCAGATTTTTTATTAAATTCAAATTCTACCATCTGCTATCGTGGGACTGTGAACCCAGGTTTCGAGAGAACTACTCTCGATCGCTGGAGTACTAGTCCAGGGGAAGTGCCACTACGTCATCGCCACCCCTCACACATTGCCTTTTGATGCTGTTTCGGTGCTAGTATGTACAGAACGTTCTGTTGAAGAGTCATGCGGACTCGAAACGTTAACTGTGCTCCTCTCCACAGATGCTGCCAGACCTGCTGAGTTTTTCCAGGTATTTTTGTTTTTTTTTTGGATTTCCAGCATTCGCATTTTTTTGTTTTTATCTGAGAAATATTCAGGCGCCTCTGATCAGGTTGTAAGAGGTAAAGCGTTTAATCGCCGACCTATGTGACAGTTCCTATTTCTAGGATGTGCAGTTTGAGCGGTCCTGGCTTAATATTCAGAACAGAAGCAAAGGATTGATATCATTAAACTACAGACTGTAACAAGGAAAGTGAAAGGATTATGGATGAAAAAATGAAGACAGGCAACGAGACGGAATGAACAGGGAAAAAAATACATCGAAAGGCAGGAGGTCAGTTAAGGTTCCACAGGTGCATCTGTAAAGTTTATTTTCATTATAAATGTGAGCAGTTGATACAATTTTACAAGTGGACCTCACCTGTTCTTGTTGGGTGTTGTGTTTCATTGCAGTATAAATAAAACCATGTTAATCTTACGGTGACGGCTGAATTGTTGCTTCTGTTTTAATACTGCCTCTTACTGGAACTCTCAGCGTGAGTTTTTGTACAGTATCCGCTATATCACTGCAGCATTGTGGGCTCCATGGCACAGAAATACACGGCGGTGTCGGAGAACAGGGCTTTGATAATCATTAACTCAGTAATTTCGGCAGCTTTACTAAACGTCGAAGAGAATCTCTCTGTAAAGTCTGGGTTCGCTTTGCTATCCCTCCATAGGGATAAAACACAAACTGTGGATGCTGCCCGGGCTGCTGACTGTACCAGAACAGATGAGGGCTGGGGCCGCTTGTTTTCAACGTGCAGTTTATGGTGACATTTCCTTCCTGTTTAACCGTCATTTCAGGTACTGACTGTTCCACTGAATCTTTATGACTCCATTCTGACATAGATAATGACAATATTTATCCTACATTATCATAACAAGCGCTTTGCTGTTAACGATGTTTGAGATACGGCAGCCAGGGGCAGAATGAATTTTTACTGGGAAGCATATACTTACTGAGAGGCGATATAATGAGTGGCCTGAGATAGTTCCACGTGATTTTCCCTGGGTCTGTAACTTTGCAGTCTGTGAAATCCTATGTCAGGGAAGAAATAGAGATCGCCCTCTCACTGTCCATCCAACCAATGTCAAACTGGAAAAAGCGGCAACAATCTCTACAATAAACAGGGCAGGCAAGGCAGGTCAAAGAGAGAACAGCAAAAGGAAGCTGTGGGCGGGGCTACTGCAGGCAGCGTTGTCACAGGTAGGATTTATCTACAAGGAACTGAACAGAATAATAATCACACCTCCGAAAATTATATAACTTTCCCTCTCTGTAAGAACGATAGTTTGATCTTCATTCCATATTGCCGGCCAGCAGGCTTGCAAAAGCAGTGTCCGAGTTAGCATATTATTCAATAGTAAGCAAAAGCTTCACCAGTGACAAAAATAAAAATACCTGGAAAAGCTTACCAGGTCTGGCAGCATCTGCGGAGAGCAACACAGTTAACGTTTCGAGTCCGTATGACTCTTCAACAGATCTAAGTAAAAGTAGAAAAGAGGTGAAATATAAGCTGGTTTAAGGGGGGGGGGGGGGGGGAGGGGGGGGAGGAGACAAGGGCCAGTGGTAGATAAGGGATAAGGGCCAGTGATAGGTGGAGATAGCCAAAAGATGTCATGGACAAAAGGACAAAGAGGTGTTGAAGGTGGTGATATTATCTAAGGAATGTGCAATTTAAGGGTAGAAAGCAGGCCAAGCAAGGTACAGATAGCCCTAGTGGGGGTGGAGTGGGGTGAAGGGAAGAGATCGAAATAGGCTAAAAGGTAGAGATAAAACAATGGATGTAAATACATTTAAAAATAACGAAAAAAGGTGGTAAAAGAAAAATCTACATACATTATTGGAAAAAGGGGGAGGGGGATCGGAACTGGGGTGGGAATGGAGGAGAGAGTTCATGATCTAAAATTGTTGAGCTCAATATTCAGTCCGGAAGGCTGTAATGTGCCTAGTCGGAAGATGAGATGCTGTTCCTCCAGTTTGCGTTGGGAAGGGACTGACAAGGGAAGAGAGAGAATCTAGTCCCTTCCCACCTACATCCGTGATTCCTCTGACACCCTACATCATATCATCAATTTCCAGTTCTCTGGCTCCAACCGCCTCCTCTTCACCATGGACGTCCAATCCCTCTACACCTCCATCCCCCACTGGCATGGCCTGATGGCTCTCCGCTCCTTCCTCGAACATAGGCCCGAACAATTCCCATCCACCACTACTCTCCTCTCTCTGCCTGAGCTTGTTCTCTCACTGAACAATTTCTCCTTAAACTCCTCTCACTTCCTCCACATAAAAGGTGTGACTGTGGGTACCCGCATGGGCCCCAGTTATGCATGTCTCTTTATGGGGTATGTGGAATATTCCTTGCTCCAGTGCTACTCCGGCCCCCTCCTGCAACTCTTTCTCCGGTACATCGATGATTGCTTCGGTGTTGCTTCATGCTCGCTTCTGGACCTGGAAAAATGTGTTAATTTTGCTTCCAATTTCCACCCCTCCATCATTTTCACATGGTCCATCTGTGACACTTCCATTCCCTTCCTTGAACTCTCTGTCTCAATTTCTGGTGATAGACTGTCCACCAATATTCATTACAAGCCTACTGACTCCCACCGATACCCCGACTACAGCTCCTCACACCCTGCTTCCTGTAAGGACTCCATCCTATTCTCTATGTTCTTTCGCCTCCGTCGCATCTGTTCTGATGATGCCACTTTCAAAAACAGTTCCTCTGACATGTTTTCCTTCTTCCCTAACCGAGGTTTTCCACCCACGGTGATTGACAGGGCCCTCAACCGTGTCCGGCCCATCTCCCGCGTATCCACCCTCACAACTTCCTCTCCCTCCCAGAACCATGATAGGGCCCCCCTTGTCCTCACTTATCACCCCACCAGCCTCCGCATTCAAAGGATCATCCTCTGCCATTTCCGCCAACTCCAGCATGATGCCACCACCAAACACATCTTCCCTTCACCCCCCGTGGCGACATTCTGCAGGGATTGTTCCTTCCTGGACACTCTGGTCCACTCCTCCATCACCCCCTACACCTCAACCCCTTCCCACGGCACCTTCCCATACAACCGCAGAAGGTGCTATACCTGCCCCTTTAACTCCCTCTCCTCACCATCCAAGGGCCCAAACACTCCTTTCAAGTAAAGCAGCATTTCACTTGCACTTCCCTCAACTTAGTCTAATGCATTCGTTGCTCCCAATGCGGTTTCCTCTACATTGGAGAGACCAAACGCAGACTGGGTGACCGCCTTGCAGAACACCTTCGGTCTGTCCGCAAGCATGACCCAGACCTTCCTGTCGTTTGTCATTTCAACACTCCACCCTGCTCTAATGCCCACATGTCCGTCCTTGGACTGCTGCTTTGTTCCAGTGAAGCTCAACGCAAACTGGAGGAACAGCACCTCATCTTCCGACTAGGCACTTTACAGCCTTCCAGACTGAATATTGAGTTAACAATTTTAGATCATGAACTCTCTCCTCCATCCCCATCCCCTTTCCGATCCCCCCGTTTTTCCCAATAATTTATGTACATTTTTCTTTTCCCACCTATTTTCGTCATTTTTAAACGTATTTCCATCCATTGTTTTATCTCTAACTTTTTTCGATCTCTTCCCTTCACCCTACCCCACCCCCACTTGGGCTATCTGTGCCTTGCTTGTCCTGCTTTCTACCCTTAATTTGCACATTTCTTAGATAATATCACCACCTTCAACACCTCTTTGACCTTTTGTCTCTGTCATCTTTTGGCTATCTCCACCTATCACTGGCCCTCTATCCAGCTCTACCTGTCCCACTCCCCTTAAACCAGCTTATATTTCACCTCTTTTCTATTTTTACTTAGTTCTGTTGAAGAGTCATACGGACTGGAAACGTTAACTGTGTTCCTCCCCGCAGATGCTGCCAGACCTGTTAAGTTTTGCCAGGTATTTTTATTTTTGTTCTGGTTTTACAGCATCCGCAGTTTTTTGCTTTTATCTTCATTAGTGATGCGGATTGAAATCAGGACCGAACACATGTGCAACAGGATTTGCAGTGGTTCTGTATGAACGGACAAGGTAGTAGGAAAAGCTTTAAGTTGACATTAAAGGCGAGAAAAAGGAAATGTACGCAATTTTCAGAAAAGACTGTAGACACGAGGGGTAAGGAATAACTGGGAAGGGAAATATGTCGAAAAGCAAAAAGAAGAAATAAGGCATCACCAATCCATTTCTCAATCTCATATCTATTAAAAATACAAGGTACAATTACAAACCAATATGACTGTGCAAGTGGACCTACTTGCTGCTGTTATTGAGTGCTTTGTTTTGTTGCAGTTTTAAGAATCTCCCTGTCACTCTCACTGTGGAAACTGAATTACCGGTGTGCACGCGCCCCCTGGTGAACACAGGCTGAAACTGCCAGTGAGGGTTTTTGTACGGGTTCCGCTATAGATCTGTAGCAGTGTGGGCTGCATGGTACAGAAATACATGGCGCGGTCGGGGATCATTGTGTTACTGATCGTTAGTTCTGTAATCATGTTATTTTTATTAAACGTCGAAGAAAATCGATCCGTGAGGTCGGTGTTCCTGTGCACGTTCTCTCCAATAAGACGAAACATGTACATTGGAGGTTTCCCGGGGCGCTGACTGTACCAGTACACATAAGGGTTAGGATCGCTCGTTTTCAAGGTGCAGGTTAGTGTGACATTTCTTTCCTCTTCAACAGTTATTTCAGCAACCAGCTGTTCCACTGTGTCTTGGTGGCTCCATTCTAATATAAACAATAGCAATAACAACAATCAGTGTCAGCCTCAAATTGACTAACATAATCATCATCACTGTTATTTTACTAACAATAACATCTGGGTCACAGCAGTCAGGAGGAGAATGGAATTTTACTGGAAAGGAAGTACTTACTGAGAAGTGAGATAATGATGAGGAGCGGAGCGAGTCTTTTCCCCATGTTACTTCCTGAGTCTGTAACTCTGCAGTACGAAGAAACCTTCTGTTGGAGCGGAAATACAGATCCCCGTCCCACTGCACTGTGGATACAACCAGTGACAGGAATGGACCAGCAGCAGTAACCTCTCCAATAACACAATCGGGCCAGAGCGAAAGCAGCAAACGGAAGCTATGGGCGGGGATACCGCAGACTCAAAACTGTGCGAAGTGTGCGGTGACTCTTAGCTGCACTTTGAGCGGAAATAGCGACGGCTGAATCTCCAGCAGCCTGTGACAATCTGCTCACTGTTCACGTGGCTGAGAAGAAATAGAGTGAGAGGGGCATAAAGAGACCACGAGCATGAAGACATTAGAATCATAGAATATTATAGCAAGCAATGAAGGCACTCGGTCGATGATACCGGAGCCTGTAGCATGACTATCCATAGCTCCAGGAAATAACATGAATGTAAAAATCAATGTTGCCACAGTGACTCGGGTTCCTACGTGGGAAGGCTCGGACTGAGGTCAGAATGGTGCGAACAGCACGGGGCTGGGTTCCCGACCCGGGCGCTGGGATTTGGGACCTTCCCCCTTGCCCTCCCGGTGGTAGAGGTCATAGCGCTGTGAATCACACCTGCCCTTTGGCAAAGAACTGAAGAAGATATAACACGCGAGCAATCTCAGTTTACTTCGCCTATTCGCATAGAAGTCCCTAATCTCTGGTGTATTTCCTCTGCACTTTCTCCGAAGTCATGACATTCTCTCTAATTCACCTTGCTCAGAATTGGACACTGACTTCTAGTCGATCGCTAAACGGTGATTTATGAAGATTTGGCATAACTTTCTGGTTTACCATCCTAAGCACAATGTATAATCAGCTCCAGTTTAGGTTTCTGGGAGACATTGTCTGATATTTGTCCTTTGATATGTAAACCAATGAACACTGAATCCACTCAATGACCCTATTCTTAATGGATTGAACAGAATCCAACAGCAGAGAGCGTTACGATAAAGCATGGGCATCATAAAGTCACGTGTGACGAACGCCAAAGCCAATGGGGATGGAATCCTGAGTGAGGTCACAATGGGCCTGGCCCCCTGCAGTGTGTAGGTGGAACAATGAGCTGAACGGAGCCCAGGTTCCCTCTCTGCTTCTCAATCCCTGGCTCATTCCATTCACATTCAATGAGAGAGATTCAATCAGAGATGTTTCTGATAATTCTGGCGGCTGTGTTTGACAGTATGTACCGGTTGATGTTCATCGAGACCGTTTAGAAGATTGATGCGAAGAGTACTGGGATTTAATGTACTTTGAGGTCATATATATTATGGACAGCTTGGTAGATGAGTATTTTTATGCACAGACAAATAAGTTTAGTGCGATTCTGTTTAACCTCTTGCTTTTTGGTTCCTCAACATTCACTGGCGGGCTATTTGAAATTCAGTAACTCAATCTCCGATGACTTTAATGGTGTCTGAAGGGGCTACGGTGAAGTTAGATTGCGAATATACAGCCTAGGATTGTTAAAACTTGCGATGTTATCGACAGAACCCAGCACACGATCCAAGCTAGATTATTAGCAAAACAGTCGGCTTTAGGGGAAAGGAAATCTCCGTGCAATGCCTGGCGACTGCTGACAAGTCTGGTTACCTCAGTATAAACGGACTGATTGTGGAGGACAGGTCTGTCTATTACTAGGCAGTGAAGCACTGTGTCAAAGAAAAGCCAAGACTCGGCACAAAAGATTAATCAATTGCTTACAGCTCCGCTAGGTATTATTTGCTACATTTATCTGCTGAGTTAGTTTGATTCCAGGCTCAGTGAGAGCAAAGACTATCATTTTTTAATATTGCTGTCTTTATTTTGTCCTAATGAACAGGGAATCGGTCTGGGAAATCTTCAGACTTATTTCCATGCTCCGAGCTGTATTGTCTAAGTAAATATCTCGGAACTTCCCTGGATCATGATGGAGCAACGCGTGTAGAGAAATCTGCAGCTGAACATGATGCGGTGCCCTTGGACGCTAAGCCAAACGGATCCTGGGGCAATGGGTCTGTGCCACTCATTCCTGTAAAAACAAATGGAATGCGTCAAAAATCCAGGATTGAACATGATGCATGAGATATACAATTACCATTTAAACACAGATTCACCGAGAAGCACGAACACTGTTATCAGGGAGGAACATTGCGAACACATGGTGCCTGCTTTAGAATTGGACAGACAATAACAGAATATTCAAAATATGTCGACCCTTCTTGTCTGATATTCAAGAGTAAACCAAGATAGGGGCAGGATTCACTCATTGAAGACGGAGAGGCGTTTTACAGTGAGTTGTAAAAAAAAACGGCACTCTGGTAACGGCACAGGCTACAAACGTTCAGGATCAAATCCCGCAGGATTTTGTATGGTCCCTGTTGAGCTTCGCTCCACTTTGTCTCTACTGCACAGAAATAGGTGGTGGTGTCTGCCACTCGAGTGTCGCGAACATTCAGAGGACTGCGTTTCTCTGCAGCAAAATACCGAGCCGTGACCATGTCCTGATCGCCCCTACCTCTCGCTAGGTGCTGCACGGTTCGACCTGTGTATCGTCTGTAACATTGGAGGATCAGTCCTGCTACTGTGGTCGAATAGGTCCATGATACAGTGTTTCCCTCGGTAACAACCACTGACTTAGGGGATTGCGATACCTCTTCATTGCCAGTTGCACCTGGAAGGAATATGTAAATGTCGAAATATATAATTAATAAATAATATTATAAAATGCCATCATAATATAGTACAATAAAACACAACATTTTATAACACAATTAAGTAAAGTCTAACCCAACATAACACAATGCACATAGTATCTGATGTGTAATATATTCCTGTCAGAGATAGCGACCACGCTCACATGAGGGCAGAGTAAGGAATTCAAGAGGATAAACACGAAAGTGAAGCTCAGACTCCTGCCTCCTATCGACTGTTGTACAGTAGCTATCGCCAGATCCAAGGCCTAGGTAGGTTCATGGGAAAGGCAACGCTCTTGAATATCAAACTGAGCCGAAGTCTAGTTTACATTGTAGCCGCCAGACACGGTTCTCTGGGACTCGTGATCAGAAAGTGAAGTTGCGAGGGAGCCTTCAGCATTGATGAAGCTTGAGGGAGGGGAGTGCGCATGCGTCAGAACATCCGCGTGTGTGACGTCAGTCTGTTGTCTCTGTGACGTCAGTCTGTTGGCTCTGTGACGTCAGAGTGAAGACTTCGAGACGCAAGTCTGCAAACTCTGTGATATCAACATGTAATGATTACCTGACGTGCGTCTGTCTACACTGTAGACTGATATTTTAAACAAATTATTTCGTCCCTGTTTGCCATGGGCTATCTTTGAAACAGCGGTAAAGCGGCAGAACTCGTTCCAGTAAAGCGGCTGGAGTTTGTTTTGCCAATGGGAATGGTGAGCAGCCAGTTTTGCCTTCACACCGTGAATATAAAAATCAGACGGAATCAGTGGCCAAATGGATCGGTTTCAGATGATGTTTGTGTGGATGGTGCTCGGGGCCTGCGCTCAGAGGAATGGATTCACCTGTCAGTCTCTGCCCGCTGTTATAAACATCCCTCAGCAGACAGCAGCTGTGATCCAGAAACCTTCGGCAGTTATTGTACGAGGGTTTCACTCGTTCCCATCCCTGTGAGACTCTGTGCACAGTAAAAGACCGCGGTGTCAGACAGGCGCAGCTCCGAGATGACCAATCGGTACGACTTGTCTGACTGCTGGACTGTATCAGAAAACAGGCTCTGAGCGAAATCCGCCTTCAATTCCAAACTGCTGTCCGTGTATCTCCAGACTGCAAACTCGGGCTGTCTGCCTGGGTATTGTCGGTACCAGAATAAGTAATAACCAGCGTCGGTATAGGTGCAGGTTAAAGTGATATCCCCTCCCTCTGTCTGTGTGAGCGAGGATGCCTCGTGAGTAACAGAATCTCCATCGCTCAGATCTGTAACCGGTCAAAATAAATCGTAGTCAGCGTTCCACCAAATTAGATAGCATTTGGAGCCTAGAATAAAACTTCATTCGACACAATGGATTTCTCTGTTTTACACCCCGACAGCATCCTCCACATCTCTTCATCTCAATCTATGACAATGCCCTTCCAGCCCTTTCTACACAATCCTTTCATTTAGTTTCTCCTAAGTCCATCGAGGTTATTCACCTCATCCCTCCTTGTGACATTGATTTCCACATCACTGACACTCTCTGGGTAGTACAGTTTCTCATCTTAATATTTATCGTTTTTAAATCGTCAAGGGATTGAATAATTCCCTGAAAGACTAACATATGAAACAGCTTTAACATTGCAAAAGACCTCTACCAGGTTGTCCCTCTGTCCTCGCGGTGCGAGAGAGAAGATCCCCAGCTTGAACAATGATATTTGATAGTTATTTTTCCTCAATTCTACTATCATCCTGGTAAATCGCGTTTTCCACTTACACCATTGCCCTTATATCATTTTCCTAACACTCCAAGTCCGGTGTAACACTGCTCGGTACAAATTTACAAGGAAGTATTTGCATTTGAGTTTTATTCCTCTGGAAATCATTCATTTGAAAAAAAAATGTATTAATCTTCTTACCGACGCTGAATGTTATCCAGGCCACGGCGAGAAGGGGAAGCCGCATTGCTGTGGCTCCGGAACTCAAGAGAGAGATTTTGCATCTCAGGAATCTGCAGAAAAACCAACAAAAAGAGAGCGGATGTCACCTCCTGCAGACTGGACTGGCTTGACGTCACTTCCTGCAGAAAATCGGAGCGGAAGGAATTGGATCTTGTCTGATGTCACTCCATGCTGGGTGTCATACAGAGCTCCATGCAGTGAGTCTGACTGCTCTGATCTTCCTTATCAACAAGTGCATTTTTATTTAAGGGAATATGAAGGTTAACACCGCAGGGAATCCTCTGTGGGAAGCAGGAATACAGATCACCGCCATACGGCGCAGCTCCTCACAACAGAACTAAAGGAGGCAGGCGTGCGGAAATTTCTACAATAAAACAGGGCAAGCGATGCAGGTCCGAAGGATAGAAGCAATCGGGATGCTGCGGGGTGAGTGTTCAATGGATGTTCAATCTGTAAAGAACTGAATTCAGTAATAATATCTTATTTAAATACTATATAAGTCTGCATGTTTGCAATGGTCACGTGCCTTTGCCATTGACTGCCTGTCGGACAGCGACAGGAATTGAGAATTATTATATTACTAAACTGCATCAATGGATTGTGTTGAAAATAAAGATTGAAACCAGCTTTGGTCAAAGAAAAAACCTGCAGGATGTGCACAGCTTATTTACAGGACTCACATGTGTCATGATGCAAATTTGGGAGCGTATGACATTCACAAGATCACAGAATCACAGTGCAGAAGAGGCCCTTCGGCCCATCGAGTCTGCACCGACACGTGCCAAATACCTGACCTACATACCTAATCCCATTTACCAGCACTTGGCCCATCACCCTGAATGCTATGACGTGCCAAGTGCTCTTTCAGATACTTTTTAAAGGATGTGAGGCAACCCGCCTCCACCACCCTCCCAGGCAGCGCATTCCAGACCGTCACCACTTTCTGGGTAGAAAAGTTTTTCCGCACATCCCCCCTAAAACCCCTGCCCCTCACATTGAACTTGTGTCTCCTCGTGACTGACCCTTCAGCTAAGGGGAACGGCTGCTCCCTATCCACCCTGTCCATGCCCCTCATAATCTTGTACACCTCGATCAGGTCGCCCCTCTGTCTTCTCTGCTCCAACGAAAACAACCCAAGTCTATCCAACCTCTCTTCATAACTTAAATGTTTCATCTCAGGCAACATCCTGGTGAATCTCCTCTGCACCCTCTCCAGTGCAATCACATCCTTCCTATAATGCGGCGACCAGAACTGCACACAGTACTCCAGCTGTGGCCTCACCAAGATTCTAGACAAGTCCAACATGACCTCCTTAGTTTTGTAATCTATGCCTCGATTGATAAAGGCAAGTCTCCCTTATGCCTTTTTCACCGCCCCACTAACATGTCCCTCCGCATTCAGAGATCTCTGGACACACACGCCAAGGTCCATTTGTTCCTCAGGACATCCTAGTTTCATTGAATACTTCTTTGTCGAATTGCTCCTACCAAAGTGTATCATCTCACACTTTCCAGGATTACATTCCATCTGCCACTTATCTGCCCATTTGGTCATCCCATCTATATCTTCCTGTAGCCCAAGACACTCAACCTCACTCTTAACCACCCGGCCAATCTTTGTGTCATCCGCAAATTTACTAATCCTACTCCCACATAGTCATCTATGTCGTTTATATAAATGACAAATATTAGGGGACCCAGCACAGATTCCACTGGACACTGGCTTCCAGTTACTAAGGCATCCTTCTGTCTTCACCGACTGTCTCCTACAACTAAGCCAATTTTGAATCCACCTCATCAAATTACCCTGTACCCCATGTGCATTAATGGGGATAGAGATTAGTTAAAAGCAATTTCGCCATAATTGATATTGAGCAAGTTTCAGCCTATATTGGTAGATGCGCGGTTCGTCAAAGTGGGAAACTGTGTTTTCTCACTGCCACCTGGTGGCATGTCTTAAAATTCTTATTCCGGGTTTCACAGAACACGGTTATCTCGAAGTAATTCTGTGCAAAACCTTCCCATATCATATCGCCTGTGAGTAGAGCCCATGTCCAGTGAGCTGCTCCATCAATGGGGATCTCCGGCACTGACACGGGAATAATGTTAAATGCTTTGCGTCGGTTTTCCCACCTCAAATACTACCCCGGTCACTGCTGTGATCAGAAGGATTTCACTCGAACCCCTGCTCCCTGCACCGCCCTCATCAACCGGAGAGCAACTGGGCTCAGCGCAGAATGGATGGATGGTGGTCAGTTGATTGGGTGACACCTGCTGCCTTGGTCCAGGCCGATCCAATGGGCAGAGAGGTCGCATATCACCCATCATCGCCCCACCTCTGGACGGGAAGCCATTTAAGTTGAACCCGCACAGAGAAATGAATCAGTGGAAACGTTGGAGTAAAAAGATAATGCATATCTTGACCCTATGGGGCATGTAGACAATGATAATGTTAGCCGGGACCAGTTAAATGGAAAGAAAATTTAAGTTACTTTTATAAATGCAGGGTTGTTGTATGATGTGAAGTTCATTAAGGCTCAAATCGGCGAGCGGAGGCTCCGAATTTCCAATCGCCATTTCATCGGATTATTTTTATGTCCTGGGACCGTTGATATGAGGAATGACATTCACAACCAGCATCTCCTTATAAAACGGAATTTGAAAAGTCCCCAAAGATGCATTGACTGTGCATATAGATACACTGTTTTCACCCAGTAAGCGGTGTGCAATTTCTCATCACGTCCACCAGAGGTCACATTCTTCTCACTCCTCCCTCAGGAATCAAGCAAAGTTCTCAAATGTTTGTGGAAAGCCAAAGATTTCTGAAACCTGTTTAGAACTCAATGTTTGTCGGATTCGGTAATAAAGTGTTTTTGAACTCAGTGTATTTTTGCTGAAATTCTTGGTGAATTTACACTGTACAAAAGTGAATAATTATCTAACTATACCGAAGGTTTTAATGCAATTAAAAATTAATGTTCTAATAACATTTCAAAGACTCTTTCCGAAACTATAATCTTAAATATGACATCATGAATGAAGTCATATTCATACGAACATGTTGCCTGGGTTCTTGACTGTACCAGAACACGAAAAGGTTAAGGAGACTTGTTTCCAAGATGCAGATCAGTATGATGTTGTCCATGGTTTGTCCATGGTTTCAGCAACAGACTCGGCCAATGTGCCCTGGTTGCCCCATTCTAAAATAAAGTTAAGGGGCTTCTAACATAAAGGGATAGATGTTATTATCATCGGGGTCATCATCATCATCATCATCACCAAGCAGCATAATAATCAAACAGTATCATTTTACAAATAATAACATCTGGGTTACTGGGTTACTTATCCAGATGTCGGGGGATAGTGGATTTTTTTTCTGGGAAGGAAATAATTACTGAGAAGCAACATAATAATGAGGAGAGGTGTGATGCAATTCCCCATGATGCTTCCTTACTTAGTACCTCTGCAGTCCGCCCAGTTCTCTGTCAGGACAGGAATACAAATCCCGGACCCCTGTGCTGATGATCCAACCAACATCGAACAGGGGACAGCGGCAACCATACCTCCAATAACACAGGAAAGACAAGGCAGGTCAGCGTGAGAGAAACAAAGAGAAGCTGTGGATGAGGCTGGCGCTGGGGTCTTGTCACACGTAAAATCCAGCTGTGCAAAAGGGAAAGGAAAAGAGTAAGTGAGTGATGCTCCTCTAGAGAGTGAGCCTGGGGAATTAATAATGAAAAATAAGGAAATGACGAACGAATTCAACAGGTATTTTGTGTCTGTCTTCACTGTAGAGAATACAAATAACATCCCGGAAATAATTGGCGATCAAGAGGTGAAAGGGAGGGAGGAGTTTTAAAAAGTAAAACATCAAGGAAAGGGAACTGGGAAAAGTATTAGAACCGAAGGCTGACAAGTCCCTGGCTCCTGGCGGACTTCATCCTAGACTGGGAAATGATGTTGCGGCTGGGATAGTAGATTCATTGGTTTTAATTTTACAAAATTCCTTAGATTGTGGAAAGTTCACATCAGATTGATAAATAGCAAATGTACCATCTCTATTCAGGAAAGGAGGGAGGCAGAAAAGAGGAAACTATTGGTCAATTAGCTTAACATCTGTCATAAGGAAATTGCTGGAATCTATTATTAAGGAGGTTATAGCGGGGCACTTAGAAAATCTCAATGCAGTCCGGCAGAGTCAACATGGTTTTGTGAAAATGAATCCGTGTTTAACTAATCTATTAGAGTTTTTTGAAGAAGCAACAAGCAACATGTACAAAGAGAAACGGTGAATGTTGTGACCTTAGATTTCCAGAAGGTATTTTACAAGTTATTGATCTGCTAATAACATCAAAAGTTAGCACACAAAGCATGAGTTCGTGTTGTAGAGGGTAAAATGTTGGCAAGGATAGAGGATGGTCAGCTAACAGGAAACAGAGAGTAGACAAAAATTGATCATTTATGTGTTGGAAAGACACAACGATAGGAGTTGGCCTGCCACGGGTATCAGTGCAGGGGCTTCAACTATTTACAATCTATGTCAAGGACTTGGGTGAGTGGAATGAATATTTTGTTGCTAAATTTGCTGATGACGAAAATATAGGTAAGAAAGTAGTGAAGAGGACATAAGGAGCCTGCAAAGGGACATAGATTGGTTAAGTGACTGAGCAAAAAATGGGCAGATGGAATATAATGTGGGAGAATGTGAACAGCCCATTTTGGAAGGAAAAATAGAAATTCGGAATATTATCTAAGTAGAGAGATATTGCAAGACAGTGAGTTACAGGGGGATCTGGGTGTCCTGGTCCATGATCACAAAAAATTACTGTGCAAGTACAGCGAGTGGTTAGGAAGACAAATACAACGTTGCACTTTATTGCAAGGGGGCTGGAATATACACATAAGGACGGCGTTTCACGCCAGGGGGGTTTTACTGTCCCGCCGAACTCAATGGAGTTTAGAATGACTCCCGCATGTTATGGCCCCATCTCTGCCATGACGGGGATGTCTTGCTACACTTGCACAGGGTATTGCTGAGGCCATTTCCAGAGCACTGTGTACAGTTTTGGTTTCCTTATTTAAGAAAGGATATAACTGCGGTGGAAGCAGTTCAGAGAAGCTTCACTCCACTGATTCCTGAGATGAGGGGGTTATCTTATGCCGAAAGGTTGGACAGGTTGAGCGTGTATCCACTGGAGTTTAGAAGAATGAATGTGATCCTATTGAAACAAATAAGGCCATGAGAGGACTTGACAGAGTGGATGAGACCCATGTTGGGCAGGCCAGAGCCAGGGGGCACAGTTGAAAATTATGGGGTCTCCCATTTAAGACGGAGATGAGGAGATTGTTTTCTCTCAGAGTGGTGCAGGCAGGATCATTAAATATTTTTAAAGCAGAAATGGATAAATTCTTGACTAACAAGGGAGTCAAAGGGTAAATGGGGTAGGCAGGAAAGTGGCATTGAGGCCACAATCAGATCACCTATGACCTTATTGAATGCCCGAGGGGATTCGAGGGGCCAAATTAGCTATAGGTGCTCCTAATTAGTGTGTTCATAAAGACCTGAATTCACTAATAACTCGCTAATCAGAAATTCGTTAATTCTGTCTCTATAAGAACTGCGTTACTTTCAGATTTATGCCAAATCTGAGACAAGCAGGCACGCGACAGGAATTAGGGAATTGTTGTATTATTCTATAGTTACCGATCACTTCACGGTTGAAATCGATTAAGGCAAGGGATTGAATCTGTCAGTGAGGGGCAAAAAACATGGGCAACCCATCCCAATGCTCTGGAGCTGAACTGTTCATTAACACTGACCTAACCTTCTCAATTATGGGTCTATAAGCAAAATAAGCATTGAAGAGCATAAATATGAGATCAAACACAATTTCTCCGGAAGCAATATTAATAAATTATCTGTCAGTGTTGGTTCTTGCAACGCAACAGACGGTGGGAAGCCGCGGCCTGATTCGCCACCAGGTGGTCGGATTTAATTAATCTCAATTCGACTGATTTCACAGAACAAGGTAAAGGCACGAGATGACCAGAGGCCTTTCTCTGTGTGAACCTCTGCACACCGTAGGACACGGTGCTGTCAGCGATCTGCAGCCCAGTCAACAGCTATATTCTTGGGTGTTTCTAGAATTACCGAAAAGCGACCTTTAACTTTGTTCCTTCCGAATTTCGAAATGTGACCCAATTATGAAAGTGGGAGCTGTTTTCTGGTTCTGACGATAAAGCTGCATGCAATAGCTCAGATCTGGAAGTTGAACAGATGTAATTCATGCTCATCAAGCTTTCTTACAGACAGACAGAAAAATAGATAAATGTATCCATAGATAACTCCATCTTCTAAGAGCACTTTGCTCCAGAGGCAAAGGAGGAAGGGAAAGGTGAATTTATAGATTTTATGGTGATGAGTGAGATGGAGATATGCTGACGCAGACCAGGATAGATAGCTGGGCTGAGAGGCGAATAAAAATATAGATCGATGATTAGAAGAGAATTGTATCAAGGTTGGAATGGGCAAATAGAAAGAAAATTGAAAATGAATAAAGCAACTAAATAACAATGTTGGAAGAACTATAAAAGCGAAAACCCCAGACCGCAGTGTTTCAGCGCTGGGATCCCGCACTTAACCTGGTGCCAACTGCTATTTGGCGCCTTCGTGCTGAAGGGCGAGAATTCGAGGCGCCTCTCTCAGCACAGCGGGTCCTCGTCAGTTCCTGCATCAGACAAAAGTCCGGTTTCAATGAGCCGCCTGTGAGAATTGGAGCTGCTAGCGTGAATCATCACTACCTGTGGACCGGGCAAGCAGTCTCTTGTGCAGTTTTGCTTTATCCCTGATATCTGAGCCACAGACCTCGACAATGAGGATTCTGTGTTGTCTTCACCGGTCTCACGCACACACACACACACACACACACACGCGCACGCACGCACACATACACACACTCGCACACGCGCATGCACGCACACACACACAGACTCGCACACGCGCACGCACACACACATACACACACACACAGACAATGTCATGGGCACAGCCCAGGAGTGCTTGTCCGCAAAAGTAAATCCTTCGATTGAACTTTATTGCCCAAAAGGGTTCCAGTCTAACCGTGTTTTGAAACTGCTGCTCATCATTAAGGAAACAATAATCTCAGGGTGCTCTTTTTGCTAAAATTTTCGATTTCACAGCAATAGAAACCTAACAGACATTGCTTCTGTGTCACAGCCTCAGGGTATTCTATTACAGGAAGTTTACTCTCGGACGCTTTTGTCGGTATCTCTGATTGTATTTATCTCCCTCTGCGTCTAATATTGTGTTTAGTTGTCTGTCTTTCTGTCTCTCTGTATTTGCCAGTTTGTGTGCATTTTTATGTGTTATTTGTCTGTGTGTATCTGTCTGTATATATGTATTTACCTATATTAGTATCTATGTTTGAGTTGATCTCTTTGTATGTCCATGGCTGTCGATTTCTCTGTGTCGGTAGTGTGATTCTGTGCTATGTATAAGGTTTGTGGTGAATATGGAAGGTGCCTCTGATCACTTACTAAAGAACTTACATCGTGAACAACTCAACCGATGAGACTTCAATATTCTCCATCAGGATCCCGCCTTTATAACGGCGCACGTTAGATTTGATGGTTGTGTCAGTACATGTCTGCGCATCTGGTGCTGTGTATTTTTCCAATGCTGTCCACGGGAGGGCGCTCTCTGATCACTTGTTAAAGATAACGGTTCACTTCCACAGAAAGTGACTCTGAAGGTGCAAAGATAGGCGCGGAGAAGACATCCCAGCCGATCACACACAGTCCCCGGCTCTGTTCAGTTTCTCCCGTTTAAGGTCTGGCGCAGAGAGAAAACACTCTCTCTGTTTCTGAAGGTCAGTCTGGAACCATGGGGGTGAAACGCTGTCTGACTCTGGTTATATCCTGATCACATGTCGGTCTGATTGACCCTCCCTGCTACATTCCCCAATTCTCATATTATTTCTCATTTTCGGTGCGATTTTCCTTCTGTTAGTCCATCTAACCCGCTGTGTTTCCGCTGTTTACTTTCAGGGATATGTCATGGAGACTCAGTCTCCTAGTCAGAACAAGGTGTGGAAGCAGAAGAGGGTGAAGTTTCATCAATAACCTGCAGTTATTCAGCATCGAGTTCAGCGACAAGCTATGGCCTATTCTGGTATCGCCAGTATCCAGAAGAAGCTCCACGGTATTTGATCCGAGTTAATAATTATTGGTATAACGAGACGGCTCCCAGCTTTGAACGCTTCAGCGGGAATTTCAATCCGATGCAAAGCACTTCTCACTTGTCCATGAAAGATTTGAATATGACAGACGGCGCCGTGTATTACTGCGCGTTGAGACCCAAAGCGAATGAGGGACCTTCGGGTCTCATTCAAAAACTGGGTGCAACTGGATAAAAGCGCCTGTGCCAGGGAATAACAAACGGTTGTATCCCAGACAATATGTACAGAGAATGAATGTGACAATACGGCCTGATACGAGCATTTTCTCCCGTTCAGGCCAATGGGTGTTAGTGTTAGGAAATGTGACATTTGGCGGCCGTTTTAATCCAGGATCCAATTAATAGGTTTCCCGATCCCATTAACACAAGCCTTAGAAGAATGAGAAGTGATTTGCATGAAACATAAAAGATTATGAGAGGGGTTGATAAGGTAGATGCTGGGAAAATTTATCTTTTCCTTTTAAGGGAGTCTAGAGCTAAGCAGCTACAGTTTACAAATTAAGAGGCTCCCATTTAAGGTTTAGGCGAGGGATATTTCACCTCTCGGAGAGCCGTTAATCATTAGAATTCTCTTCCCAAGAGTCAGTCACTAAATATATTCGAGGATGAGTTAGGCATTTTTTTGATCTGTGAAGGAGCCAAGGATTATGGACAGGAAAGTTACTTCAGCCATGGGGAGACTGTGATGCATCCACGAGTCTGAGAGCATCGTCGATAGCACATTTAGAGAGGTGTTCGCACCGCAGATGAAGGGGCTTGAGGAAGGAAGGGAATGGGAGACCACCAGGCAGTCCAAGAGAAACAGGCAGGTAGTTCAGGAGTCGCCTGGGGTCCCACTCATTAATCGGTATTCCATTTTGGAGGCTGATGAGGGCGCTGGTTCCTCCAGGGAGTGCGGACAGAGCCAAGCTTCTGGCACCACAAGCAGCCAGTCTGTACAGGAGGGGAGGAAGAGAGGAAGAGCAATAGCAATAGGGGATTCTATAGTCAGGGATACAGATAGGCGCTACTCTAGCCGTCAACGTGACTCCAGGATGGTTTGTTACCTCCCTGGTGCCAGGGTCTGGGATGTCACTGAATGGCTGCAGGGCATCCTGAAGGGGGAGGGTGATATGGCATAGGTCATGGTACATGTTGCTACCAATGACATAGGTAGAAAGAGGGATGAGGTCTTGCATCAAGAATTCAAGGAGTTAGTCAATAGGCTAAAAAGCAAGACCTCTCGGGTTGTAATCTCTGGATTACTCCCAGTGCCACGTGCTAGCGAGCTCAGAAATAGGAGAATAGCGCAGATGAATACGTGGCTTAAGAGTTGGTGCAGGAGGGAGGATTTCAGATTCCTGGATCACTGGGACCGTTTCTGGGGAAGGTGGGGCCTGTACAAGCGGGACGGTCTACATCTGAACCAGAACGGGACTAACATCCTTGCGGGCGTGCTTGCTAGTGCTGCTGAGAGGAGTTTAAACTAATTCGGCAGGGGGAGGGGACACAGAATGTTAGCAGAATAGGGACACACCATAATACAGTAAAACAATCAAGTCAGAGGGAGTACAGCTGCAATAAGATTCAAGGGAGTAAGGCAAGGCTGGATGGCCTCTACTTTAATGCCAGGAGAATGACAGGTAAAACGGATGAGTTAAGGGTGAGGATTGACATGCGGAATTGTGATATAGTAGCCATCACAGAGACGTGGTTCAGGGAAGGGCAGGATTGGCAGCTCAACATTCCGGGATATAGAATCTTCAGGCGAGACAGGGGCCGGGTTAAAAGAGGAGGAGGCGTTGCCTTATTAGTTAAGGAGTCAGTTGCTGCAGTAAAGAGAGATGATATCTTGGAGGAGGCATCGAATGAAGCTTTGTGGGTAGAGTTTAGGAATAAAAAAAGGGCAACCACATTGTTAGGTGTTTATTATAGACCCCCAGATAGTCAGCGGGAAATTGAGGAATAAATATGTGCACAATTTGTGGAAGTGTGTAAAAACAATAACAAAAGGGTAACAATATTAAGTGATTTCAACTTTCCCAACATGAATTTGGATAGACATAGTGTTAAGGGCTTGGATGGAGTGGATTTCTTGAAATGTGTACAGGAGAACTTTTTAGGTCAATATGTAGAGGGTCCAACAAGGGACGGTGCATTGCTGGACATACTTCTGGGGAATGAAGCCGGACAGCTGGCTGAGGTGGTGGTCGGCGAGCATTTTAGTGATAGCGACCACAACATGGTACAGTTTAAGTTTGTTATAGACAAAGAAATCGGCAAGTTGCAAAAAAATGTTTTGGATTGGGGGAGAGTGGATTTTAGTAAAATAAGGCAGGATCTAGCCAAGGTAGACTAGGAACAGTTACTTGTGGGGAAATCTACAGAGGAACAGTGGGGGGTGTTCAAAAAGGAAAAGGGGAGGGTACAGGCTCAACATGTTCCCTCTAGGGTGATAGGAAGGAGTAACAAGCCCAGAGAAGCATGGATGACCAGAGATATTCAAGTTACGATGACAAGGAAAAGAGAGGCTTTTAGCAGGTACAAGGGAAGCAAATCAGCAGAGGCATTAGTGGAGTACAGAGAGTGTAGGATGGAGCTTAAGAAAGCAATTAGGAGAGCAAAGAGGGGATATAGGAAAGCTCTGGCGGGTAAAAGTAGGGAAAATCCCAAGATATTCTATAAGTATATCAATGGGAAGAAGATATCCAGGGAAAGAATAGGGCCCATAAGGGACCAAGGAGGCAATCTATGGGTGAAGCAAGAGCACATCGCTAGAGTGTTGAATGAATACATCACGTCCGTCTTCACCCAAGAGAATGAGGATGAAGGTATCGAACTCGGGGAGAGAGACTGCAAGGTTCTTAAGCAAATTGATATAGGGAGTGACAAGGTATTGGAGGTGCTGGCAGGCTTAAAAGTGGACAAATCTCCAGTTCTGGATGATTTGTGCCCAGACTGATGAAGGAGGCAAGGGAAGAGATCGCAGGGGCTCTGACCCAAATTTTTAATTCCTCTTTGGCCACGGGGGAGGTGCCAGAGGACTGGAGGACAGCTAATGTGGCTCCGCAATTTAAGAAGGGTTGTAGAGATAAGCCAGGGAACTACAGGCCAGTGAGTCTCACGTCAGTGGCAGGGAAATTATTGGAGAAATTTCTGAAGGAGTGTATCTTTCTCCACTTGGAGAGGCAAGGTTTGATCAGGGATAGTCAGCATAGCTGTGTCAGAGGGAGGTCATGCCTAACAAATTTGTTTGAATTTTTTGAGGATGTGACCAGGTGTGTAGATGAGCGTAGTGCAGTTGATGTACTTTATATGGATTTCAGCAAAGCCTTTGACAAGGTCCCACATGGAAGTCTTATAAAGAAGGCAAAGGCACATGGGATACAGGGTAATTTGATAAGGTGGTTTGAAAATTGGTTTAGTTGTAGGAGGCAGTGTGATGACAGAAAGATGCTTTAGTGACTGGAAGCCAGTGTCCATTGGCATACCACAAGGATCTTTGCTGGGTCCCCTATTATTTGTCATTTATATAAACGACATGGATGACTACGTTGGGGTTAGGAAGAGTAAGTTTGCGGATGACACAAAGATTGGCCGGGTGGTTAACAGTGAGGTTGAGTGTCTTGGGCTACAGGAAGATATAGACAGGATGGTCAAATGGGCAGATAAGTGGCAGATGGAATGTAACCCTGAAAAGTGTGAGGTGATACACTTTGAAAGGAGTAATTTGACAAGGATGTATTCAATGAACGGCATGGCACCAGGAATTTCTGAGGAACAAAGTGACCTTGGCGTGTGTGTCCATAGATCTCTGAAGGCGGAGGGGCATATTAGTGGGGTGGTGAAAAAGGCATATGGAACTCTTGCCTTTATCAATCGAGCCATAGATTACAAAAGTAGGGCGGTCATGTCGGAGTTGTATAGACCCTTGGTGAGGCCACAGCTGGAGTACTGTGTGCAATTCTGGTCGCCACATTATAGGAAGGATGTGAATACACTGGAGGGAGTGCAGAGGAGATTCACCAGGATGTTGCTTGGGATGAAACATTTCAGTTACGAAGAGAGGTTGGAAAGACTTGGGTTGTTGTCGTTGGAGCAGGGAAGACTGAGGGGCGACCTGATCGAGGTGTACAAGATTATGAGGGGCGTGGAGAGGGTGGATAGGGAGCAGCTGTACCCCTTAGTTGAAGGGCCAGTCACAAGGGGGCATAGGTTCAGGGTGAGGGGCAGGAGGTTTAGGGGGAAATGTGAAGAAAAACCTTTGTACCCAGAGGGTGGTGGCGGTCTGGAATGCACTGCCTGAAGGGTGGTGGAGGCGGGTTGCCTCACATCCTGGATGAGCACTTGGCACGTCATAACATTCAAGGCTATTGGCCAAGTGCTGGTAAATGGGATTAGGTAGGAAGGTCAGGTGTTTCTCACGTGTCGCTGGAGACTCGATGGGCCGAAGGGCCTCTTCTGCACTGTGATTCTGTGATTGTTTGATTCTGTGATTCTGTGATAATCCAGTCAGCCGTGATCTTATTGAATGGCAGAACAGGATCGAGATGCACAATCGCCTACTCCTGTTGTTATTCCTTCTGATCTTATGATGATCTCCGGGCTGAATACTAACCTGTCCTTGTAAAAGTTCTCGGTCTGGTGCCTATCTGTGGTCACCATTTTCCTAATCTCACAGGCGGCCTCGGGGGTGTTGCAGATTAAAGTTTCTGGGGTAAAAATAGTAACTGACTGAAATTGACTGGTGCTATCTCATCTCGGTTTGGAGTTGGGTGACTGCTTATCATTTGGGTTTATTAATTGTGCATATGGACTGGACGGCATTCATTAAATCTGGGCAAGAGTCTAATTGTGATTTACTTCACTTCTCACCTTAATTAGAAAGAAAGGTCTACCTATCTAAATATATAAATATTGAGTTCGGGGTGAGGAAGTTAAAGCGAGCAAAAAGACAGAATGACTGGTAATTGAAACACAGGAAGAGAATGAGAAAGACAAACAGGCAAACACAGCCAGGGATGGAATATGATTGGAGAGAGACAACTGTTATATTACCCTGAACTAACAGTGATTGGTCCACAGCTGACGTCAGTTCAGGAAAACCAGCCAATCGCAGCACTGAGAAACGCCCCTCAATTTCCAATAAGTGAAACCGGCCGTTGAGCTGAGTTTACTCTTTGATATAAGACTAGAAGCAGCAATATATTTTCAACAGTGTGCTGTTCACTGTCGAGCCAGTAACCATGTGTTCCCTGTATGCTTTACTGATAACAATAGTCGTGCTGCCCGGTGAGTCTGAGCTAAAATCGTCAGTGTGTATTTCATGGGCTATGTTTACTCACAGATCGTTGACACATTCTATATGTTGTTACAGGAGCGAGTGGCCAAGATTCAGTTTCCCAGGATCCGCCTGAATTAACGTTTCAGGAAGGG
The DNA here is from genome assembly GCF_964194155.1 of Cetorhinus maximus. Classification (NCBI taxonomy): domain Eukaryota; kingdom Metazoa; phylum Chordata; class Chondrichthyes; order Lamniformes; family Cetorhinidae; genus Cetorhinus; species Cetorhinus maximus. The sequence continues at coordinate 243,256 of NW_027596331.1, forward strand.
CAGACCGTAATATTGAACTGCAGTTACACAGCAAAATACTCTTCAACAACTCTCTTCTGGTACATCCAGTATCCCGGGGAAGCTCCGAGGTATTTACTGAAAAAATACAGCATGGGGAAGGGGGATACGTCTCCAGATTTCCCTGACCGGTTTTCTGCTGATTTGGATCAAGACAAGAAAACTGTTCCTTTAAATATCGCTGGAGCTCGTGTGTATGACTCTGCCGTGTATCTCTGTGCGTTGCTGCCCACAATGTAACAGAGGCGCAGTCAGTCCGTACAAAAACCGGCGAAGGCACTCTCCCCTCCTCTCAGTCATTCAGATACGTGACCTGGATTGCGAACTGCTAATATAACCAAAACTGTGGTTATGAAAGCCAGCTTGCCCGAATGATCTCTTTCTGAAGTGCTGAATGTGTGTATTCTATGTAAAATCTCTCTTTCTACTCGTTTTAATGGTCTCCGAGCAGTTCTCTGAATAGGAGATTCTGGTGCTGTTATCAGAACAAGATTAACCATTACCCATCACTGTTCCCTCTCAATGATTAACTCCGTTTGAATGCCCGTTTTGTTATTATTCTCGAGTACACAGACGTAATTGTTCAGTAACTGAGTATCTTCAAGGACGGTGCCGATAGATTTGTGAATATTAAGGAAAATAAGGGATTTGATGATATTGCAGGATGGTGGATATGAAGTAACTCCACCATGATCTTTTTGAATGGCGGAGCAGGACCAAATGAAGGACCAAATGATCCACTTGAGCTTCTATTCTTATTCTCTTATATTCTTCAGTCCAGTTAGTTTGTTGTCAGAACAATTTCTAGTGATTCCATGTAGCTTACTCTGATGTCATGGATTGGAGAACAAAGAAAGTGTGAGCTGATTGGATGAAATGTAGGACAAAGGAGCTGTGGGCTGATTGGGTGTCACCTGTTGGTTCTGTCAGGAAGGAACCAATCGTTAGCGAGGCCGGATATTACTCAGCATATTATCAACTCTCAAGTAAAACAGCTCAGCTTTAACTCATTGTGTTCAAATCCACCAGCAGCTGTGTAAACATGTTGGGTGTTACCTTTTCCTCATTCCTCACAGCTGCAGCTCTCGTAAATGGCAAGTTTCCAAATTGCACAATTTTCACTTTGCTCGTGACAGTGTCATAATAATCTCCACTTTAATTGTGTTTTCACTCTACTTGCAATCCATTTCTACCGTTACCTTGATATTATTGTTCAAAATAAAGTAACAAAAAGCTAAAGTTCTGTGTTTCTATATTTTCCAGCTGTTAGTGCTGCAGACACGATCTCACAGGAGCCGGTTACAGCGGCAAAGTTTGAAGGAGACTCGGTGACCATTAATTACAGCTATTCGACCACTGCTAATTCACACTCTTTACAACTGTACCGTCAGGATCGGGGCGAAGCCCCCACAATCTTAATCTACATTCCTAAATAGGGAGATGTTTTCAGAGCAGAGGGCGTGGGGACTCGATTTTCTGCCTCTCTCGACTCTTCGAAAAGTGAAGGGAATTTCAGCATCCGTGACCTGCGGCTGTCTAGAGCGGCGTGTATTACTGCGGGCTGAGAGACACAGTGACAGGAACCAGAGGGAGCCCCGTACAAGAACACTGCCGCAATGTGGCAAGGTGAACAGAATAGGGGGACAGAGTGGGGAGAAACCGAAATGAAACACCAGAATGTGCTAAATTCAAATAACATCAGATAAGCAACAAGTTGAGAGCATCAGGTGCAGCATCGGGGAAGGGTTCCTCTGTTCCATTAACATTGAACATATTGTGAACATAATTCAAAAATGCGTTTAGAGAATCTCTACCATTTTGTAAATTAAAGGCATTGCAACAGAGAAGCTGCACCAAATATTTGACATTGTGTTTAATCCGTTAAGGGGATACACACTACAAACAAATAGAGCAGCGGGTATATAACACTGCGGGTCACGCAGCGGGAAAAGATAAAGTCTTTGTGTTTACATAAAGCTTTATCCAGTGTTCAGATTTCTCCAAAGCGCTTCTAATGCTTCTGGAAAACTTCCTTATACTGCTTTCAATCAGGTTTTTACACTCAGTAGGTTTTCTGGTCATCTGTTCCTGTGCCTCGAACACACCAAGACTATGCTTACAGATTATTTACTCTATTAATCATTGTTCAGCATCTTCGAATCATGTCCTGACAATCACCTCTAAGACCCTGTTTATATTGTGTGTTATTTGTTTTAACATGTGTAAGTGAGAGGTGTTTAATCAGCTTATTATAATTATTAGAAGTTTCCTCTCCATTTGGGCTTTGGTTTACGCTATGGACTGATATTTCAAACAAAACATTATCTGTTCCTTGGCCGTGTGTTCTTTCCGAAATAGCGGCAGACGGATATGTCTAGTTCCAGGCCAATTACAGGGTGTTGTATTCTCAATAGGAACGGTGAGTTCCCAGTGTTCCCCAAATAAGCAGCAGGATTCTGCGCCCACACAGTTAACGCAATAATCAGACGGAATCAATATTCAATGTGAGTGACTTTAGATGGTGTTTACGTGGATTGTGCTTGGGGTCTGCGCGCATAGGAATGAATTCAGGTGTCAGTGTCTTACCCGCTGTTAAAAGCAGGCCTCAGCAGACAGCAGCTGTGACCCAGAATGCGGCAGCAGTTATCGCACGAGGTTTTCAATCATTCCTATCACTGTGAGACTCTGTGCATAGTAATAGACCGCGGTATCAGACAGACGCAGCTCCGCGATGGTCAATCGATCCAACTTGTCTGACTGCTGGACTGTATCAGAAAACCGGCTCCGAGCGAAATCCGCCTTAAATTCAGAACCGCCGCCCGTCTGCCTCCGGACTGCAAACTCCGGCTGTCTGCCTGGGTATGTACGGCACCAGTATAAGTAATAACCATCGTCGGTATAGGTGCAGGTTAAAGTGACACCTTCTCCCTCTGTCTGTGAGAGTGAGGATTCCCGCTGAGTCACAGAATCTCCATCGCTCAGATCTGAAACACTTCAAGACAAGACAAGAAGAAAACAGGACTAGTACCGTTATCAGTTTGAATCCTGTCATTCCCTTTATTTTTTAATATCCCAGTCCTACCTGTTAAATTATGCTCACTTTAAACATTATGAAAACACAGAGATCCTCAAACGATTCGGTCTCTTACACGTCCACTCAAAGAAAGGATGTAAATATGACTCCTGATTCACACCTATATGATAAACTGTGGGATTTAAATGCAGTTGCTTCTATTTTAAACTTCCTTCAGAACTGAGGTTATTATATTTTGTCTATTATAACTTTCCGCACTAATGGAAAACTTAATTTGAGGAACTCGTTAAAATGGGAGACTGGGAAGAATTGGATTTTCTACACTGTGCACTTTCCTGGACCAGGGTAGAATGAGAGAGAGGCTCAGAGGTAGAAAGAGAGAGAGAAAGAGAGAGAGACAGGGAGGGGAGATTGACTCACAGAGAGACCAGACGATTGAGGGAGCCAGGCAGACATCTGGACGATGGGGGAGCCGGTGACACCGAGAAAGACAGGCAGGAAGAGACACAGAAACAGCCTGATAAAGCATTAAGGCTACAACTAACACTCATTGGTGCCCAATTGCTGTCAGCTGTGAGAAATCAACCAATCATGTCCTTGCAGCTACTCTACAACTGCTGTTCGAACTCTGTTCTGGTACATCCAGTATCCCAAGGAAGCTCCGAGATATTTATTGAAGATATATAGCACGGGAGATACGTCTCAGGATTTCCCAGACAGGTTTTCTGCTGTTTTGCACAAAGGAAACAAAACGGTTCCTTTAAATATCGTCGGGGCTCTTCTCTCCGACGCCGCTGCATATTCTGTGCCATGGAGCCCACAGTGGTGCAGAAATAGCGCGGGTTCCATACAAAAGCCCTCAATGAGAGTTTCAGTTATTGTAGAGCAGAGGGCGCACGCACGGCAATCAACAGAAGCAACAGCTCAGCCTGTGACTGTCACAGAGTAATTAATAAATTATCAAAACAAAACAAGACACTCAATAAGAACAGTTGAGGAGCAAGTGGGGAATTATATTGATTGATTTTAACTTCCAAGTATACTAAAAGATGCAATCACAAATTAATTTCTGGTGCGTTAACTCACATTTTGCCAATAAATAATCTTTCCTTGCCTGTCTGAATTATTTTGCAGCCCTTTCTACATCCCCAGTCTCCGTTCCTCGGTTCATTTGATCAAAGCTGGCACATATTGCCTATTTTATCAGAGTATATTGCTGGTTCAGGGGCGGTATATCGCAAATGAACACGTTTCACAAGATAATGATTGCGCCCTTTAAAACCAGCCCCGAGCACAGAGTTCCCTCAGTGTTCAATGCTGCTTTTCAGTAGCTGTTTAATCCTTTCTGACAGCATTCACAAACCAGTGTTTCCACCTTTCAATACCAAGGCTGGGGGATCCATTCCCCGCCCCCCTCCCATCCACCCACACCCACACCCACACCCACCCCCCACCCTCCTCCCCTCCCCCCCCCACCCCAACCAAACCCCACCCCCCACCGTCCCAAACCTTGTAACCATCTCCGTTATAAGGACACTGAGTATAGCCCCGCTCGGGCTGTTTCCATTCACAGAGAGCCACTCCCCCACATACAAGTCTTAAAGCACCACAGGGGACACAAGTAAGTGAGGTGAGAGGACCCTGAGAATAAAGGGCGATTCTTAAGGGTGCAAATTAGAACGAAGTTGTTCCCATCTCAACTTCCCTTTTACAGAGCGGACAACGGCAATGCCGTCACCCAGCATCTGGGTTGTATGGGGCGGGGGCAGGACAAACTCTGACAGATTGAAATAAACACATTTCATCTCATTTACAAAATACGGTTTCAATCTTAATTTTGAACACAATCCTGCCTGATTATCCCCTGTTTGAATTTATAGTTCAGATCTGAGCCATGGAGATTCTGTCACTTAGATGCAGCCCTCAAAATTTAAGACAGAAGAAGTAGCTGCTTTAATTTTCACCTACGATATTATATGGAAGGACTATTTTTTTTCTTGCAATGGCTTATCCAGATCGGGCTGTATTCATAGAGGCGAGCTTTCTCCTGTCTGCAGGTAATCGGTGAGACAGACAACAGCAACAGCACGGTTCAGGCAGTCACACCTCTCTAAACGGAGAAAGTGGACTCAAAGGGTTGATCAGAAGCAGGACTGAGAACCTAAGTTCATGATGAAAAGGAACTCCACTCCCGTAGTTTAGACTGTGCCTGGGAGCTCCAGTCTGTTGGGGTTTGTATTGAATCTTGGGCAGGTGCAGTCACAATGTTCAGCGGCGCTATCAGCCGCTCAAGCACAAATCGAGAGGAAATCACATTCACCTCGGATCAAACTGTCACCCAACTATTTTCAGTAGCAGGGGAGAGAAACAAACTGCAGAATCCGATCCGACAGATCCATCACCAAATTAACCTACAGGGTAAATTGCCCTTACTGTTCCTGATCAGCTGTTAATTCCCTTAAACTCCGGGCTCGATATTCAGATCAGCTCCGGGAAAGATATTTCTCATCCTCCAGTCATACTGGCAAGCTGCGGACTGACGACACATAAGCGGCGGAGTGACGTCACACAGACAGCCGACTGACGTCATTCAGACTCCAGACTGGTGTGGCAGAAGTTCGCGTTCTGGCGTCATACAGACAGATACTCTGACGCATGCGCAGTCCCCACCCACACACCACATCAATGTTGATGCTCCCGAAAAGCTTAACTTTGTGATCACAATTCCCAGAGACCCCCGTCTCGCCGACACTGTGTAACTGGTGTCGGGCTCAGTTTGATATCCAGCAGCGCTGCCGGCGAAGGAGCATCTCTTGCCCTGAGTTGATAAGATCCGACATGAAGCTGAGCTTCACTTTAATGATTATCTCCCTGCATTTCTTACCCTTACACTGTGTGAGTGTGATCACTATTCCTGACAGGATTATTTCACTCATTGGGTCCGTTATGTTGTGTTAAATTGCACTTTGTTTTATTGCATTCTCTTGCATTACGTATAAAGGTGTACTTTATTGTGCTGTATTGTATTGTATTGAGCTATATGATATTAATTTTATGAAACTGAGGCATATCTACACATTCTTGTCAGATGCAAGGGGCAGTGAAGAGGTATCACGATCTCCTGAGTAAGTGGTTCGAGGGAGATACTGCATCCTTGACGTGTTCCACCACAATAGGAGGAGGAGTCATATACTTATATAGGCAATACCCGGACCGAACTGTGCAGCAACTGGCGTGTGGTACCAGTGATCAGGACAGGATCACGGCTCAGTTCATTTTAGCAGAGAAGCGCAGCACTCTGAATGTTAGCGACACCCGAGTGACAGACACCGCCAACTATTTCTGTGCAATGGAGACAGAGTGTAGTGAAGGCCATTCAGGACCGTACAAAACCCGCCGGGGCGATCCAGAAATCATGCAGCCCGTGCAGTTATCAGGGAGCTCGGCGTTTTACAACACTCCCCTTGGATATGCCCTTCGGTCACCCAAGAAGTGAAACCTGTTCCTCATTTGGGTTTACTCTTTAATATCAGTGAAGAGTCAGATACCTTTTAAAAAATCAGTTAATTTCTGTGCAAGTCTCAATCACACAGCATGTTCTCCCCATGGTGCTTTCCGATCATACTCGCCGTGCTGTTCGGTGAGTCTATATTTAAAGGGCCGTTGTCTAGTTCATGTGTTAAATCCAATTCCAGACGTTGACACATTCTATGTTTTGCTGCAGGAACGAGTGACACACAGTGAGTGTCCCAGGATCCGTCGGAGTTGAAGTCTCTGGAAGAACAGTCAGCAATGTTAAACTACATTGACCCCACATCTGATGCATTCCCCCACCTCTAGGCAGATCAGTATTCCGGGAAAGTTCGGAGACATTTACTGCGGAGGCGTAGGCCGAGACATTGAGATAATTCTCAAGATTTCCTGAACCGGTTCTCTGTCGTTTTGAACAAAGACAAAGGCAGAAATACAACTGTTTGATAAACAAACCTGACAATCTTTATTCTCCGTGCGCCTGGGATCAAACTAACCCCGCTGATAAAAGCACCAAAGGTGGCTGCGCGCAAAAAACTCGCTGAGGCTTTTCTTTACGGGGTCTTGGCTTTTACCTGACGCTGTGCCTCATTGCACAGTAGTAGACCGGCCCGTTCTCCACATTCAAACTGCTTATATTGAGGTAACCATTCTTCTTAGACTGGTCAGCAGCCAACAGATATTGTCCTGATGTTTCTTTGAATGCTGCCACTTTGGTAATTGTCCAGCTTGGATGTTGTGCATGTTTCTGCCGATACCACTGCATGTTGTCTATAACCTGGTCTGGATATTCGCAATCCAACTGCACAGAGGCTCCTTCTAACACGGTTAATGCCACCGGTGATAGTGTTACTGGGTCTGCAAATAGTCCGCCTTTGAATGTAGAGGAGTAAAAGAGCAGGAGGTTAAAAAGGATCGATCGAAACCTGTGCTTTTCTGTATGAGCGTTTATCAATTCCCATTCACCAGGCTTGCATCAATCTGCTAAACTGTCTTGATGAAGCTAATTCTATACCTACTGCCCAACAGCGCGGCCAGGATTATCAGAAACATGTCTGACTGAATCTCTCTCAGTGAATGTGAATGGAGTGAGCTAGAGATTGAGAAGGAGAGAGGGAGCCCTGGCTCTGTTCAGCTCATTGGTCCACCCACACACTGCAGGGTGCCAGGCCCATTGTGACCTCACTTCGGATCCGATCCCGACTGGTTTTGGTGTTCGTCTCACGTGACTTTCTAAAGAAAATGATTGGGCTATGCGCCCTCTGCTGGTGGATTCTGTTCAATCCGGTTTAGAACGGGGTCATTAAGTGGACTTAATGCAGACAGATATGTGAATAGACTAGTTCAACAGGGGTTGTTCTTATTATATCTTTCTGATGAATCTTCGACGTGAAAGCAGGTCCGATCCACTGCATCACCACGGGTAGAACAAGGAGGCAGGACCCAAATCCACCGCAGCTGGAACAGGAATTGAACACCAGGGTTTAAAACTTACTGAGTCAACCGTCCGCCCTCCTTCCAAGGAGTCAGAAGTGGGAAAAATACCCATTGGCCACTAGACCGCCTCTCCTTAGATCAAAGGAGGTAAAGGAGAGACTGCCCTGAGGTTCTCAAATTTATGTGGGTTTGTTAGTGTAGATCGCGCATAACTGTTCCCAATTGCAGGACAATGGATAAAACAAGCGACCCGATTTAGAAGGGAAAAACAGCCAGGGAAAGGTTCGATTAATTTATCACACTGCGATTTATTAAACTCTGGAAGGCGGAGCCCAAAAGTGTGGTGGAAGAAGATTCAACACTAGTTTTAGAAGGACGTTGTATATAACTAGAAAGGGAAAATGCCAGGCTATGTAGAAAATGTGGGCGTTGATAGCCGAACGGGATAATTCTTTGAAAGTGTCTCGGGCACCAGAGGCCAAGTGATGCTATTCGGTGCTCTAAGATTCCATATTTCTAGTGACTCCCTCTCCCTCCCACTCAACATGTTCTCAGTCATTTGAAGAGTAAGCAGGTGCAGGATGGTCAGAGACTACTTGATCTCTAATTGACCTGAGAGACAATGTGAACTTTAATGAACCGGCATAAAAGTCTTCTCAAAGAAAGACATACGGGTGTGAATGTAGATGGAGATTTCCAGTCATTTCCCTCATTATCACAAATTAGACTGAGCTTGTTGACTATGATGAAGTCGGATTTGATCAACATTCTACTGCGTTCACACAATGAGTAGATTTAACTTGTATTTCTGTGTTAGCGGTATACTAAAGAGAGCGCGAACATACACGGGTAATGAATAGTAGAAACTTCCTATGTATCAGGCATTAACAGGCCGGGTCACCAAAAAGACCTGCATAGGGTTTCTCCTGATGAATTATAGAGTGAATAAATTCTGCAATCTGACTCACCTAATCAGAGCTGATAGGAGTTGTTTTGTGACCATATTGTCTGGTGGCTTTACTTGGAGAAGAACTTGCATTCCCTGTATATCGCTACATAGTTCGCTATGCAATTCACTGTGTCACATTGCGGCAGTGTTTTTGTACGAGTCTCCTCCTGGTTCCTGTCACTGTGTCTCTCAGCCCGCAGTAATACACCGCGCTGTCAGACAGCCGCAGGTCACGGATGGTGAAATTCCCCTCACTTTTCGAAGTGTCGAGAGATGCAGAAAATCGAGCCCCCACGCCATCTGCTCTGAAAATATTTCCGTAATTGTGGATGTAGATCAAGAATGTGGGGGCTTTACCCCGGTTCTGACAGTACAGCTGTAAGGAATATGCACCAGCTGTGGTGGAATAGCTGTAATGAATGGTCACCGAGTCTCCTTCAAACTGCATCGCTGCATCTGGTCCCTGTGAGATCGAATCTGCACCACAAACACCTGCAGGAATTAAAAAAATAAAGAACTTTAAGATTTCATTACTTTAGCCCAGCTTATCATATTGAGTGAGGGAATACATTCTAAATAGAAATAAAACTGAATTAAAAGAATGATACCTGCAAGAGGAAGATTGTGTAACGTGCGGACTTACCGGGTAAGATAGCTGCAGCTGTGAGAAATGAATAAAAGGTAAAACCCAACATATTTCCAGCGAGCTGATGGCGGATTGAAACAGAACGGGTTGAATCTGTCAATGTTTCAGTGAAGGGTTGAGAAAAATTTAATTTACATCCCGTCTCTTCAGCCATTGGTTAATTTCTGAAAGTCTCAACAAGTGACGTCCAATCAGCCCCACGATATTTTCTTCTACAACTTATTGCGTCAGAACGTGATGCAGCAAATCAGTGAAGTCGTTGTTCCTTCCAAAGGGACTGAGCCGAGGATTCAACTGAATGTTGGGTCGCCAGCAGTCAGTGTGTGACATGGTGGCAGTGAGGGGGTATAGTTAATGTTGTCCTTCATGTTGTCCACCAATGCCGGAGGCTCGCATTAAAAGAGCTGCTCACTGAACATGGGAACCTCGCACAGCTGATATTAAGAGGAATACTAAACAGAAGGGCAAAAATGAAGTCTGCAACACAGAAATGTGCCATTTCGCCAAACTAGTCGTTAGTTTGATTTCTGTTCCGTTACCAGCTAACAATTCAGGTCCCAAAATTGATTCAGTGACATGAAGTGAGAGTTCTTTGCCGGTTTTTGTTCGGCCTGACAGCGCCTGTGTAACAGTGAGGCTCAGCGCACGGTAATAGGCAGTGAGAGACTGGAGATCCACGAACTGTTGAGAGAACAGGTTGTCTTTTCTTTTGTCTGTGTCAGCAAAGAACTGGTCGAGGAAATCTGGAGGCTTAACTCCCTGTCCCTTGCCGAAACTCTTCTGTAAACGTCGCGGAGCTCCCCCGAGATACTGGATGTACCAGTAGAGATAGGAATAGCTACAGGAAGTGGAGTATCTGCAGTTTTTATCAGGGTCTGCCCTTTTTGAACCGTTAATTTAGGCGATTCGTTATGCATTAAATCTTGGTCACTCACTCCTGTAACAAAAACACAAAATGTGTCAGAATTCTGCGAGTAAATACTGGTCGTTTAAACATAGGCTCACCAGGCAGCACACCTATTCGTATCAAAGAAAATATGAGGAGCACATGATATCTGGTTTAAACAAAGCTAGAGAATAACAGATTGTTTAAATATGTTGACTCTTCTGATCTGATATTAAAGAGTAAATTCAGAGAAGGTGTTTATTCCGCTCATTCTGAGAATGCAGGGCTTTTCTTTTTCATTGGATTGGCTCGTCTCTCAGAACTGCCTACAAATGTACGCCAAGCAGTGCTAGTTGCTGGCCAATTATTGCAGCCTCCGGTCCAACCATTTCCTTGCCTAGCTGTGTGAGTGAGACTCTCTGACTGTCTGTTTGTCTCTCGCTCTCTCTGTCTCTATTGATTCTTCGACATCAATCCATCTCTTTAACTCTGCCTCTGTCTCTCTTTGAATTTATGTTTGCAGCTCCCTCTCTCTCTCCCCTTCCTTCCGTTCTCCCTCCACCCCGTCTCTCTCTTTCTCTCTGACACTCACTCTCTCTTTACCTCTACCTCTCCCGTTTTCTCTCTCACTCCCTCTCTCTGTCTTTATGGTGTGCTGTCTCTCACTTTGCCTGGCCAGCTATCTTTCTCCCTCCTCTCTCTTGGTATATTTCTTTCAATGTTTCTCCTTTCACCTCTGTCTCACACTGCCTGTTTAACACATAGTTTTTATTTCCCTCTCTTTCTATATCCGCCCCAACCCCCTCGGTGACATGTGAAGCGGAAATTAATGGCGTTCGTTCTGAGTCCCTGTCCGCTCTGCCACAGCCAATGAGCTCCATTACCAACCGGAGCGGGAGGGGATGGGGAGCACGATTAAATGAACGTGAGTGTAATGATGAGATACCTTTAAAACATGAACTGAATTCTCTACAGCAGACTCAAAAATTGACTCGTGCAGAAGTTGACTCTGGTAGTCATTCAGAAATCGACAGGTTTCTGCGAACACTGCCAGTTGAAATGTCTGAATTTGACCCTAACTTAAAATGATTGAGAAATTTCACTTTTCCTAAGACTGAAAGCAATGATTTCAGCTGGAGAATCCTGATCGGATCAGGATGTATTTTCTCCTTTACTTTCTATGTATTTTCCCGGGCATTCTTCTGATCCTACTTCTGGTTTTGGCTGGGACTCTGATTCCCCGTTACCCATCTCTGATAATAAACAGATAACACACGATGGGTTTGGCGAAACAACACTGGGGGTGGAGTTGGGAAATTATACAAAGATGGGGGAATATTGTACGAAGGTCCCAATGTCACTGACCAGTGATGAGGACGTTGACTAAAGCCAGGCAAAGTTTCACCTCCATGGTTCCAGTCTGAATTCCAGAATCAGAAATTTTGATCACTAGGAAATAGAAAGTAAAACGTCGCGGAGATTCGAGCGGGTCAGCGAGGATGTCTTCTCCATTTGTATCTCTCTGAACAAGCACTTCCAGCCGCTGGGGTCCATATCATTATCATTATCAAGTGATCAGAGAGCGCCCTCTCCTGGACAGCGCAAGCCTCACCTGGAAACCCTGACAGATGCAGACAGATAAACACACATTTATAGACAAGTGTACCAAGGCAGACAGCCACAGTAAATCACTACACAAACGGTTGTCGCTTTTCCCTATTCGTCAAATTGCAGAAACCGCTGAAGCGCAATTTGCCTCACTTGATGCCCATTCGTCATTTTTGATCCAGAGTAATCCAGAGACCCAGGGTGATGCCCTAGGGAACCGGGTTCGAATCCCGCCACGGCAGATGGTGGAATTTTAATTCAATAAAAATCTGGAATTAAAAGTCTGATAATGACAGTGAAACCGTGATTGATTGTTGTAAAAACCCATCTGGTTCACTAATGCCCTTTCGGGAAGGAAATGTGTCGTTCTTACCTGCTGTGGTCTGCATGTGACTCCAGACCCACAGCGATGTGGTTGACTCGAATGCCCTCTGAATTGGCCGAGCAAGCCACTCAGTTGTAAACAAGGTCACAAAGTCACAAAAAAAGGAATGAAACCGGACGAACCACCTGGCATCGACCTAGGTACCGGAAACAACAACACAACCTCAGTCCTGTCGACCCTGAAAAATCCTCCTTACGAACAGCTGGGGGCTCGTGCCAAAATTGAGAGAGCTGTCTTATGGTCTTGTCAAGCATCAGCCTGACATAGGCTGATAATCCTCACGGAATCATACCTTACAGATAATGTCCCAGGCACCAAAGCCACCGACAGGGCAGGCCCAGCAGAGGTGGCAGCACAGTTGTATACAGTCGAGAGTTGCCCTGGGAGCCCTTAACTTCGACTCCGGGCCCCATGAAATCTTGTGGCATCAGGTCAAACATGGGCAAGGAAACCTCCTGCTGGGTACCACGTACCTCCCTCCCTCAGCTGATGAATGAGTGCTCCTCCATGGTGAACATCATTTGGAGGAAGCACTGAGGGCGGCAAGGGCACAGAATGTACTCTGGGCGAGTTACTTCAATGTCCATCACCAAGAGTGGCTCGGTAGCACCACGACTGACTGAGCTGACCGAGTCCTAAATGACGCAGCTGCTAGACTGGGTCTGCGGCAGGTGGTGAGAGAGTCAAAAAGAGGGAAAAACAGACTTGACCTCATCCTCATCAACCTGCCTGGCGCAGATGCATCTGTTCATGACAGTATCAGTAGAAGTGACCACCTCACAGTCATTGTGGAGACGAAGACCCGCCTTCACATTGAAGATACCCTCCATCGTGTTATGTGGCACTACCACCACGTGCTAAATGGGATAGATTGCGAACAGATCTAGCAACTCAAGACAGAGCGTTCATGAAGCTCTGTGGGCTATCAGCAGCATCAGATTTGTACTCGAGCACAATCTGTAACCTCATGGCCCGACATATCCACCAGTCTGCCATTACCATTAAGCCAGGGGATCAACCCTGGTTCAATGAAAAGTGCAGGAGGGCATGCCAGGAGCAGCACCAGGCTGCTATAGATAGATAGATAGTAATATAGATAGATAGATCAGTTTATATTGCCGAAATCCTTAGGCACTTCATTTAATTCTGCTTTCAAATATCATTAAGTTGATTTTATTGTTGCTTTGGAAGCTGCTCCTTGTCACTCGGAGAGATTTCAGATATCGACGTATCGGAGAACTTTCAGGCCAGAAATTTGACTCTTGTACTGACATTTCTCCAATCAAGCTCCCGAGTGTCTTACCTTCACATACAGGGATGAAAGAGTTGAGGGAGATTTAAAGTATCTGAGGACCGTGAGAAAGGCTCCACCACTCTCACTGTTAACACTGTTCAGCTGTCAGACTCTGTGGTGTGTTACACTGCACACAAGTACACACACACAGCAGACAAACACACACACAACACACACAGAAATAGCAAAATACCCATCACCCTTCATTCATGGAACTGTTCAATTGTGATTTGTATCCACCTTTAATGATTAGGGAAGTAGGAAGACTTATGCGTATTTATGAATTTGCAATCCAACCTTATAATGGTGGAATTATTAATGTCAATGCAAATGAGCATGCATTGTATTAGTCAATTAGGCCCACGAGAGGACTGAGCCAAATAATCTCACAATTTTTGCAAAAGAGCAACGGCAGAAAATGGAAAATAAGAAACAGACAAGTTATGCTAATAATGAAATCAAAGTAATAACATTCATAATATTCTGACGTAATAATACTTCAGCAAAATCATGCAGCAATATTCGGCTAGAAATTAAGGATCATTGTTGTCCGCAGGTTACCACTGGATGGCGCTCCAGCGCTTCAGCTTTGGCTAAAATTTGCAGAACTGCCAGTTTACCGGTGTCACGGCTCACAGATGGAGATTACAGGAAATATCCTTGTTGCATGATACTTCACTTCATAGAATGGCACATTTAGGGCAAGAGTTTGTACATAAATTGCCGGCGTTGTGGCAAAGAAGAGTTAGATAGTAGACTTTGGCCGAATGGCACAGGGTAGTCAGAAAAAAAAGGGCGAGCAATTTCGTAATCTGAATTGTTGAGATATGTTGATCACTTTGTGACAGGATAAATTGTTATTATTGACCACACATTTATTATTGACCACAAATTATTGTACATTGCCGCTTCCTTCTATTTAAATAATATTTCCTGCATTACAGTATCGACTATATTTGAAAATTAGTTGAGACTTAGCGCTTTCTGAGATCCTGAGGATGTAATGTTTGGTTGAAAAGTTGAGGTGAATCTTTTAACAATCTCCGAGTGTGCGCTACCAATTCTGTGTGTGTGTGTGTGTGTGTCTGTGTCTGTGTGATTGTGTGTAGGTGTGTATGTGTGTGTGTCTGTGTGATTGCGTGTAGGTGCATGTGTGTGCGTGTCTGTGTGATTGTGTGTAGGTGTGTGTGTGTCTGTGTGATTGTGTGTAGGTGTGTCTGTGTGATTGTGTCTTTATGTGTGTGCGTTAAAGTTAACCATGTGCGCATGTGTTGCATTATGCATGTTTGCTTACTTCGTATGTATTTGTGTAAAAAACACGAAACACATCATCCTGATTATTTGCAAAAGCATGTTACTTGTAATATCACAGTTGACCCTACCTTATTTCATACTGTGCAAGGCAATGCCTTGGTTTAACTTACCCACAATCCGTTTTCAATGATGATTGTACTTGAGTGTGTCTCTGTTTATATAATGCAATTCCCTTTCTCAGTTTTCAGTGAATCATGTCCACTCCTAGATTTGATTAATTCCTATCTCTGTTATTGACTTATCAGATCTTGTCCCTATTACATTAAACCACATCATCTTTGATGAGATTATATCTTAACCTGTGATTATGTCAGGACATATTTTGGCTCGGTTCATGTTGCGCTGGACAATTGTTCAGTTGCTATCACACTAGGCAGCTCCATGTCATTGTTTATATTACACCAGACCATGTCATTGCCATTCTGTGTTTCAAACCTCCCAAACCCATCCACACTCTCTCGCCAAACATTTGAAAATGCGACCATGGGATTCAGGAGCAGGAGCAGGCCATTCAGCCCTAGGGGCCTAATCCACCATTCCATACATTACATAGCTCATCTGCTTGTGATCTCAATTCCACTTTCCCGTCTGCGCCTTAAAACCCCTGTCTATCAAAAAATCTGCCTAACAATATAATTCACCCTTGAACACATTTATTGCTCAGCCTCCACTGCCTTCTTGGAAAGAGCATTTCAAATATCAACGACCCTCTGAGAGAAGAACAAATCTCCTCATCTCCATCTTAAAGGTAGGCCTCTTATTCCTAAACTCTGCTCCCAAGTTCTGGTCACTTCCACAAGTGTAAACATCCTCCCGGTATCCACCCTGTCAAGACAGGCCACACCACCCCACAACCCCACAACGTCCCCACACCCCCACCCACTCACCGCCACCCTCCGCCTCAGGATCCTATATGTTGCAGTAAGATCATCTTTCATTCTTCTAAAATCCACTGGCTATTGATTCAAATTATTCAGGAATTTTTAATAATATAAGCCCCTCACCGCAAACAACGATGAACAGGTGGATGCTTTTCGGTGATAACAATGAGATGAGGGACCTGCGGCTGCACAAATTTGTTGCGGCGTTTCTCAAAAAAATAAACACTTCATTCACCGAGAAAGATGGTTCGGGTGGCCTGAGGTCGCGAATATCGCAGTTTATAACCAAAAGGGAAAGGGGTGGATCTGTTGGTCACAGCGTGTATGCCGGATCTCTGAAAAAGCAACCCAGTTAGTTGCAGTTATTTGTTCTTAACAAGAGGTCGCCTTAGTGTTTGTTAAATTAACTTTTGAAATTTACGATTCAACGTGCTTCCAACTCCCTTTCAGGCAGCAGAATCCAGATCACAATTCACTGCTTAAAAAAACCACTTCCCATCCCATAAAAGTGTTAAGTGTTAAGAGTAATGTTAGTGGAAATTGTGTCTGTGAAGTGGGAGAAAGAAAACAAGAAAGAAAAAAAGAAATAAAGAGAGAAAGAGAGAACGTATAAAAGAGAGAAAGAAAGAAAGAGAGACAGAAATAAAGAAAGAAAGAAAGAAAGATAAATAAAGATGAAAAGAAAAGGCCTCATGGTTTCCCAAAGTGCTTTCCTACCAATCAAGCGTTTCCCCCAGTGTAATGTAGGAAACACGTCAGCAAATGTTCACAGAGCAAGATTCCACCAATCTAAAAGGAAAAATAAGCAGGTCGCTGGTTTCAATGGCGTTAAATGAAGGACAATTATTGTAGGAAGCTGGGGAAAGCTCTTCCTGCTCATTTTTGCAATTGCCATTCACATTCCACATGAGAGGGCAGATACTGCGGTTTCGTATCTCAAACAGGAAGGCAGCAAGTGCAATAGTTCAATATTCATTCAGGGCCACAGGGGCACTGCCGGCACTGGAGTATGGGCCTGAGATCTCTCAAGTAAGGGAGCTGCAGCCCTGGACTTTCTGGCTCTGGAGAAAGAGAAAGTGAGAGCGAGAGAGAAAGAAAGAGAGAGAGAGAGAGCGAGAAAGAGAAAAAGAGAGGGGGAAAGAGAGAGAGAGAGAGTGCTGCTACATACTGAACTACTGTGTTCGAAGGGAATTAGAGCGAGGATGTTTTAGGTGTTTTAACTGTTTAAAAGGATCAGTGACCGTGGTGAAGGGATACATCAGCACCTTCTTCAGCTCCTCCCGGAACTTGCTCTGAGCCATCGCATAGATGAAGACGTTGTTGCAGGAACTGACTAACTGGAGCATGTTGGTTGTCTCCTGAAGGATGTACTGTGAGTCATTGAAATCCAGGCTGGTGATGTAGTCCTCGCCTGTGATCCGCACGTAGAGGAAATGTCAGATATAGGTGGCCCACAGGAGGAGGAAGCTGAGCGAGATGGCGAAAAGCAGGACAATGGACCTCTTGCGATTGTTCATCTCCGCGTCTCCATGACTCTCGGCGCCACCGGAGCCTCCTGCGGGCTCCGCTGGCCGCTAAGATGTGTCTTACGGTCAGGGCGTTGAGCAGCAGAATGCGGAAGGACGGGAGGAAAGGGGTTAAGATGTGTTCCAGCCAGTCGTAGGCCTGCCAGATGGGCAAAGTGCAATAGGTGGACTTGAGGTCGCAGAACCAGGGCATCCCGTCCAGGATGTACAAAGGCTGGTAGGTGAAGTAGTAAGGGATGTTCCTCACGCAGCTCAGGGCGCTGACCAGCCCTATAGCCAGCAACGCAGTTTTCTTGGCGCAGTATTTGGTCTTCAGGCTCTGACAGCAGATGGCCACGAAACAGTCAATGGTGATGGCCATAGTCAGCCAGACTGAGCCATCCCGGGTGACAAAGACCAGCAGGTTGCTGAGTGCGCATGCGGGAGTGGTGGAGAGGACACTGTCCTGAAAGTAGATGCGGCCGATCCGGTTGAGGATGACGGCGGTGATGATGACCAGGAGATCGCTCACTGCTATCGCCACCAGGTAGTAGCTGATGCACCGGGAGAGTCCGCACCGTCCTCGGGATAGGATTATCATCCCCAGCAAGTTGGCTGTAAGAGATCGGGAGAAAGAGATGTTACTGAGCGGACCCCAAATAACAGCTATTGCCTCATTCAACCTCATCCCTCCTGATCCAACCCTCTGCCATTCCCAGACTCCAGCTGTTCCAAAGCCTTTGGTCAGTGTTCGGTATCCAATGAAACACATGTCAATGCAGACGGCATTTCAATCTGTCCCCGCCACAAATTCTGCTCTCTGGCCACTGAGCCAATCTCAAGGCCTCGCTATCCAAATTAAGATCATCCGAAACATGTGCTTCCATTGGTCATAATCAAAGCAATGCCCACCCTCCCATTAAGCCTATACTCACTGACATAGATTGGTTATCAGGTGGCAACGTCTCAGTTTTAATAATCTCCCCCTTCCAATTTTGGAATCTCTCCACTTCCTCGCCGCTCCCAATCCCTGTACGACTACAACTATCTGAGATCTCAGTGTACGTCCTATTCTGCTCTCTCGTGTATCCCTTAAATTAACCTTTCCATTATTAACGGTTATGCCTGTAGCTGCTGAGGCCCCCGTCTCTTTAATTCCCTCTCTAAACTGCTCCCTTTCTCATTCCTTCTTTTGGACGTTCCTTATTTTCAAAATCTTTTATCACACTTTGGGTTAAATATCTCTTCCTGGTGTTCGGTATTAAATGTAATTGTTCAGACTCCTGTGAAGCATCCCTACCATACGCACTGCAGTGACTGAAGAAACAAGCGCAACTCCACCTTTCAAGTGAGAAATAAAGATAAGCGATAAAAGTTGACTTTGCCAGTTACACCCACACCCCGCGGACGATTAAAACATATAATTATTCAAAATGTGCAAAACCAGTTAGCAAAAATCAAAAAAATAATAGATAAACAATTTTGAATCTCCACTAACATCATTCAATCGTTTCCATAATGAATTGCTTAGGCTAGATTAGCAATCGGGATTGTCCAGTGAGAACTCGCTGTACTGTAACTATTATAATCTTTCACAGGTTGAAAAGTACATTAGTGCAATTACTAAACTTATTTTTATATTGCAATTCATCTAATATAATGATTTCACTGTAATTCGTTTTCTGATGCTGTAGTAAGATACGTGCACGAAAATATATGTTGCTACACTGTGACATGCTATTATTCCGGACAACGCTTAAAGCACTAGATTGTTTTGGACTACCTTAAAATAAGTGTTCAACGATATAACAGGTTAATGTTCATGCAAAGCCACACATTACAATTCATACTTCAGCAATCCAATAAACGGTATTCCTATAAATCAATTGAATAGTACCTTGTAATGCTGCACAATGCAAGTACAAGTTATGTTCTATAATTCACCATAACACAGTATAATCCCAGATAAGACATCGGAACCCGGTTGAGGCCCTTAACACTCTGACAGCATTGAATATTAGAGAAAAACATCATCCCGATCCTGAACGGGACGCGACAAACTTTCTGGGGATTATCAACAAATTCATAAATAACTTATTTGAGATCCATCACTTACCAGGGGCACCAATAACAGTGAAAATGGGATAGCAAATGGCAAGGAATAGGCCTTTCGCTGGCGTGCATCATCTCTCAGAAACGAAATGGATTCCCGAAGCTGTATACTTTAGTTCTGTGAGGCATTCAAAGCCTCCGTCATTTATTCCGAATGAGAGTCTCCAGAGGGACAATTAAGTTACAACATGCACCTTAGCTACAGTTCAGTAAACAAAAGATTAACCCAGTTTTATGCCCCCCATTCGTAACATTGGCAAGGTGGATGATGCCATTAGACACTTGGGCGAAGAGCTGGCTGCAAATTCTGCGGTGCCCCCTCTCCACAAACCAGGCCTTTGCGTTTACATCAAGTGGAGCTGCTGATGGAACATACTGACTTGGGCCCCATCTCTAGCCAAAACACGTCTCTTCCCATGACTGCCACTACGCTGGGCGGGATTTGTGTGTGATAATTTACCCCATCATCACCGCCTCAACCCTCTTGCTCAAACAATAATACTCGTGTCATGCAAGACAACTGTTGAAAACCATTCATATTGCAAAATCAGAAAGAGAATTATCGTATGAGAGTGCACAAGAGGAGGTGGGAGATAAAAGAGAAAGACTGATATAGAGAAAGAACAAAAACGAAAGGGAAGAGTACAAATATGAAGTATAAGTGAACGAAAGAACGAATGACAGAAATCAAGTAACAAAGCACCTGGTGTTTGTCATTCTGTGCATGCTGTTTCTCGCATTACTACACATTAATTTTGCCGTAAAATTCGATTCTCGTGGGATTCGCACCCACATCCTTTGAATATCTTAGTCATCAAAGACTAGAAGTCCAACGCGCTGTCCATTGCACCACAGAGACACAGTTCACGGGCCGTTGAACGATAGTTGATTATATAAGAGTATCTTCATTTTCTTTAGAATATTTTATATTACATGAAGCCCTGCGCCAGATTTACTGCATAAAAACATATCATTATTTACATTACATCAGATGCTGTGCCGAGGTTTATAATACGCTAGACCCTGTGCCTGGTTATATTACACCAGACCATTCCCCTGATTCGATCACACGAGTGTCTGTCTCGTGCAATGGAAATATGTGTAAAAGGGGAAATTCGGTCTCTTGGCGAAGAAAGTCGCCATATTGCAATCGTGCATTGAAAATATCGATCAAATGTGATCCGTTTCGATGCGCTTAGCGTTCATTATAGCAATTTTTAATATGGCACCAGCAAGTGAATCGCCGCCACAAGAAACTTCAATATAGCTATTCACCCCACTCCACCAGCAGAGGCATATTGGTTTCTTTCTTCATTGCCAGTTTCTTGTTAAATAAGTTTACAATTTCCCATTGAAAACTTCTCAGAATTTTTAATTTTAATATTGGCTCTACCGCACTTAATTCCGCTTGACCTCTTACCCCTCGTGGTTTGCTCGGAGACACTCCCCTGAGTGAAATTCACTCGGTAAGTGGACATGGTTGCGGAGAGAATTCTGAGTCATTTTCGAGAAATTCCGCGGCCTGTAGCAGAAGATGTTCATCAGTGGCCACAGTGATCTTACTGACATTTGAATTAGAGAGAAACCATATTTTTCAGCACACAGGAGAACGTAATATCATATTGCTACTGCGCATCTTAATTGGAACTGAGTCTGTTTCGTTAAAAATTATCTGAAGGGGATATACATTTTGAATTGATTTGAATCGACACTTTCCAAAGAATGTCACAATCTTGGAACAGGTTGAGAAGAAATTTACGGGAATTGTACCAGGGATGAGGGGCCTCTATTATATGAAGTGATTAGAGAAACTGGGATTGGCCTTCTTGGAGCAGAGAATGTCAAAGGGTGGTATAATAGAGGTGTTTAAATTTACGAAGGCTTTTGACAGAGTTGTTGGTGAGGTATTAATTCCACAGGAAAAAGGGTCTGTAGGCAGAAGAACCAGAGTTCTCGACAATTCGTAAGCGAGTATAGAGTGATATTGGATCTTTTAATGGGGCGATTGTTATGAGCTAGAGTGTACTTCTGGAAAGGGAGATAGAAGCATATTCATTTGTTAACTTTCATAAGGGAAACTTGTATATACTTGAAGTTGAAAAAAATGTTCAGGGCTTCACAGAAAGAGTAGGAGACCGGAGCTAATTGAAGACCATTTCAAGGAGACCGGGCACAGTTCTGATGGAAAGAACAGTGCCTATCTTTGCTGTAAGCTTCCATGATTTTATGCATTGAAGTTGCATTAATCATTGACCTTGGCGTTGTTATTTTTCTTATTAAAAGCAACTGCATTGCCGAAAGTCATGGTAAAATTGTAGGTATTGCGTATTACATGAACCCTTTCAGCAGATTAGTAGCTAAGGTGACTTGACTCTGATTTCAAAATTAGCAGATTGTGGATCGCAACTCAACTACAGAACCTGAACATAATTACCAGACTTGTAATCGGGGTAATGAAAGGTCATTTTCTTTTCGGGACATCATGAACCACTAATCTCATTTCAACCCTTGCTTGTTGAGGTGGGCTCTGCACTATATCCTGGTCGATATTCCTTTCTTCAACCAAAATAATCAGAAATACATTACTCTGATGCGAGACCGTTTGCTCCACCGCTGGAACTTCTGTGCTCAAATCAGGAACGTTTATCTGCAATTAGTTGCACTTTAAATCCATTTTGACCTTCCACAGAACGCGATGGGGTGGTAGGTCAGTGTTTGTTGATCTGATAACGTGACAAACAATAACGTTCAACACCATTTTCACAGTGGTTAGGCGGCAAACATCGGATCAGTGCTGAAAATAAACGCACGTGTAGAAATGACAAGGCAGATCTGTACTGGTGCTATGGCAAACTGTAGACACCTAGTGGCAGCTAAACAGAGTTTCTGTTCATCGTCCACGAGGATCTATTTCTGTTATTACTGCACTGGAATAGGTCATCATTTGTTTCAGTTGCACTGCATCATATAATGTTTTTATATTGTACGAGACATTGTAACATTAATTACTGCACCAAACTTCGCCTTTTATTTGATGGAGAAACAATGAGGCAGGTCTACATAAAAACTTAAGACAAAGGAATAGCTTAGGCTATCGATCCTTCAAGTCTTCACCACTGAGCAATAAATACATGGCTGATCTTCTATATCAATTCCACAATCCTGTACTTTCCCTGTATCCTTTCATTCTCTTTATATCCGAAAGTCTATCGATCTTTACCTTTTATATATGTAAACACTGAACATTCACTGGGGTGCAGAAACCTCAGTCCTAAATGTTCGACCCATTATTCTGGGAATGTGAACCTCAATTCTAGATTCCCCAGCCAGGGTAAATTCCTCCCAGCATCTATTCTATCAATACCCTTAAGAATTTCCATCGAATGTGCGCACAGTCGGATTCACCTCCCCTCATGGGACAAACACTTCATGTCAGGAATCAATCCAGTCAACCTTTGTCGCAGTCCCTCCAAGGCTAGTATATCCTTCCTTAGCTAAGGAGACTAAAACTGTACACAGTACTCTAGGTAATCTCACCAAGGCCCAATATAATTGCAGAAAGACTGCTTAACATTTGAACTATCATCCAATGTTAAGAAAGGCTAACGCAACTTATGGTTTCCTAATTTATTGCTGTGGCAGCATGTTAACCTCCTGTGACCTACAGAGCACACAGCTCCCACTGATTGCCAACATTCCCCAGTCTCTCACAATTTGCAATATCCTGTTCTCTTTTTTCAAATTTTCCCTCCTAAAGTGTGTAATTTCACAATTGGTCAATCTTCTATGGTTTTTCCACTCACGTAATCTGTCGGTATTCCTTCTCAGAATTTTAGCGTCTTCCTCATTACTTATGTTTCTAGCTAACTTGTAACGTAAATTAACCAGTTTCGTCGTAATCTGCGTCCACCCGGTGCCAGTGGACCATACCTTTGTCTCTTAGTACAGAACTTGGGAAACCTGTCCAGTTGTACAAACAACAACAAGAGAAGAATGCAAGAATAGAGTCAGCAACGCACTTTTTAACTGCTGCGAGTTAGGAAGGTACCTTGGAAAACTAAATAGGCCTTGAACATTGCTGAAAAAAGGGAAATACTGTCGAAGCTTTTGGTCTCGCACTTAGCAGGACAGATTCTTGTTGCGTATCTGTCCTGATGAGTGCTAGGTGAAAAGCTGCGACAGCATGTCGCTTTTATCGGCAATACCTCCGTTTCTAAAACAGTAGGACTTTTCTATTTAAAAAGGCACTAAACCATGCCGCTCGTTTTTAAAGGAGGTCCTTTCTCAGTTTTTACCGCACCAGACAGTGACTCCAATCAAAAGCACAATACTGCTAACGCTAGAAACCTGAAATAAAGGCAGAAAACGCTGGAATAACTCTGCAGGTCTGTCAGCGTCTGTGGAGAGAGAAACAGAGTTAACGTTTCGAGTCCGTAGAGTTTCGAGACCTGCAGAGTTTTCCACTATTTTCTGTCTTTATTTATTATTAAAGCCTCCGATAATTTCTGGACAGGCGATGCTTCTGGTAATATAGCACTGAGTCCTCTGGTATTACAGCACGAGACTCGGCTTCTACTTATATCACGCTCGGCCCGGCCTCATTTGCTACTGCAGCAGGTTATAGCTCTGTTTAATTTACATCCTGCCTTTGTTAGTTGTAAACTAAAGGAATGTCTCTTTGCAGATTATTCCAAGCTTTATCTCAGATATAATTACACTGGATGCTCTCTCTGTCTATTTTACCCAAGGCCTTTGTCTCAACTCATATCACGCTAGACCACGTTTCTGTTTATACTACTTGACAATATGGCATTGTTTTATTTCTACAGACCGTGTCTCAGTTTTGTATTGCACTAGGTCCTCGTTCGGTTATTACTGCACTAGATGACATATCAGTGCATATTTCACTGGACCCCGTCTCTGGCCTCTTTGCACTAGCGTCTATCTCATTTCCTTCTGCTCTAGAACATGTGTCTATGTAAATTCAGATAGGCCCTCTCTAAGTTATTACTCCGCTCGACCATGTCTCTGTGCGCATGAGAGGAGAAACGGCGTCAATTATTACTGCAGCTGAACATATACCTGTTGACATTACAGTCGGCCAGGTCTTAGATATTAAGGCGTTAAATTATGCTTCGGCTATATTACACTAGTGGCTGATTCAGTTACTCGTGCAATCGGCCATCTCTTGTTTTATGTTAAAGAAGACGCTGTTCCCGTTTATATTATGCGAGAACTTGACTCTTCGTATGTTACTCTTGGCCCTGTGTTCGTTATTATTTGACTGGATCAGGCCAGTCTTTATAATACTTGAAACCCTGCCTAGTTACTACTATACTAGAATCTATCGCTGTTTATACTACACAAGATCCCATCTCTGCTTTTGTTACACTAGATGCTGATCTGTATATTATATTCTTTTTATTCATTTTTGGGATGTACGCGTCGCTGGATAGGCCAGCATTTATTACCCATCCCTAATTGCCCTTGTTCAGAGGGCATTTAAGAGCCAGCCACATTGCTGTGGGTCTGGAGTCACATGTAGGCCAGTGCAGGTGAGGACAGCAGATTTCCATCCCTAAAGGAAGGAAAGGGCAGTATTGAACCAGATGGGTTTTTACAACAATCGAAAATGGTTTCATGAGAGCGATTTTTCAAAAAAAAAGCAGTTCATCATTCGAGTAATTTCATTGAATGAAATTTTTTTTATTATTTCATAATAATATAACATACAGATTAATCATCTGCACAAAAAATAAATCTCACATGGAAAGGATATTTCCTCTTGTGGGAGAATCTAGAACTGGAGTCACTGTTTAAAAATAACGGGTCTCCCATTTAAAACAGAGATGAGAATTTTTTTCTCTCAGAAAGTAGTGGGTCTTTGGAACTCCCTTCCTCAAAGGGCAGGGGAAGCAGGGTCTTTGAATGTTTTCAAGGCAGAGGTAGATCGATTTTTGATAAACAGGGGAGTGAAAGGTAACCGGGGGTAGGAAGCAAGTTACAGCCAGATCAGACATCAGCATATTGAATACCATTGCATTGTCTGACTGTCTGTAATAACCATGTTCAAATGTATGTAGTGTCCATTGATTGGATTGAAGCACCTCATGATCTATGTGGAAAACTAGAATATGATTGCACTTTTTGTGATGGCTATTTTGGAATGTTTTGTAATGTTCTTTCAGCTATTTTATGAATAAAGAATCTTTTTTCCAAAAAAGAAAATAACCCGCTTCCTCTCAACTGGCTTTGGAAACCTTTACAACGAGTCGCCTCTCGAGGGCAGTACCAGTTTGCGGTATAAAAACAGAAAATTCTGGACATACTCGGCAGGCCGGGAAGCATCGGTGCAGAGCGAATCAAAGTGAAAGTTTCATGTCCGCGACATTTCACCTGAACTCAGTCTGAGGAGCTGCTGATTTCTGGTGAAATGTCACAGACTGGAACCTTCACTCTGTTTCTGGTTGTATTTCCAGCGTTTTCTGCTTGTGTTTCGAATTTGGTTAACTTTCTGCTGCGAGACACAAGAGGGGAGAGGAAAATATCACCCGCAGGACGATCGCAGGCGCATTCTTTTAGATAACTATTTGGTCACAACTTGGGACGAGAGTAAATGTGCCCACATTGCGGACATTTCAGTTTAAGGGCGGATTTTGCTGTATAATTATACTAATGTTCTTTAAGAATCATCACACAACGGCATAAAATAAACACTCAGGATCTCTCTCGGTTCCCTGGGACACAATCAGACAATGAAGCTCCCCACGTAGCAAAGACCACACTGACTAACTGCCCCCTCTCTGCTATGACCAACAGTATCTCTGATGAAAGATCCTCTCTATTAGCATTTACTAGACAACCAGCGGCAGCCCTGCCCCTCTCTCCCGTTAGCTGTTCATGCTCTGAGCCTCCTGGCCCGCCTTGTGCTATCAGAGAGATTGCGGCAGCTCTCCCGGAACTGTAACCAGAAGCGAGGTTTTTGTCCAGTAACTGTCGCGTTTTGTCTCAGTGTGGGGCTCAGCCGCACAGTAATAAACCGCGGCATCGACGTTCCCCGTGTCTACAATGAGCAATTGGCCGCGTTTCTCCTACTCAGACAGATTCAGTTCAAATCGTCGGCTTCGGTCTTTGCCGGTCGATATCTGCCTTATAATCCACTCCAGTCCCTGACCAGATTTCTGTCTGTACCAATGCATCACGTAGAAGTCGGAAAACTCGTTGCTGCAGTCCATCTGCACCGAATCCCCGCTCTGGACTCTTTCCGAAGCGGGAGATTGAAGCACACGGTCCGAGAGACATCGACCTGGAAAAATATTAAGGTATGAAACACTGGAACAGCGAGATTAATAATGAAAAACTCCCTCTGGGTCATTGGGTCCCTGTCCTGTGCCGACCCTGTTCGCATCGCCAGGATGACGGATAATAGCTTTTACTGTGCAACAAAACACATGTTTGCTATGAGGATGTCAATACGAAAACGGGACACAACTCACAACAGAAGGAAAGGAATCGTGTCAAGAGATTAAAATGTAGGCTGATTAAAGTCATTGATGGATATTGAATGTCTACGTCACGTATTTATTTTTCCCGCTCCTAATTAGCTGGAAATTGATATTGTTCGCCGGATATAAGGAGGCGGATTGATGGTCCGCTGCTCGTTTCCCCCGCGGTTCACGTCTGAACCGATCAGTTGTCTGAAGACCAGCAGCTTCTTCCGCTCCGGGTGGAGGGAAGTGAGGGGAAGCACGTCTATTTATGAGAGTTACTCTCGTAAGCGACCAACCCGATACTATTTCTATTTCATTGTCCATAACAAGCTTAAATTGTACCATGTTGTGGTCGCTATCACGAAAATGCTCCCCCACCACCACCTCAGCCACCTGTCCGGCTTCATTCCCCAGAATTAGGTCCAGCACTGCGCCGTCCCTTGTTGGACCCTCTACATATTGGCCTAAAAAGCTCTCCTGTACACATTTCAAGAAATCCACTCCCTTAACAATATGTCTATCCCAATTAAATTTGGGAAAGTTGAAATCACCTAATACAATTACCCTATTGTTATTGTTTTTACACACCTCCACAAATTGCGCACATATTTGCTCCTCAATATCCCGCTGACTATCTGGGGGTCTATAATGAACACCTAATAATGTGGCTTTCCCTTTTTTATCCCTAAGCTCCACCCACAAATTTTCATTCGATGCCCCCTCCAAAATATCATCTCTCCTTACTGCAGTAACTGACTCCTTAACTAATAATGCAATGCCTCTTCCCCTTTGACCCCGTCCCCTGTCTCGCCTGAAGATTTTATATCCCGGAATGTTGAGCTGCCAATCCTGCCCTTCCCTCAACCACGTCTCAGTGATGGCTACTATATCACAATTCCAAGTGTCAATCCTCACCCTTAACTCAGACGTCTGACATGTAATACTCCTGGTATTAAAGTAGAGGCCATCCAGCCTTGCATAACTCCCTTGAAGCTTAATGCAGCTGATCTCCCTCTGACTTGATAGTTTTACTGTATTATGATGCGTCCCTATTCTTCCAAAATTGTGTGTCCCCTCCCCCTACCGAATTAGTTCAAACTCCTCCCAACAGCACTAGAAAACTCTCCCGCAAGGATGTTGGCCCCGCTCTGGTTCAGATGTAAGCCGTCGCGCTTGTACAGGTCCCATCTTCCCCAGAAAAGTTCCCAGTGATCCAGGACCTTACCCTTCCTCCTGCACCAACTCTTAAGCCACGTATTCATCCACGCTATTCTCCTATTTCTGAGCTCGCAACACGTGGCGCTGGGAGTAATCCAGAGATTACAACCCGAGAGGTCTTGCTTTTTAGTTTACTGCCTAACTCCCTGAAATCTTGATGCAAGGCATCATCGCTCTTTCTACTTACGTCATTGGTACCAACATGCACCATGACCTCTGCCTTATCCCCCTCCCCTTTCAGGATGCCCTGCAGCCGTTCAGTTATATCCCGGACCCTGGAACCAGAGAGGTAACACATCATCCTGGAGTCATGTTGACGGCCACAGCAGCGCTTTTCTGTTCCCCTGACTATAGAATCCCCTATTACTATTGCTCTTCCTCCGTTTCTCCCCTCCTGTACAGACAGGCTGCTTGTGGTGCCAGAAGCTTGACTCTGTCTGCACTCGCTGGAGGAGCCAGCGCCCTCATCAGCCTCCAAAATGGAATACCAATTTGCGAGCGGGACCCCAGGGGACTCCTGAACTCCCTGCCTGTTTCTCTTGGACTGCCTGATGGTCACCCATTCCCTTCCTCCCTCAAGTCCCTTCAGCTGCTGTGTGACCACCTCTGCAAACGTGCTATCCACGATGCTCTCAGACTTGCGGATGCTCTACAGTGTCCCCAGGCGCCGTTCCAGCTCTGAAACCCGAGATTCCAGGAGCTGCAGCTGGACACAACTCCTGCACACATGCTAGCCCTGGGCACTGGAAATGTTCCCGGCTTCCCACATGGAGAACGAGGAGCACATCAAGGCTTTGAGCTCTCCTGCCATGTTATATCCCTTTGAATTAAATCTTTTAAATCAGTTACTCTAGGGCCCTTCTTCCTGATCCTTGTTACTAAAGAATATACAAACTACAAACCACAAAAAGACCTTAAACTATAAGCGATAAAGATAGTAAATATTTACCCGACCTTACCCACTACTTACCAGTCATTCCTTTCCCTTGTAGTCTCTACTGCTGCAGCAGGGCAAGGCCACTCTCTGAAGATTTAAGATGTTGGGTAGCAAAGGCAAAATGCAAAGACCACCTCTTCCCCTCTGCGCCGTATTCCCACTGTGCACCAAATTGCCAATACCCACGCTCACTCTGGCTGTGCCTCCCTCAGGATGACGTCTCTCCCCTGTTCGTGTGCAAGCACACTGTCGTGTGCTTCTAAATAGTCCATTTCTTAATTAGAGCTGAGGTGAGCTGAGATGACTCACACTAGTTAAGCTTTAAATAGTAATCAACGCCTATTGAGGCCCTAATCAGGCTTCAAGTGATTGACAGTTAACTGTCACACAGTCAGTTGAATCAGCTCCCTTACCAACATTTTAATTAGACTACTGTAGTTACAAAAAATAAAGAGAAGTTAAAGGGAAAGACTTACTGGTTCAATTCCCACTGTGCACCAAATTGCCAGTACCCACACTCACTCTGGCTGTGTCTCACTCAGGATGAGGTCGCTCACCTGTTCGTGTGCAAGCACCAGGCTCAGGTTTTTGTACAGCTCTCTCCGTGTTCCCTATCACTGTGTGTCTGTAATCCCACCATGTTCAGGTTTTTGTACAGCTCTCTCCGTGCTCTGTATCACTGTGCTGTGCGCCGACTCAGTGCACAGTAATACACAGCGGAGTCGCTCAGTTGTAGTTTGGAGATATTTAACCAGCTGATTTTCTCGGCAGGATCGATAGAAGCAGAAATTCTCCCCCCCGCAGCCTTTTCTTTATTCTCCTCTCCTGAAGTGTGCCTCTGAAGCAGATATTCCGGAGCCTGTCCTGGGGACTGACGGTACCAGTGTACTGTGTACTGACAGAACCCTGCATATCCACATCTTAAAGTAACTGTGTCACCGGCAGGAGAGGTTTGTACAGGCGGATTCTGGAATATCATGGAACTGGAATCTGCAGGATAAAAAATGAACATTATCTTTTAGTTTTACCACTGTTTGTCTAGGTAAATATGTCAATCGCGTGAATAGCTCTGCTTTTTGCAGTAATTTTATTTGCTGGAAGCCTGTTTGAACCGTGTTCACTCTTATGAAAATATGATCCAGTGGGGAAGCAGGTGATATCTTATTTTACATGGCGAACTCTTCCGATTAGGACTGCACTGTCTGAATTGGTGTTGGGAACAGATTCCATTGTAACTTTCAAACGGGTAATGGATCTGTGCTGGAAATGTAAATAAAAATATAGAGCGATGGAGAAAATTCATGGGCAGTGGGAACAATTGGATTGCACTTTTAAAGGGTCAGCGCCTACACGAGGGGCCGAATGCCGTGCTGGATAATTCTATGAATTATATTACATTCCCGTTTCTATTTTCCTTGGTGAGACACAAACCCGAGGGAGCATTTTATGTTCAGCGAGGCAACCAGTTTCCAAAAATAAAACATGTTTGTTGGAGAGAAACACAGCTGTGTGGCATCACTGTGCACAGCAAAATCCAACACAAACTGATGGGAATCATCAGCACCGATTGGGCAAAACCGAGAAGTGAGCACCAGTGGTCAAAGGTCAAACATTTCCTGCGGTTTTAAACTACTCGGGAATTTCTCTCTGCCTTTTGCTGTATTTCTCTATGTTCTATCAATAGGGTCCTATTTGCTCCAGTTCACCTTTATTTCAAATATGTACATTAATTTCATCTTATTTCTTTAATTTCACATTCCCTTTATTTCACATTTTCTTTGTGCTGTTTGGGCTTTTTGCAATCGTGGGAACTTGCCTCAAAGTCTCTTAGTTGTCGGTTGGATTCAGTCTGTTCAGTTTCCGCAGTGGTTTTACTGTTATTCACTGGGAACTGCCTCTTCTGGCTCTCTGACAATTTCAATTCTTTCTGCACGTTAACTGATTCTCTCCCGGGTTCACTGGGTGGAGTTTTCTCTCAATTTTACAGAATCGAGGAAGAAGAATGCGGAAGAGGAATGGGCCATTCAGCCTGTGTATATAATCAATTCCAGCCTGACCCCACCCGAAATCTAATTAACCATTTACATCCAGCTCCCTGTGTCGGTCTGTTCCGTTCTCCCTCCTGTATTTTCAAGTGCTTCAATAACTACATCAATACTATCTCCAACCACTCCCTGTGGCAGCAAGTTCCACATTCTGACCTGCCTTTGTTTAAATTCATTTGTCTTAAATGTTTTATTTGTTCTGTTAGTTACTGTCATATGTTGACGGCTATTGCTTTGGACTCAGCCACAAATGAACAATTTATCCACATTAAAACCGTTCATTATTGAAAAACATTCTATGGATTCTCCTTGTGGTTCTTTTTTCCAGAAAAAAGAGACCCAGCCTGTTCAATCTTCCCAAGAGATGTGGATTGTTGCTGATTTCTTGTTTAATCAAAGTAGAGAATCGAATCAATAGAAGCACGAGCCCCCATATCACCTTTCAAACCTGTTCAGCCTTTCAGTAATATCCTGGCTGATTTACAACTTCAGCGTCACATTCCCGCACTCCCCCCCCCCCATATCCCCTGCTCCGTTTAATGTCCGAAAACCTATCGAATATTATCTTGAATGCACACAGATTATGAACACCCACAGCTCTCTAAGTTACAGAATGCCGCAGATTCACAACAATGGTTCTACTGAAGATATTTTTTCCTTCTCAGTTCTAATGGATGACACTTTATTCTGAAGCTGTGACCCCGAGTTCTATACTCCTCAGTCTGGGGAAACTCCGACCCAGAATCTGCCCTGTCAAGACTCTTCAGAGTATTATGTTTTCATGAGATCACCTCTCATTCTTCTAAACTCGAGGAAATATAGACCGAGACGACTAAATCTCTTCCTATTAGACAATCCTTTCACCTCAGGAATCAGTCTGATAAACCTTTGCTGCACTCCTTCCAATGCAGATTGATCTCTCTTCTGTAAGGAGAACAAAACTTTAC
This sequence comes from Cetorhinus maximus, assembly GCF_964194155.1. NCBI lineage: Eukaryota > Metazoa > Chordata > Chondrichthyes > Lamniformes > Cetorhinidae > Cetorhinus > Cetorhinus maximus. The sequence continues at coordinate 275,493 of NW_027596331.1, forward strand.
ACAGCATTCCAGACTGGAGTCCATTTCAGTCCTTCCCTCCATAAGACCATAAGACCATAAGATATAGGAGCAGAAATTAGGCCATTCGGCCCATCGAGTCTGCTCCACCATTCAATCATGGTTGATAAGTTTCTCAACCCCATTCTCCCGCCTTCTGCCCGTAACCTTTGACCCCCTTACCAATCAAGAACCTATCTATCTCGGTCTTAAATACACTCAATGACCTGGCCTCCACAGCCTTCTGTGGCAATGAATTCCATAGATTCGCCACCCTCTGGCTAAAGAAGTTTCTCCTCATCTCTGTTCTAAAAGGTCTTCCCTTTACTCTGAGGCTGTGCCCTCGGGTCCTAGTCTCTCCTACTGATGGAAACATCTCCCCCACGCCCACTCTATCCAGTCCTTTCAGGGGTCGGATTGTACTTTGAAAGGCACCCAGAAATCATTCAATCCTTCTCTCCCTTTCAATTATTTTTCTCTTGCTGGTTCCAAATGAGCATTCACCTAGTTTATAATTGTTTCCTTATGTTTCTGTTCTCCTTTATAAGATGAATGCATCATCCTCACTCTCTCACTGCACTGTGTTGCTTAATTCACAGTAATCAGGGATGCAGGTAAATTACAGCAATCCCATATCTCAAACATTTACATTCAATATAGAGAAGTGTCTGCAGTTCCAAACTTTCAAATTTCGGTCTGATTGCGGGAAACGAGGAAAGTGATTGGTTGAAGACAACTGAAAGAAATGGCGGGGACAATGTCACTAATTTCGGTCACTGATTGTCCAGTAATAAAATTCCATCTGGAGCCACATCAAGATCTCTTCTGTCTGGAGTCCGTTGTGTCACCCTCCCGTTTTTCTCCCGGGTCAGGTATTGAACGAGCCGCTGCAGGTACCCGAACTGGCCGCAGCTGTGTTGAGTTTAATCACCCGGTTCCTCATTCGCATTGCGCGGCTCCGCCTGCAATCTGCTGCCCAGGGGAGAGCTCTGTGACCCCGCTCCCGGGCTCTAAGAGACAGTCAGAGCTCCCTCGGTCACAGTTAACACCGGGAGTGGAGTCCGGATTGTAGACAACCTGCGCTCATTAAAAGCGATTCAGATTGTGAGAGTCCGTGATGTTGATATTGTCCCCGAAGTTCCCGTTGAACCAATAATGGTCTAGATTCCGTCAACTCCCACATCCCCCCAAACTCCACTGATATCAATAATAAACTGACGGTGAACATTACCCGGGACAGGCTGTAATCCGGCGGGGTTTGGTGTTACTTACCGGCTGTGACAGTCACCACTGTCCCGGATCCATCCGCATGATCATATTTATAATCCACCACAGTGACACCGCTCACAGTCTCCCCGGTACAACAACCACCGACACCTCAACCTGGCGGGAAATCATCATCAGACAGTAGAAACTGTCCAATTATTCAGCGGATTTAAATAAATAAACAATATGCAATGTTTCAAAGTCTCTGTCGGTTCAAACTGCACTCTGTGAGGCTCTGAGCTCCGAGTAAATGGTCCCGGAAACGAAATGTTCGCTTCATATAAACCGGGAAAAATATCAAAGAAAGATAACTGACTGGTGGAAATTACAATGCAATATAACCAGATTACAGCGATAATAACATCAACCCGACAATTCACTATCTGCGCCCGGAGAATTTATATTGTGGTCGTACAGAGGTATTTGTTCAGGTCTCTCCCACTGTGACTCCCCCATCCATCTGCCCACACAGTGTTACAAGTCATTATAAAATCCCCTGGGTACTTGGTGAGATGTGGGGATATTAGTTAAACAGCGGGGATTGCGGTTCCCGGTAACAGCTGTTAGACCAGGATCACATCTGGTGTTAGGGGTTTGTAACTGGGATCATTCATTCCCACTCCCCATTCACTGACACCAATCCCGGGAAAGACATCACTATCCGCACACACTCGGCATTTATAAAACTCAAAACGTTAACGGCAATAATCCAATCTCATTATAAACTAGACTGTGGGGCAGACGGTGTGAGGCGGAACTGTGGGGGTTTAACTGCAGATTAACTCCGCTTTTTGATTTGTTTCTGTGATAATCTGCAGTGAGAGTTTTTGTATCGCGGGAAGCCGAGACCCATCACTGTGTTTGTCGTATCTGTACTGAGCTTTACAGTAATAGGTGGCGGTGTCTTCAACTCTCACATCCCGAATTTCCAGCCAAAATGTCTTTTCTGCTTCATTCACCGACACAACAAATCTCCCCCCGCTGGAGATCCGCTCCCACTCTGTCCCGGTCTGGGTTTGTCTGAAGAAATCCCAGCCCGTCAAAGAACGAGCGAAAAAACCACCATAGAAAACACAGGTGATGGTGAGAGACTGACACTCCTTCCTGGTCACCGCTGCCGGGGTCTGCACCACAGACTGACTGAAAGAGCCTGGAAATTAAGCAGAGAGAGTTTAATGGACCATCAGATCCGAACCACAGAACGGGGTTAAAACCCCAGACAGTGTCTGTAATTGGGATGGACTCGGGCAGCTTTATATTAAATCCACACAATGTCGGTTTGTTTGACGGGTACTCACGGGGTAAACAGACACACAGGGTGAAAACAAGGAGGATTCCCATCGTTCTGCTGCCTGGAGCTGAGGGTTTATATGACGGGGAGCTGGAGACTGCAGCCCCGGACTGCACTGGGAGACCGATCTCAGAGCTGGACTGAAATACTTTAGGGGGATCGAGTTGATTTGCACAGGGCAGTTTCGCTGAGATCAGTGATTTGGCGCATGGTTCGCGGGTCGCTGGCTAAGTGTTGTGTGAATAAGGGACAGGTTTATAAAAGGAGGCTGCAATTTTCTGACCCTTCATTTGGATTGTGATCCGGATGTGAAAGCCCCTCCCACAATAGTCTGGTGGGGGAGGGGAGCTTTTCTTTCTGCCAGTTGTGCTGCCGCCTTCCTTTCCCCACAGTAATGAACTGGGAGGTTGGTGCATGTGTTTGTATTGGGTGGTGTTTGTTAAAGGTGGAATGTGGGCCAAGGACACCAGGAGAATCCCCCCGTCCCGCTCTTATCCCAATATTCCGGAGATTGTTTAACATCGCACTGAACGGGCTGGCGGGACCTCAGTGAGACTTCTGGCCTGAAGTTTGGCGCCTCGGGACCGGCATATTCCCTGGTCCAGCAACTGGGGACAGGTTACAGCTTGAAGTAGTCCAGTGACATTGCCAATATGCTGGCAGATGTACACAACATGAACAAAGACGAAGTAGCAGCTGGTTAGCTCACTTGGCTCGGTGGCTAGTGTCTGGTTCAGAATAATGCCAATAGCACGGTTTCTGTTCTCGTTCTGGCTGAGGTTGACTTTGGCCCTGCTCCTGCGAATGGAAGGCAATGGTAAACCACGACAAACAAAGCTACCAAGAAAACAGCTCAAAACGACACAACTGCAGAAAATGAGCTAAGGAGATGCCCACGCCCAGGGCACACGGGACAGAATACAAAGAACAAACTCTTCCTGTCATTTAACCAAATGCTTCCTGCACCACCCCTCCGGTGGGTTACATGTAAAATGATGTTTCATTTCAGCCATGTTTGATTTCCAGGTTGGGAATATTCAAAATTTCCCTTTGCAGTAACACAGAATGAAACGGCGCTCGGGAGACAATAGGCTGTGTTCTTGCGGCTTTCTTTAAAGATCACAGCTATTAGCTTCTGTTTTGACATCTGTTTATGTTGTATAATTATCTTTTACCCAGCGACAGCAATACTCGATCAAATAAATCCCATGACAAGGACGAGGTCAAAGGCTTCACAAAACTGATAGCGGACTTCGGGAAAATGCTGCTCAACATTGAAGGCAGGGGCGGAAAGGCCCTTAAAAGACGAAAGGGAAATTGATAATCGCAGCACGTCACACAAACATGGCCGATGATTTGAGTTGCAGTGGATAAAGTCCCCATCTTTTCCGTACGTCCGGCCAATTCCTGTCAGCATTTTCAACGTGCTAAAAATGTTGCTTTGAGAATAATAATTAGTGTAAATCACTGTTAAGATTAACATAGAAATGTGTCGTGCCAATAAACTTATTTAATATAAATAGGGATATGATTTAGAATGGTATTAACTAAGACATTGCCTGGTGTAATATAAATAGAGACAGGGTCTATTTCAGTATTAACTGAAACAAGGCCAGGAGTAAAACAACTAGAAATTGGGTCTATTGTAATGTAAACAGGAGATTAATTTAGAGGAGCAATAACAAAGATAGGGCCTACTGAAATATAAACAAGATTAAGGATAATGCGATAAAAATTCAGGCAGGCCTCCCGATAATACGAACAAAAACATGGCCTAATGTAATGCACATAGGGGCATAGAGCATTTTAGTATAATGTGAGTACAGTCGTAGTGCAATATCAGCAAAGACGTGGCCTAGTGTAATGTCAACTCAATCAAATTTTAATGCAGTATACCATAGAAATAGTCCAGTGCAATGTAAACCGAGACAGAGTCTCATGCAGTTGTAATTCAAACAGGGCCTAGCGTAATGCAAGCAGGGACATGTCTAATGCTGCGATAAATTAGATAGGGTCTCATGTACCGTAAACAGAGACACAGGTTATTGTAATATAAAGAGTAACATAATCTAGTGTAATACTGAGACAGGATGCTGCCTAACACTAACGGAGATGACCTATTGCGATAATAACTGAGATATGGCCTGGGGGAATATAGACAGAGATGCATCCTATTGCAAATAACTGAAAAAAAGGACGAATGCAACATGAAGTGGTCTTGTGTAGTTCGACTGAAACAGTGCCTGGTGTGATATACACATAAGCATTAAAATATTGTAGTCAGAAGTAACAAAAATATAAGTGGAGGCACATCTAATGCAATAATAGCTAAGACATCATCTAGTGTAACAGTACAGTGCAGTAATAAATGAGACGACCTCTGGTTTAATATAAACAGGGGGATTGTAGAGTGTACTAATAAATGATTATTGCTTAATTCCTGAATAACTGTGTGCAACCAGGCACTGAGCTCATGCATTGAGGTGGCCGTCACTCAACTGTACAGCAAAGTTGTTCAGCTTCCTATACCACGAGTTTATTTGTTTTATTTTAACTTGCTATTTTTTACTGTTAGCTGTTTGTTAATTTTTGCCTGTGTTTCCCATTGTTTCTTCCAGCGTCTTTCCCATTTTCCTTATTAAAATCCCCACGTTTCTCCAATTCGCATGCCTCCTGGTGTCACTGAGGACTCTAGAGACTGTGTGTGTGTCCCAGAACTTCAGTCAGTGTTAGCCACTCTTATCCATTTGTATTACACAGAGCAGTGATGATCTTTTTACCGCAGTTCACTGCACCAAGGGTCATTATATTGGGAGAGGAGTAATTATCAACTGTTAACTTTCCGTGCATTTATATTCATAAATATATATCCGCATCAATATCCTTCTGCTGTTCTCTCTTTATACCACTAGCTGTCCTCAAGCCTCAGCGTAAAACATCTCGCTCTGTTGATGTCTCGCTCTCCCATTCAATGTATACAATCTCACCTTCACCTATGTCTCTCTATTCGTGCTTCTCTGCATATGCACCATACTGAGACTCACTTTTATCAAACTCCCTATGTATCACCCATCGTTCTTAGTCTCAACTATACATTCCTTTGTGTAGGTGTCTCAAAGCATACAGACAGACACAGAGCTAATCTATAGACGAGGTATTTATTCGCCTGTCATAGTTCAATGTTTCAAATCTTTAACTAGTGAGACCAGACGGCACTGAAATTATTCACCATGGGGACTTCATTCGCTGATCTTCACAGGTAAATCTCTCAGGTCTTTAACCATTGAGGCCAGACAGGCACTGGGTCGATTACGACGGTGATGGTGGAGGCGGCGGCGGAAAGAGTGGGTTTCACTCACCGTCACCGGAATATTGTTCAGGTTTTAAACATTCGGTATAAAGTGTGGGACTGACCCGCTGTGGCGCAGGCGGCACTCGCGTGCACAGGGACAATGTTCAGATCTTCCTTTCAATTACTGCCATTGCACGATTCAATAATTTTAACCCGCTCACTCTTTTTCTGTTTCCTATCTGTATTTGTAAACTCAATTTATTTATATAATTTCTGCTGCTATTTATGCTTCCTTCTCCCAGTCTCCCTCTTCTGTTTACAATCCACAGGACCAACCATTGCCAGGCGGTGGGAAATTCTGCGCCTAGTCACTGACTTCGGTGGACGTTCTCTAGGTGAGGAGTTGGGTTTTGGCGGTTGAGAGTAGCCGTGCAGTAAGTCCCCTAGAGGTTAGGGTGTTGGGGGATGTCCCGTGGAGGGGGAGGGGGAGGGAGTGGTGGTCTGAAGGGCGGTGCGGAGGAGCCTCTTGCGTGTCGATGTCGGTTTGTACATTAGTTACCCAGAAGCTCGAAGTGATTTTAATGTTTCTAACTTTTTCTGGGCAACAAGTGATGTAGGACCCGAAATTTGCAATGTAAATCGCATTTCCGATTGTTCCCAGTGCAGGGCAATTACCCATGGGAAGTTTGCATTTCCCGGGCAATTGCCTTGCAAAACTTGCCTGGGAACTTACGGGCGGGGTGTTCCCCGGCGCATCTTTGGGGTGTGCTCCAGTTACACTGCTCTGGAGCTTGCAAGTTATGGCCCAACAGAATTTTGCGTTTTTTTTTCTTCTTTAAGAAAGCTCCACTCAAACCTTACACTGAGGCTGAACATTTGTCCTTGTCTCTCGGTGTTCGAGCGCCCTCTGCTGATCATTAACTGAGCCGCTCTTTGTGGCATTTTGACCAGAATCCGCGATATCTCTGCCGCAGTGTGGGGCTGTAGCACAGAAAAAAACGGCTGCGTCGCAGATCAGAGCCTCAGCTCCTTTATCTTGATAGTTATGTTAAATGTAGAAGAGAATTTCACAAACGATATCTGTCTTCTTATTTTAATTCTCACCGATCAGTTGATTCAGGAGCTGTGGATGTTGCCCGGGTTGCTGACTATACCAGAACAAATGGTTAAGGAGGCTTATATTGAAGATACAGATCACATGGTGTTCCTGTCGTCTTCGGCATCATTTCAGCAACCGACTCGACTACTGTGTCTGGATGGCTCCATCCTAACATAAAGTAGTTGGGTAGATGTCATTGTCATCAGGATCATCATCACCATCATCTCAAGCAGTTTCATCAGCAGCAGCATTGCCTTACAATTGATAACATGTGGGTTACAGCAGTCAGGGGGAGAGCGGATGTTTTTCTGGGATGGAAATGCTGACTAGGTGTGATGCAATTCCCCATGATGCCCCCTGAGTCTGTAACTCTACAGTCCACCTAATCCTCTGTCAGGGCAGAAATGCAGATCCCCGGTGCACTGAACTGCTGATCTAGGCATCGTCAAACCGGGAACAGTGGGAAACAACTTTCCAAAACACAGGAAAGATAAGGAAGGTCAGGGCGAGAGAAACAAACGGAACTATGGGGGATGCGGCCGCGGGCACTGTTGTCGCTCGTAAAATCTATCTATAATGAGCTGAATTCAAGGCTAATGCGCTCAACAGAAATTATTTAATTCTGTCTGTCTGTAAGGGCTGCGTTACGTTTATAGTCATTTCAAATCTTGGGCAAACAGTCTCGCGATAGGAATTAGGGAATTGTTGCATTATTCGATAGTTACTGATAGCTTCATAGTTGAAATCAGTTAAAATAAGGGGCTGAACCTGTCAGTGGGGAGCAGAACAAATCGGCATCCCATCCCAATGTACTGGAGCTGAGCTGTTGATTAACACTGAACTAAACTTCCCAATTATGGGTCTTTAAGGAAACGTCACATTAATGGGCATAAATATGAGATCAAACGCAATTTCTCCTCAAGTATTTTTAAGAAAGTGTCTGTCAGGAGATGGGAATCCATGGCCTGGTGCGCCGTGAATCTTATTCTCACTAATTTCACAAAACACTGTATTGGTACGAGTTGCCCCGAGGCCTTTCTCACTGAGGGTCTCAGCATACAGTAATACACGGGGTTGTCAGCGACCTGAAGCCCAGTCAAGGTAGAAGCAGCTATATTCTTGGGCATTGTTCGAATGACTGAAAAGCGAACTTTAATGCTCTTTTCATATCAATGTGCCCGAATTACGAGAGCTGACGACGCAATCTGGTTCTGACGGTGAAGCTGCAAAAAATACTTCACATCGGAAGTTGAATCGATGCAATTGATGCTCATCGAGATTCCTTCCTCTTATTGGGCTTCTGTTGACCACTGTCCGACTGAACCTCCAGAACTCACTACTGCAGAAGATATTTCACGGTTAACCATGGAAACATAATGAAAAACAGATAGATAGATAGACAGACAGACAGACAGACAGACAGACAGACAGACAGACAGACAGACAGACAGACAGACAGTCAGACAGACAGACAGACAGACAGACGGATGTAAAAATTGAAAATGCTGGAAAAGCTCAGCAGGTCTGACAGCATCTGTGGAGAGAGAAACAGTTAACGTTTCGAGTCCGTACAACTCTCTCAGATGGATGGATGGATCGGTGGATGTGTGGGTAGGTGTGCCTGAAAAACGCTGTCCACATGTTCATCTCTACGATTGACTGCTCCATAACTTGCAGCAGGTCCTTTATTCCATTTGTGTCTGTCTGGTACTTTCAGTCCTTCCCCATTTTCTGGATCATTCCATTTCCTTGGCTGTTGAAAACTGACGAGCTGCACGTCACCAAGTGCAACTTGGAGATATCCCTGCAGTACTGATGATCCTTTTCTGGTGATGCTGAATCTTTATCTCAAAGTTAGAAAGCGGTTTCATGACTGTGATAAGAAACAGGGATTATAACATGTGCAACATGCGGCCTTTTCACGTACAACACTCAGCACATCCTCAACAAAATTGTTTCCATCACAGCAGAAACATAGCAGATGATTGAATACATATATTTTTTTCCATTTCCCTAATAATTTCTTGCTGCTCTATGATACTGCTGCAGTCACAACATCCTAAACAGCACGGGAAAAAAGTGCATGGCAAAATATTGATTGAAAACTACTGCCACAATGAAATATATCCGATGGGTATTACAGATTGTTGCTGCAAATTCAAAAGCCCTTAACCCCTTTAACCACACTCCCGAGAGGCTTTCCATTCAGTACATTCGTGCAGAGAATCAATTCTTCACGAGTTGGATGGGCGAGGTCCTTACTCCAATGAGATGTGCTCAGGATCGCCGCGATGGAAATTCTGGTTAGGTCGGACATGGTGCATCAGCTGGACAGAGCTGAGTCGGTGAAGTAGCTGAAGTGATCTGAATCACAGTTTTGAACATGAATAGAGGGTCTATGGGACGATATGAATCGAAACTCATTTTTTTCGTATGGTTGCAGTTGCGTTATGAGACTTTATATGGTCGGGGAAAAATGGTGTTGTGATATGAAGCCTCCAACAATAAGTCAATGTGGGAATATTCAGTAATTGCCTTTCCACACAAATTTCTGCTCTGAATTTATACCTTTAAACCCTTCGCGAATGTTCAAAACTGCAGCAAAATGAATTATTAATATTGTTATTAATATAGTTATTAATATTATATTGGTGAAATGGTTTTAGGTAAACAGCACAGAGTTCCTGACGACACAATTGATCCCCCCTCATTGCAGAAGAGGATCTCTACTTTTATCTGTCATAATTACCTAGTCTGAGCACGCTGCCATTCATGTTTAATGTCCGACTATCAGGAGTAACTGTCGCTGTGCCAACCAACAGAAACAGTGACAGATGAATGGAGAGATCGTTCCAGGTACATGTTATGACATTGCAGCTGATGTGTGGCCAGGCGGACCAAATCCACAAGAGAAACTTGATCATGCCATCACAAAGGTTTTGCAATTTGTGTTTCTTATGAGAAGATGAGTGAACAGTCTTCAGAAATACTGAGTCAACTAAGACCTTTAGAGATTTCAAGAATTAAATTAAAATGTATATTAACAAAATAAAAGATTTCAAGCACATACATAAGACTGCAATTACTTAATAATAATAAATCCTAAAATTCCGAATTAACATGACTCCCACTTACATACCCCCTTTAAGGCAACAATCCAAAAATAGATTTTAGATTTCAAAGAAAACCAGCAAGTTAACCCAGTGCCCACTTGGCAGTGGATTTCCAAATGGTTTCCTCTAACGTCAGTTACTGGACATAGCCAACTTATGCACAGATAGCTGGAGGCTTCTTGAAGGCTGTTTCACACACTCCTGTTGATCCTACATGGCCCTCGCCTCACACAGCCTTTCATTCTCCTTTATATATTGTCGCTCTCTTTAAATATAAATTCCATTGTTCCATATGTCTTTGGAATGGTACCTTTCCCATGATAATAAAAAATTCATGTTGCCAATATTGTCAGTAACCTTTGGGAAAAATAAACACAGTCCTTAGCCTTGCTTAGCTGGATAGTTATAAACAGACTGACATCCTGTTGAAATCCAAACAATCCCTTCATTTATCTAAAATGGCAACTTCCCTTCCCATCTTACGGTCTAAGCCACCAACCATGTTTACTCATTAGCATCTCAAACGCATTTCTACACCTAGCTTCTTTTGATAATTCCAAGCTTACAGTCTACCTGACTCCAAATGTAATTAAATCACACAGACATAACCATACTCACTTTCATAAACCTACGTTACTATAAGCCAGAAAAATATTATGAAATTATTATACTTTCGTAACATTACCAGGCTGTCATATTGCAAAACAATTTAGATTACTCGGTATATTTTTTGCTGTTGATCGTGTTTAATAAACATTAGTTGTGTCTCAATCCATTAATGGTTTGATCTATTGACAGTTCCAAACCTTCATTTTTCCCATAAAATCGATTGCTTGTAACCGAATGATGTATCAATAATCCCTAATCCTTTCACCAGTCCTAATCGATTGGTGTTTCACAACCTATTAATGACCTCCAATTCTGTAACGATTCAAAGTCCAATGAATACTCTTCTGTTTAAGGAAATAACCCAGTTGGCGCACAAATCATTTGAATTACTGTGAGTACTGGCTAACCTACAGAATGGTTGCATCTGAGAGTATAACTCACACAATGAAGGAATAATTCTGTTGTCAGACTTAAGATCACACCTATAGTCAGTGCTTGTACCATGAGCGGGACTCTCCAGTAGGGTTTTGGATATCGTTGAGGCCGGATTCAGTCTGATTTAACTATGTGTCTATGTAGAAAGTTGAGCCATAGTGTGCCTGGATTTCTATTTACTTATGTCTTCTTGGCCAGTATATTCATTCACAAGGAGCTTTGGTTGTCAGCTGTGGCTCAGTTGGCAGCATTATCCCCTCTGACATATAACTGAGGGCCGCCTGCCCTCTCAGGTCAATGTGAAAGATTCCATGGTACTATTCCATTTGGAGGTGCAGAGGAGTTATCCCCGGTGCCTTAGTAACTATTTATCAGTCAATAAACATTTTAAAATACGCAAAGAGGCAGGTTACCTGGTCATTATCATATTGCGGTTTGTGGGAGCTTGCTGTGCTCAATTAGGCTACGGTGTTTCCTACATTACAACTGTGAATACACATCATAAGTGCATTTTTGGTTATAAAACACTCCGGTGGTCGTGAAAGGAGCTGTAATATATATTTTTCTTCGTTTTCCTTTTCATGTTTATGAACTATAGGTGCAAATTGAAAAGTGTTAGATTGAGACAATACGTCATAGACTTCTAGAATGAACCCGTGGTCCCGGCTGGGAAGGAGGTCATTCAGTTCCTCAGGATTATACCAGCATTTTAAAAAAAGACTACCGAATTTATCTCATGCACTCTCACCACCCCACCCCACCCCATCGCCCACGCTGTTTCCCGATAGCCCTGCATTTTATGCCCATTGGAGACCATGTCTTCGTTGACAATGGATTAGACACTGTCCAGTTGTCCCACTTATATTACTCTGGAGCATGGGGCCTTTCATATTATGTAAAGCTGTTTTTTAACTATTATTTCACTAGGTCATATCCGAGGATTTGGAAGGTGTTGGGGCGGAAATGATGAATGTAACGGGGTAAGAAGGAATAACGCGGCAACAGAAATAGTGTGAAACTTGCAGGAGAGCAGCAAGTTCCAAGCAAGGGAAATAATAAATCGGGATTTTAAAACTGAGTAAATTCAGGTCAGGGAAATGTAGTTTGATTATTTACAATCACGTGCACAACTTACAACACTCTCAACGTTTATGTCAGGAGATCCTGTTTAATGCTGAGCGAAGCACTTAAAACTGAACCGCAGAGACTGGTGGGTATATGCTCACCATCCTTGGAATAATTTAGTCCAATTTCCAACTGAATACTAGGAACAGAGTTATTCCTTGGTGAGGGAATGCTCAATGTCTTCCCAATCAATGTTAACGATATTAAACGAACAGCAAATACATTTTCAATAAAATAAAACTTGGAACACAATAGGTAGCAATTGTTATTTATCTTTGTGGATTTCACTTGTAAGTAAATCTGATGCGTGCACTCACACATTTCAATTTAAGATTCCACCTTGCCGACCGCGGAGGCTCTGTAGCACCTGCAGAATCGGAGGAAATCACCACCACCACATTTCAGGTGGTTCCATGAAGAAAAGATCTCTCCACACTTCACACCAGTTGAGTTGGTCATTAAACTTCGCATCATTCCCACAATGTGCGTCTTAGTCCACATTCTTCGGTTGAAACAATATTGTCAAGAATTAATCAATAGGAATTGAGACACTTTGCTCTTTTCTTGACCTTAAAGTGCGCAAATCAGCCACGTTAATCTGCCATAGTTGCACCATAAGTATTGGGAGTTCGCACAGGAGGTAATGAGCCGATACATCAGTAGAAGTGGTTTCTTGATAAATTAAGCCAGCATAGATCTGTTAAGGGCAAATCATGTTTAACTTGCTTGAATTTTTTTGATGACATAGCAGCGATGAGGGTAATGCTTTTGACGTGGTTTACATGGTCTCTGAAAGGCATTTGATGAAATGCCGCACAACAGACCTGTGAGCAAAGTTGGAGCTCACTGGAATAAAATGGACGATAACATCATGGATTGGGAACTGGCTGAGTGCCAGGAAACAAACAGTAGTTTTGAACCGTTGTTTTTCGGACTCGGGGAAGGATTATAATGATGTCCCCAAGGTTCAGTGCTACAACGCCTACTTTTCATAATATTTATTCATATACTGGGCCTTGGTGTACAGGGCACAATTTCGAAATATACGGACGATGCGAAATTTGGAAGCATTGCGGGCCATGAGAAGGATAGTGTAGAACTTCAAAAAGACATCGAGAGGTCGGTGGAAAGGGCGGACAAGTGACAGATGAAATTTAACGCAGAGAAGGCAAGAAGTGGTGCATTTTGGTAGGGAGAACGCAGAGAGACAATATAAAAGAAAGGGTGTGATTCCAAAGGAGCTGCAGGAGCCGAGAGACCTGGGTGTTTATGTGTATAAATTATTGAAAGTGACAGGACAAGTTGAAAGAGCGCGGTTATTAAAGCATGCAACATCCTGAGCTTTATTAATAGAGGAAAAAATATAAAAGCAAAGAGGTTATGTTAAACGTGTGTGACACACTGGTTAGGCCTCAACTGGAGAATTGCATCCAATTGCGGGCACCACACCTTTGGAAGAATTTGAAGGCATGAGAGAGGGCACAGGAAAGATTAATGGAAATTGTTTCAGGGATGACGAACTCCAGTTATGTATAAACAGCGGAGCAGTTGGTTTTAATCTCGTTTGAGGAGAGAAAGTTTAGAGGAGATTTGATACAGATATTAAAAATCATGAAGGGCCTGGGCAGAGTAGATAGGGTGAAATTGTTCCCATTGGTGGAAGGATTGAGAACCAGACGGCTCAGGTTTAAAATAATCTGGAGAAGAAGCAATAGAGACAAGAGGAAAAAAGTTTCACGCAGTGAGTGGTTAGGATCTGGAATGCACTGTCTGACAGTGTGGTGGATTGAGGGACATTTGGTGCTTTCAAAACGAAACTGGATCCTTATCTGAAAAGCAAAAAGATGCTGGACTACGGAGAAAGCTGTGGCGCAAGGTCAATTACTCCTTCAGAGGGTTAGCACGGACAGGAGTGGCCGAATGGCATCCTCCTGCGCTGTAAGATTTCTATGATTCTATCATTAATGTCGGAAGCAGCAACTAAAATTGACAATTTCACAACATCTGTAATAGTAGAGTCCGTCCAGTAGATGGTAGTGAAACAGTGAATACTGACATTATATGAAACAAGCACTGTCTCAATCATTTCTACACTGAACACTTTCCCTGTTCATATTAAACGTGACCTTTGTCTGTATATATTACACTCAGTGATGTCTCTGATCATATTACAACAGGTTGTGTCTCAGCTGTTTCTATAATAGCTTCAACCTCAGTTAATATACAGGACAAAGTCCATGTTACACTATACATTCTCTCAGTTATCACTGCACTAAACCATGTCTTGGCTAATATGACGATAGTCCATATCTCCGTTGTTACTGCACTGGTACTTGTCTCTACTTATACGAAACCAGAACATGTTCCTGTTTACATGACACGAGGCTCTGTCTCAGTAATTGCACTACTAGACTCTGCCAAGTTTATACTAAACTAGGGGATGCCTTGGCTAACGCTGCACCAGTCTATGTCTTTGTTTATATCACACGATGCCCTGTCACTGTTATTATTGTATAATACCGTGCCTCTCTCTTACTGCTGCACTTGCCCACATCTCTTTTTCTATTAATCCAGGCCCTGTGTTGGTACTTATTGCATTATGCTCTGTCTCAGCTTATATTAGACAGATGAAACTGCAGCAGACTCCGTGTCAGTTTCCTTTCACTAGATCCTGCCTCAGTTATTACTGAACTAGACCATGTCGGTGTTCATATTACACAAGACACTGTCTCAATTATTACTGCACTCGGCACTGCCTCACTTTTTACTCCACTACATCATGCCTCTGTTTATATTACACTAGATCACGTTTTTGCTTATATTCTGTTAGACCCTATTTCAGTTAATATAGCACTCGACCCTGTATAAGTTTATGTTACATTAGATCCCGTCTCAGATGATAGTAACTGGAGCCCGTCTCGGTTTATATTACACTAAATCACGTCATTGTTTACATTACACTAGACCCTGTCTCAGTTTATATTACACGAGACCCTGATTCGGTTTATATTACACTAGGCATTGACTCTGTTTATATTAAAATAGGCCCTGTCATTGTTAATCCTGTGTAGACCATGTCTCTGTTTTACTACACAAGGCCAACTCTGTTATTACTGCACTAAATCCTGGCTCAATAATTGCTGATATTAGGCCCAGCCTTCGTTTGTATTACTGTGGATGCTGTATCAATAATTGGTGCACTCGGCCCTGTCTCAGTGTTACTGCACCAGACCCTGACTTTGTTTATATTGAAATGGATTATGTCTATGATAATCTTACACCAGTTCCTGCCTCACTTATTTCAGTGCTCGGCCTCGTCTCAGCTGTTCCTGAATTCGGCCGTGGCTCTGGTTGTATTACATGCAGAAACGTTTCAGTTATTCCTGCTCTCGGCCCTGTGTCTGTAAAAAACAACGCTAAACCCTGTCTTAGTTGCTGCTGCACTAGTCCATACATCTCCTTTTATTACACTCGCCCTGTCCCTGCTTTTATTCCACAAGATCATGTTTTTGTTTATCTTACATCATAGGCAGTCTGAGTTAATATTGCACCAGACCCTGTCTAGGGTGTTATTAATCCATGTGCCGGATCAATCATTACTCTTCTCGCCCCGAGAGAGGATTAATATCAATTGACCCAATAAACTGGTGCTTAGTGCGCTAACCCTGCCTCAGTTATTTCTACGCTAGGCCATGTCTCTGTGATTACTGCAACTGTGAGTTGGAGGGATAATATACACAAAGATGTTGAGGTGGGAATTGTTCCCTGGCGTTGGCCTAAAACGGGCGGTATTGGATGGCCCGTTCTTTGCAGCACCTGATAGTTATTTACGTTTAGATTTAGTCAAAGAAATTATAGATCAGATATGGTCAGTTATGTGTGCCGTATAGAAAAAAAATGATGCCTCTTGCTTATACCGCCGTTTCTCAAAGATTAATGATGACCTTTACCCGGATGTTTCAATATTTAATTTTCCTTCACTCAAACTGTCACTGCGGATGATTTAGTACTGTAAATATTTATTGACAGCATGTTTCGTTGTGTACTTTTGTTTAGAAAGTGATGTCATACTGACACTTTCGCCACTAAGTCGAGCATGTTTATTGAATGTCTCTTCTCTCTGTCTGAGGCAGCGTCTAACTCATTGAACCTCTTCTCTCTCTCTCAACCTTTCTTTCTCTCTCTCTCTCTCTCTCTCTCTCTCGCTCTCTCTCCACCCACCATCTAATTCCCGCCCCCCGCCCCACACACCCTCTCTCTCTCTCTCTCTGAGACAGTCCCTTATTCATTTTGAATCTCCTGTTACCTAATAACACTCTTTGGAGATTTTGTTTTCGCAATTTCTCTTCGTTTCTCCCATTGACAACTTCCAGTCCTTTCCTGCCTTCAGTGATTGTGTTCAAATCCAAAACTATGCATTTATTTAAATTGTAGATTGTTTAATACTGTAAGTATTTATTGATAACCTGTCTGTTGTGTGCATTTGTTTATAAAGTGATGTCAGACTGACGATTTCGTTTCTAAGGTGCTTTATCTGTCTCCGGTGATCAGTTGGAAAGCGGAGTAAATCACACCCAGAATAACCTTCAGTTTATTAACAAATGATCACCTCAATATCTCACAGAAGCTCCTGATAATCTCGAATGTCTGAATATTTGTGCAAGTGATGGCAAAAATCAAACTTTACCTACACCTGACATGAGACAAATGCACCTGTAATTCTCCGATTTATTATCCCTGTTGATGGGAAAGATTGAAACTCCTGCTGCTCTCCAGGGACTTTCATTATTTCTATTTCCACTTTTTTAACTGTTAGCTTCACAAATTCCACCACAATTCGAATCATGTTTGGACGGATTGGTTTAACTGCAGGTTGTATAATCAATGTAATCTTAATGAAAATAAACCAGGGCCTAGTCGAGCATAAACAGAGACTGAACTTGGTGTAACAAAAGCAGAGATATGGGTTACTTCATTAATAAAAGAGACAGTATCTGGTTTTATATAAAAGGAGATATCGACTAATGAATTAATAACAGAGACAAGATCTGGTGTTATATAACCAAGGATATGGGCTCGTGCAGTAATATCAGGCACCGGACCTGGTGCAACATAAACAGAGATATGGACTACTGCATTAATAGCAGAGATAGTTTCTGGTTTAATTTTAAAGGAGATATCGGCTGATGAAATAATAACAGAGACAAGACCTGGTGTTATATAACCAGGGATATGGGCCCGTGCAGTAATATCAGAGACAGGACCTGGTGTAATATAAACATAGGTATCGGCTAGCGTAAGTAATAACAGGCACAAAACCTAGTATAGTACAGACAGAGGCATGTGCTAGTGCGGTGATAACATAAATTGGCCCAAGGAGTCCTATAAACAGAGAAATTGGCTAGTCCAGGAATAAGAGAGAGGGGGGACTTGGTATAAGATTGAATGAACCGATATTTGTGTGATCATAATAACAAAAATACTTTGTATAAAATAACAACTGAAAGAGGTCATGGCGAAACACTAACAGAAACAGGGTCAACGTTTACTATATCAGAATCAGGTTACTATTGAAAACTGATCGGCACAAGGTTTTCAGAAATAATGAGAGAGGTTTGCATTAGAATTTGAATGACATGTAGGCTCTTCGTGCAACAATTACAGAGACAGCGTTTTATACAATGAGATTGGACATAGGGAACAGATTAAAAACGGTAAAGCTCTGTGTTGTTAGTGCAATGTTTGTTGATAACAGAGGATAGCAGGTTGCAGTGCATCATTGAATACATCACTGGGTCCAGTGTGATAACGACACAGTCAACAGCTGATCCATGCAAATCGAAGTTGGGTCTGATATAATAGTGTGTGTGAGACAGCGCCAATTGATACAATAGCAAATCTTTTGCCTCATGCCCAAGCACTACTGCAATATGAATGGGATGGAGTTGGTGTAATAACACTGACACAGTCTAGTGTAATGGCAAATAAAACATAACATTCTGGAATCACTCTGCAGGTCAGGCAGAACCTGTGGTGATAAACAGAATGAACGTTTCATGGCGATGACCCTTCAGCAGAACTGGGGTCATCGAATGGAAACTTTAACTCTACTTCTCTCCACAGCCACTGCACTCCCGAGTGGTACAGTTGGTGGTCCTCCTACTTTTGCGCTGTAATATCTGTGTGCAAATCCCACTCCCTGCTCCGTTGACCACGGGAAGAGTGTTGGTGTGACAGAACGCCGGTTTTTAATTAGCCTCCAAAATCCTCCCCCCTCTCCACACTTTCCCCAAGGCTGCAAAGAATATGACGATCCGGAAAACAAACAGAGTCGACACCTGCTGTCTGACCTGTTGAGGATTTCCAGCACATTCGGTATTTATTTCAGATTTCTAGCATCTGTCATATGTTGCCGTTGTACTAATGCAATGGGAACTGGGGATACATCATGTCAGCATTGATGAATTAGCGTCACTTTTACCCCTGGGTCAAACGGTTGTGGGTTGAAGCCTCAATCCAGAGAGCTGACCATTTAATAACGCCCAGTGCTCACGGTGAGAATTTATGTGTTAGACTTTCTGTTCTTTTATCCATTATTTTCTTACACTCAGGAGGAGGATTTGAAGACAGAGAAACTCTGGACAGTTTCTCCATCCAGCAAAGGACGGGTTCCTGGGACATTGTTGCTGCTGTGACCTTCCCGCCCTCTCCAAAAAAACAAACATCTCCCTCCTTGGATTCGCAAAGGGAATTCTGACTGCCGGGCCCGGGCCAGAGTGGGGCCTGGTCCAATAATAATCACAGAGGCCGGCTCCAGTGTGTCAATAACAGAGGCTGCTGGTAACCTTACATAAAGAGAGGCAGGGGATCTAATAAACATCTGACTGTTATAGGGTGTGAAAGTGTGAGGAAGCAATGATGTTTAGGGCCTTAGCGCAGACTTCTGTGTTATGGTGAGTGACCCAGGGATTTGTGTGGTAAAAGCGGAGCGGAAACATCATGACAGAGGCCAGTGTGACTGACTCCACCTGACTGAGAGCTGTTATACCCAAGGGAAGGACAATCATGGCGGACTTCAGAGATTTCTGATATCTGCAGGGTCAATGCTGCATCTGTCAGAGGAACAGAAAATAATCTGCTCCCTCTCATTCTTACCGACAGTTCTCTATTTACACAGACACGCAAGGGCCGGACCCGGCAGCTTGTCGAAACCAATGTTTAAATCTTCAGCTTGAGGCACATGATGATTGAAAGGATTGAACACCAAAACCTCACCAGAGGAAAAATCAGAGCCGTAAATGTTAAAGATAATCGTGCTTTCTACTAAACGAGCTCTATTCGGTGTTATTATTTTGTTCAAAGTAGTGGTTTGTAAACACTAGTGAACTTCTGAATGATCTCTGGCAATTATCGACACACACTCAAGCGCTGTCAAAAGACAGGATTAGCAGAAGACGAAAGCTGTGTAATTATTGCATTTTATTTGGGCTCAATGAAGGACAGAGGTAGATATAGGAAAGGTGCTGGGACAATGATATAGATGAGCCGTTCAATTGGCCCCATTCCCTGTCATCTTTCAAATTTTAACCCCTTCAAGTATTTATCGAATTCATTTTACAAAGTTACTATGAATCTAATTCCATCACCCTTTCAAGCTGTGTTTCCAGTTCAGAACAACTCGCCGTGTTAAAAAAAATAAACAATTACCCTCCTGTCTTCCTGTTCAATAAAGTATAATTGCTTCCCCTGGTTACCGACCCTCCTACCATTTGAAATAGTCTCTCCTTATTCACACTATCAAAACTTTCATGATTTTGAACGCTTCTATTTAATAGACACGCAGAGAGATGGAGAGAGACACATTAGAGAGATAGACAGAGGTACAACGAAGGGAAGGAGACTTAAAATGAAAAAAGGGAGACGGATTGTTGCAGAGAAACAGAGGAAACAAGTTTCGAGGGAAAGTGTATGTGCAGGGAGTGTGTGTGCGTGGCGGGTGGCGGGGGGTGGTGGTGGTGGGATGCGGTGTTGGTGGGGTGTGGAGGGGGAGTTAGAGTGGGGGCGGGTGGTGGAGCATGACAATGTAAAATGAAAGGTAGCAAGATCTCATTTCCCCGCTTCAGGGACTCGAGGGAGCTCAGTGACTGACCATCCAGTGATGTCCTGGAAATGGAAGCTCTAAACGGATCACACAGGCTCATTTGTAAATGTCACCGCAATGTGATCTGTGTGACTCTGCCCTGACTCTGTGGCCAGATATAGGCCGCCTTGACAGATGTTCTCACCAGATGTGGCCCCTGGATTTATTTTCTGCTCAGAAGTGAGATGTGCGGTTTGGAACCGGCAGCAGAGAAACAGGAAGTTGTGTTACCTGAGAATGAAACAACAGGCGTCAGTTTCATGTTATCACCGTGAACAGTCTTCCTGCCTGTGAGGGTGAACTCACTCTAACATCATCAAGAACAACCACACAGATTGCTGCCGGTCTCAGCATTACATTCACCTCCATTCCCAATTTAAACAATTAAATAAATGAGATTATTTTGATTATAACATATTAACTGAAAGCGAGATGGATTGAAGGTTATCACTGGGAGAAAATAGCGGAAATTAAAACAATAATACCACTCACAGGGGGTTATTCTAAAATGGAAAGTTTTAAGAGGGTTTGGTGCTGCCTGAGAGAAAGAGAGGGGAGAGGTTAAGTGAGTGAGCTGGTCTCTTTATGGCACTGAATATTCCTCTGATGAGGTTTTTCCGCTTAATTTTTTCAGTGATAATGTGCCTTAAGCAAAAGATTTAAACATTGGTTCCTCGTAGCTGCCAGATCCGGCCCTTGTGAGTCTGTGTAAGTGAGTTAAGTGAAGTCTGAGAGAGGGAAGAGAGGTTAACTGATTTAGGTGTAGTCTGAGACAGAGGAAGAGAGGGAAGAAGTTCAGTGAGTCATTTGAAAGATGTATTTTCCTTGACAACGGAATGGCCAGTTTGGCATTACTTTCCGGAGCACTCAAGACAATCCATTACCGATAAATATTAATGACAGCATAGGCAGCATATAGATATATTCTCAATAAACTATCGTAACGTGCTAAAAATAATTATAATGTGTTTTGCAAACAATGAAGCATGATATGATCTAGACGTATCCGCATCCACAACCATACATACAGCTGCACACATTCACACACACAGCCACACACAGACACACAGTGACACAGACACACACAGACACACACACAGTGACACACACATGTGCACACACACACACACACACACACCTTTCACGCACAAGAACATTGGTTATTCGGAGCCTGTGGCCGCCCATTCGCTTGAGGTTGCGGCTTCAGACGTTGTCTCTCACAATCAGTGGCCACGCCAAAAGCAAACAGAAATTCCTATTGGAAAAGTGAAAAATATCTGGAAATTAAAGGAAACTGTGAGCAATTGCCACTGATCAACTCAAGTATGAATTATTCATCTCCAACACAATGCAGTTTGTGATTAAGTTGTGCAATGTGCAGTGCAATGTGGTTCACTTTTATTACTATTCCTCAATCTCATTGATGAAGGGAATGTTACAAGATTCACCCCAACCTTTCAACACAAACATTACACACATCACATTAGAGTAATTAAAAATTGCACACAACGTCTCATAGTTAGTAACAAGACTAAATGTATTCTTCCAAAAACCTTTTTACCTGCAGGATATTATAACATTTTAAAAATTAATACCCACCTATCACCTGGCTCTCGCTCTATCCAGTTAGCAGAGACCTTTTATAGAGCAGTAATAACAGACTTGGTCTATTGCATAAATAAATGAGATAGGACCTTTATAATATAAGGTGAGACATAGAAGAGTACAGTAATGAATGAAGCAGCCTAATACAGTAATATCACAGGATCATAGAATCACAGAACTTTAACGGCACGGAAGGAGGCCATTCGGCCCATCTTGTCTGCATCGGCTCTCCAAATGAGCATTCTGACCTAGTGCCATTGCCCTGGCTTTTTTCCGCACCCTTGCACTTTGTTTCTATTCAAATAATCATTTAATGCCCTCTTGAATGCCTCAATTGAACCTGCCTCCCTCACACTTCCAGGCAGTGTATTCCAGACCCGAACCACTCGTTGGGTGAAAAAGTTTTTTTCTCACATCACATTTGCTTCTTTTGCAAATCAATTTAAACCTGTGCCCTCTCGTTCTTTATCCTTTTATGAATGGGAACAGCTTCTTCCTCTCTACTCTGACCAGCCCACTCATGATTTTTAAAACTTCAATCAAATCTTCTCTCAGCCTTCTCCTCTCCATGGAACTTAGTCCCAACTTCTCCAATCTACCCTGATAACTGAAGTTTCTCATCCCTGGGAATATTCTTATCAACCTCTTCAGCACTCTCTTCAATATCTTCACATCCTTCCTTTAATATGGTACCAAGGACGGTACACAATATTCCAGCTGAGGTCTAATGAGGGACTTATATAAATTCCGCATAATCTCCCTGCTCTTGTACTCTATGCCCCTATTAATAGAGCCCAGGATACTATATGCTTTAGTATCTGCTCTCTCCACCTGTCCTGCCACTTTCGATGATCTATGCATAAAGACACCCAAGTCTTTCTGCTCCTGCACTCCTTTCAAAACTCCACCCCTTATTTTATATTGTCTGTCGATGTTCCTCCTCCCAAAATGCATCACCTCACACTTCCCCACATTGAACTTTATCTGCCACCTATCTGCCCACTCCACCAACTTGTCTGTGTCCTCTTGAAGTTCCACACCGTTCTCCTGGCAGTTTACAGCACTCCCAACCATTCGTAACACTCCCCAGCATCGTATCAACTGTAATCTTTCAAATTGTCCCCTGCACACCAAGGTCTAGATCGTTAACATATATCAGGAAAATCAAGTGTCCCAATGCCGACCCCAGGGAAACTCGACTATAAACCTTCCTCCAGCCCGAAAAGCATCCATTGACCATTACTCCCTGCTTCCTTTTTTTCAGCTAATTTTGTATCCACATTGCTTCTGTCCCTTTTATTCCATGAGCAATAACTTTTCTCACAAGTTGGTTATCAGGTAAATCCTAATATAATACAAACGGAGACTTTGTGCAATGCAACAGCAGCTCAGAAATTGTCACTTGCAGTATATATAGGGGCACGGCTATGTGCATTAATAAATGAAGCATCATATAATGTAATAGAGATAGAGACATAGTCTAGTGCAGTAATAACTGAGAAAAGGTCAATTGTAGTGTATAAAGAGGCATGGTCCAGTGCATTAATAAGTTATACAGCAGATAGCGTTATATACGCAGATACAGTGCTGAGAGAAAGATAAAAGGAGAAATAGTAAGTAATTGGGAAAGCTAATAGAATGTTATAATTTATTGCAAGGGGAATTGAATACAAATGTATGGAAATTATGTTTCAGTTATACAGGGCACCAGTGAGATCATGTTTGGTGTACTGTGTACAGTATTGGTCGCCTTATTTAAGGAAGGATGTAAATGTGTTGTAAGAGGTTCAGAGAAGGTTTATTAGATGAATACTTGGAATGGGTGGGTTGTCTAATGATGAATGGTTGGACAGACTAGGCTTCATTCTTCTCGGGTTTAGAAGTGTAAGAGGCGACTTGACTGAAACATATAAGATCCTGAGGGGTATTGACAGGGTGGATGCGGAGAGGATGTTTCCTCTTGTGGTAGAAGCTAGAACTAGGGGTCACTGTTTAAAAATAAGGGGTCGCCCATGTAAAACGGAGATGAGGCGAATTTTTTTTTCATTCTCAGGGTCATGAGTCTTTGGGAATCTCTTCCTAAAAAGGCAAAGAAAGCAGAGCCTTTGAATATTTTTAAGACAGAGGTGGAGAGATTCTTGCTAAGAAAGGGGGTGATCGGTTATCAGGGGTCGGCGGAATGCAGATTTTATATTACTATCAAATCAGCCATGATATTATTAAATGGCGGAGCAGGCTCGAGGGCCTGAATAGCCTACTCCTGTTCCTTGTTCGTATGCTCGTATGTTCATATGGTCCAATACAGTCATCACTGAGACACAAGGTCAGCAGGTCAAGGACAGTGATCACTGAAGCATGGTTCAGTGTAAAATAACGAAGCACAAGGTGCAGTGAAATATAAATTAAAACATGGATTTCCTACAGTGCGAACTGGAAAAGGGTTAATTGGAGTGTCCACAGAAACATGGCCTAGTGCAGTAATAACTGGCACAAGACCTAATGATAAAAACAGCAGCAGGGTCAGGTGCAGTGATAACTGGGAAAGGACCAATTGCAACACAAGTAGAGATATGGACGGCTGCAGTAATAAACAAGATAGGGCCCATTGTACTATTAACAGTTACGTTTACCGATACAACAATAATTAAAACAAAGTGTAATCTAGCATTTACAGTTACACATGAGGGCGTGAAATAAATTGAACAGGGAATGTAGAGGAATTATTAAAACAGGGCCTTGATTGACATAAACTGAGGCAGGGTCTAGCGCAGTGATTCCTGATGCAGGGTCTGGATTATTATAGGCCGAGACAGGGCCGAGTGCAGTGATTACTGATACAGGGTTTAGACTGATATAAACTGAGACAGGATCTAGTGAAGTGATTACTTATACAGGGCCGAGATTAATGTCAACAGAGGCAGGGTCCAATGCAGTAATTGCTGATACAGGGTCTAGGCTGATAGAAAAACAGAAAATGCTGGAAAGACACCATCCCATCCTCTCAGTTCCCTCACCTCCTTCACATCTGTTCTGATGATGCCACTATCCAAAACGATGCTTCTGACATGCCTTTCTTCTTCCTTAACCAAGGTTTCCCACCCACTGTGGTTGACAGGGCCCTCAACCATGTACAACCCATCTCCTACATCTCTGCTTTCACGCATTCCTCTCTCTCCCAGAATCATGATAGGGTCCCCCTTCTGATCACATTTCACCCCACCATCCCCGCATCCAAAGGATCATCCTCCGCCACTTCCGCTAACTCCAACATGATGCCACAACCAAACACATCTTCCCTTCAACACCCCACCCACCCACCCCTATCAGCATTCCGCAGGGACTGTTCCCTCCGAGACACCCTGATCCACTCCTCCATCACCCCCAACACCTCATCCCTTCCCATGGCACCTTCCCAAGCAATCAGAGAAGATGCCACTCCTGTCCCTTTCCCTCCTCCCTCCTCACCATCCAAGGGCCCAAATACTCCTTTCAACTGAAGTCCCGCTTCATTGCACCTCCTTCAATTTCGTCCACTGCATTCAATGCTCCCAATGCAGTGTCCTCTAGATTGGGGACACCAAACACAGACTGGCAGACGGCTTTGTGGGTCACCTTCAGTCTGTCTGCAAGCATGACTTAGGCCTTCCTGTCCCTTACAATTTCAACACACCATCCTGCTCTGATACGCACATGCCCCTCTTTGACCTGTTGCATTGTCCCAGTGAAGTCCAACGCAAACTGGAGGAACAGAAACTCATCTTCCGATTATGCACTTTACAGCCTTCTTCATTTATTCATTGTTTTATCCTCTTTTTTATCCCCTTTTTATACTGTTTTTCCCCAACCACCGCCCCCTCCCCCTACCACACCCCCAAAAGGGCCATCAGTTACTTGTTCCATGTTGTTCTTTCACAGTGTGCTGATTCTGGCTCTGCTGTTAACACATTCTGCTTTATTACCTTTATGACTCTATTCGCACCTACTTTAGCCTTACCACTGCCATTAACACTCCCTTTTTCTTTTTGCCCATGATATGTTTGTCAGTGTCACCTTACCCCCACCTATTGCTTGCCTTCTATCCAGCCTTACCTGCTCCATCCTGCTTAAACAACAAATGTCATCACATTTTGACTTTTCTTTAGCTCCTGAGGAAGGTCATACGGTCTCAGAAAGTTAGCTCTGCTTCTCTCAGACCTGCTTTGATTTTCCAGCATTTTAGGCTTTTCTTTCAGGTTTTCAGCATCCGCACTATTTTGCTTTTATCCAGATTGATATAAACTGAGACAGTGCATCGTGCAGTGCTTACTGATGGAGGGTCTAGATTATCATGAACTGAGACAGGGCCTAGTGCAATGCGTACTGATACAGGGTCTAGATTAATGTAAACTGAGACAGGCTCATGTGCAGTGATGACTGATACAGGATCTAGATTAATATGAACTGAGACATGCTCGAGTGCGGTGATTACAGACACAGGATCTCGATTAATATAAACTGGGACAAGTCTAGTCCAGTGTTTACTGATACAGGGTCTCAATCAATATAAATTCAGACAATGTCCAGCGCAGTGATTACTGATACAGGGTCTGGGTTGATATACACTGAGGCAGGCCATAGTGCAGTGATTGCTCATACAGGGCTGAGATAAAAACAAACTAGGACAGGGGCTAGTGCAATGATTACTGATACAGGGTGTAGATCAATATAAACAGAGGCAGTGTCCTTTGCACTGATTATGATATAGGGTCTAGATCAATATAAACTGAAGCAGTGTCCAGTGCATTAATTACTGATACAAGGTCTAGATTAATAAAACTTGAGATGGGGACAAGTGCAGTGATTACTGTTGCTGGGTCTAGGTTGATATAAACTGACGCAGGGGCTAGTGCAGTGGTTACTCATCAAGGATCTAGACTAATATAAACTGAGACAGGACCAAGTACAGTGATTAATGATACATGTTCTAGAACAATTTAAACTGAGGCAGTGTCCAGTTGAGTGATTACTGATACAGGGTCTTGTTTAATATGAACTGAGACAGGGTATAGTGCTATGATTACTGATACAGGCTCCAGCTTGATATAAACTGAGACAGGGCGTTGTGCAGTGATTATTGATACAGGGTCTAGATAAATATAAACTGGGACAGGGGCTAGTGCAATGATTACTGTTACAGTGTCTGGACTAAAATAAACTGAGTCATTCACTAGTTCTGTCATTACTGATACAGGCTCTGGACTAATATAAATTGAGTTAAGACCTAGTGCAGTGATTACTGATACAGGATATAGATTGATATAAACTGAGGCATGGCATAGTGCAGTGATTACTAATACAGGGCTTAGATTAATATAAAATGAGACAGTGTCCATTGCACTGATTATCATGCAGGGCCTAGATCAATATAAACTGAGATAGGGCCTAGTGCAGTGTTTACTGATACAGGGTCTAGATTTATAGAACTTGAGACAGGCCAAGTGCAGTGATTACTGCTATAGGGTTTAGATTGATATAAACTGATGCTGGGTCTAGTGCAGTGATTACTGACACAGGGTCTAGATCAATATAAACAGAGACAGGGGCGAGTGCAGTGATTACTGATCCAGGGTCTATATAAATATATACTGGGATGGGGGCCAGTGCAGTGATTACTGATACAGGGTCTGGACTCTTATAAACTGAGGCATTTTCTAGCTCTGTCATTATTCATACAGGGTGTAGATTAATTTAAATTGAGACAGGGTTGAGCGAAGTGATTACTGATACAGGATCTGGATTGATATATGCAGAGGCAGGCCATAGTGCAGTGATTACTGATATGGGGTCTATATCAATATAAACTGAGACAGAACATAGGGCAATGATGACTGAGACAGGGTCTAGATGATAAAGACTGAGGCAGGGCATAATGCAGAGATTACTGATACAGGGTCTAGATTAATGTAAACTGAGACAGAGCCTAGTGCAGTGATTACTGATACAGGGTCTAGATTAATGTAAACTGAGACAGAGACTAGTGCAGTAATTACTGATACAGTGCCGAGGTGAATATAAAGTAGGACAGAGGCTAGTGCAGTGATTAATGATACAGGATCAGGGTCAATATAAACTGAAGTAGTGCCCATTGCAGTGATTACTGATACATGGCCTACATTAATATGAACTGAGGCAGGGCCTAGTGCAGCGATTACTGATTTAGGGACCAGATTAATATGAACTGAGGCAGGCCATAGTGCAGTGATTAATGATACAGGGTGTAGATCAATATAAACTGAGACAGGGCCTAGCACAGTGATTACTGATAGACGGTCGAGGTTGATATAAAGTGAGGCAGGGCCTAGTGCAGTGATTACCGACACAGGGACTAGAGTAATATAAACTAGGGCAGGGGCTAGTGCAGTGATTAATGATACAGGATGAGGATCAATATAAACTGAGACAGTGTCCATTGAAGTGATTACGGTTACAGGATATACAACAATATAAACTGAGATAAGGTCCAGTGCAGTGATTAATGATACATGGTCTAGATTAAGATGAACTGAGGCATGGCCTAGTGCAGCGATTACTGATTTAGGGTCTAGATTGATATAAACTAAGACAGGGCATATCAAGTGATTGCTGATACAGGGTCTAAATTAATATAGGCGGGGGCAGGGCACATTGAAGTGATTACTGATACAGGGTCTAGGTTAATAGAAACTGAGAGAGGGCAAAGTGCAGTGATTATAGATTCAGGGTGCAGATTATTATAACCAGAACAGGGATGAGTGCAGTGATTACTGAAACAGGGCCTTGATTAATATAAACTGAATCAGGCTCTTGTACAATAATCACCGACACACGGACTGAACTAACATAACCTGAGACAGGGCCTTGTGCACTATTTACTGATACAGGGCCCAGATAAATATAACTGGGACAGGGACTGCAGGGACTAAATTAATATAAACTTTGATAGGGCCTAGTGCAGTGATTACTGATACATGGTCTAGACTGATAAAAAAACTGAAGCAGGGCATAATACAGTGATCGCTGATACAGGTTCCAGATTAATATAAACTGAGACAGGGCCTAGATAAATATAAACCAGGAGAAGGGCTAGTGCAGTGATTAATGATACAGGATCATGATCAATATAAACTGAGACAGTGTCCTTTGCAGTGATTACTGATACAAGATCTAGATCAATATCAATGGAGATAGGGCCTAGTGCAGTGATTACTGATAGAGGCTCTGGACTAATATAAACTGAGACAGGGCCTAGTGCACAGATAACTGATACAGGGTCTTGATTGATATAAACTGAGGCAGGGCATTGTGTAGTGATGACAAATGCAGGCTCTATGTTAATGTAAACTGTAACAGGGTCTCGTTCAGTGATTACTGATACAAGGTCTATTTGATATAAACTTAGGGAGGGCATTTTGCAGTGATACAGAGCCTAGATCAATATATATGGAGACAGTGTTCGTTACAGTGATTACTGATGCAGGGTCTTGATTAATAAAAGTGGAGACACTGCGAAGTGCAGTGATTACAGATACAGGGTCTAGGTTGATATAAACTGAGGCAGACCATAGTCAGTGATTACTGATACTGGGTCCAGATAAATATAAACTGAGACAGGCTCTAATGCAGAAAGAACTGATGCAAAGTCTAGATCAATAGAAACTGATGCAGGGTCTAATGCAGTGATGATTGATATAGGGTGTAGATTAATATAACCTGAGACCGGGCCTACTGCAGTGATTACAGATACAGGGTCGAGATTGATAAAAACTGAGGCAGGGTCTAGTGCAGTGATAACTGATACAGTGTCCAGACCAATATAAACTGAGGTAGGCCCAAGTGCAGCGATTACTGATACAGGGCATGGATTAATATAAACTGAGACAGGGTCCAGTGCAGTCATTACTGATACTGGATCTAAATTAATATAAACTGAGACAGGGTCTAGTCCAGTGTTTACTGATACAGGGTCTCACTCAATATAAACTCAGACAATGCCAAGTGCACTGATTACTGATACAGGATCTAGATTAATGTAAACTGAGACAGGCTCACGTGCAGTGATGACTGATACAGGATCTAGATTAATATGAACTGAGACATGCTCGAGTGCGGTGATTACAGACACAGGATCTAGATTAATATGAACTGAGACATGCTCGAGTGCGGTGATTACAGACACAGGATCTCGATTAATATAAACTGAGACAGGGTCTAGTGCAGTGTTTACTGATACACGGTCTCGATCAATATAAATTCAGACAATGTCCAGTGCAGTGATTACTGATACAGGGTCTAGATTAATAAAGCTTGAGATGGGGCCAAGTGCAATGATTACTGTTGCCGAGTCTAGGTTGATATAAACAGATGCAGGGGCTAGTGCAGTGGTTACTCATCAAGGATCTAGACTAATATAAACTGAGACAGGACCAAGTGCAGTGATTAATGATACATGGTCTAGATCAATATAAACTGAGGCAGTGTCCAGTCGAGTGATTACTGATACAGGGCCTTGATTAGTATGAACTGAGACAGGGTATAGTGCTGTGATTACTGATGCAGGCTCCAGCTTGATATAAACTGAGACAGGGCATTGTGCAGTGATTACTGATACTGATACTGATGTCTAGATAAATATAAACTGGGACAGGGGCTAGTGCAATGATTACTGTTACAGTGTCTGAACGAAAATAAACTGAGTCATTCACTAGTTCTGTCATTAGTGATACAGGTTCTGGACTAATATAAATTGAGTTAAGGCTTAGTGCAGTGATCACTGATACAGGATATAGATTGATATAAACTGAGGCACGGCATAGTGCAGTGATTACTGATACAGGGCTTCGATTAATATAAAATGAGACAGTGTCCATTGCACTGATTATCATGCAGGGCCTAGATCAATATAAACTGAGATAGGGTCTAGTGCAGTGTTTACTGATACAGGGTCTAGATATAGAACTTGAGACAGGCCAAGTGCAGTGATTACTGCTATAGGGTTTAGATTGATATAAACTGATGCTGGGTCTAGTGCAGTGATTACTGACACAGGGTCTAGATCAATATAAACAGAGACAGGGGCGAGTGCAGTGATTACTGATCCAGGGTCTATATAAATATATACTGGGATGGGGGCCAGTGCAGTGATTACTGGTACAGGGTATGGACTCTTATGAACTGAGGCATTTTCTAGCTCTGTCATTATTCATACAGGGTGTTGACTAATATAAACTGAGACAGGGTCGAGCGAAGTGATTACTGATACAGGATCTGGATTGATATAAGCAGAGGCAGGCCATAGTGCAGTGATTACTGATATGGGGTCTAGATCAATATAAACTGAGACAGAACATAGTGCAATGATGACTGATACAGGGTCCAGATGATAAAGACTGAGGCAGGGCATAGTGCAGAGATTACTGATACAGGGTCTAGATTAATGTAAACTGAGACAGAGCCTAATGCAGTGATTAATGATACAGGATCAGGATCAATATAAACTGAGGCAGTGCCCATTGCAGTGATTACTGATACAGGGCCTAAATTAATATGAACTGAGCCAGGGCCTAGTGCAGTGATTACTGATTTAGGGACCAGATTAATATGAACTGAGGCAGGCCATAGTACAGTGATTACTGAAACAGGGTGTAGATCAATATAAACTGAGACTTTGCATAGTGCAGTGATTACTGATAGACGGTCTAGGTTGATATAAAGTGAGGCAGGGCCTAGTGCAGTGATTACCGACACAGGGACTAGAGTAATATAAACTAGGTCAGGGGCTAGTGCAGTGATTAATGATACAGGATGAGGATCCATATAAACTGAGACAGTGTCCATTGAAGTGATTACGGTTACAGGGTGTACATCAGTATAAACTGAGATAAGGTCCAGTGCAGTGATTAATGATGCAGGGTCTGGATTAATATAACAATGATTAATGATGCAGGGTCTGGATTAATATAACATAATCACAAGTGTCTTGTGCAGTGATTACTGATCCAATGTCTTGAAACTTATAAAACTGAGATAGTGTCTAGTGCAGTGATTACTGATACATGGTCTTGATTAATATGAACTGAGGCACGGCCTAGTGCAGCGATTACTGATTTAGGGTCTAGATTGATATAAACTAAGACAGGGCATATCAAGTGATTGCTGATACAGGGTCTAAATTAATATAGGCGGGGCAGGGCACATTGAAGTGATTACTGATACAGGGTCTAGGTTAATAGAAACTGAGAGAGGGCAAAGTGCAGTGATTATAGATTCAGGGTGCAGATTATTATAACCAGAACAGGGATGAGTGCAGTGATTACTGAAACAGGGCCTTGATTAATATAAACTGAATCAGGCTCTTGTACAGTAATCACCGACACACGGACTGAACTAACATAACCTGAGACAGGGCCTTGTGCGCTATTCACTAACACAGGGCCCAGATAAATATAACTGGGACAGGGGCTCGGGCAGTGATTACTGCTGTAGGGGCTAAATTAATATAAACTTTGATAGGGCCTAGTGCAGTGATTACTGATACAGGGTATAGACTGATTTTTAAAAAACTGAGGCAGGGCATAGTGCAGTGATCACTGATACAGGGTCCAGATTAATATAAACTGAGACAGGGCCTAGATAAATATAAACCAGGAGAAGGGCTAGTGCAGTGATTAATGATACAGGATCATGATCAATATAAACTGAGACAGTGTCCTTTGCAGTGATTACTGATACAAGATCTAGATCAATATCAATGGAGACAGGGCCTAGTGCAGTGATTACAGATACAGGGTCGAGATTGATAAAAACTGAGGCAGGGCATGGTGCAGGGATTATTGATAAGGTTCAAGATTAATCTAAATTGAGACATGGTCTGGTGCAGTGCTTACTGATACAGAATCAGGATCAATATAAAGTGAGACAGGGCTTAGTGCAGTGATTACTGACACAAGGTCTAGCTTAAAATAAACTGCGCAGGGCCGAGTGCAGCGATTACTAACACAAGGTCTCAATCAATATTAACTCAGACAATGTCCAGTGCAGTGATTACTGATGCAGAGCCTAGATTAATATAAACTGAGACAGGCTCTTGTACAGTAATTACTGATACAGGGTCTGAACTAACATAAACTGAGACAGGGCCTGGTGCAGTGTTCATTGATATAGGGCCTAGATAAATATAACTGGGATAAGGGCTCGGGCAGTGATTACTGATACAGGGTCTAGGTTAATATATATTGAGACAGACCTAGTGCAGTGATAACTGAAACAGGGTCTAGATTCATTAAAAAAGCTGAGGCAGGGCATAGTGCAGGGATTACTGATACAGGGCCTAGATTGGTATAAACTGAGACAACGCCCAGTGCCGTGGTTTGTGTTACAGGGTTGGATGCATATAAAATGAGACAGGGTCTAGTGCAGTGATTACAGATACAGTGTCCAGATTAATATAAACTAAGAAACAGTCCAGTGCAGTGCTTTTAGGATCAGGGTGCAAATTATTATCACCAGAAAAGGGTCAAGTGCAGTGATTACTGAAACAGTGTCTTCATTAATATAAACTTAGACAGGCTCTTGTGCAGTAATTACTGATACAGGGTCTGAACCAACATAAAATGTGACAGGCCCTGGTGAAGTGTTCACTGATACAGGGTCTAGATAAATGTAGCTGGGACAGGAGCTCTTGCAGTGATTATTGCTGCAGGGACTAAATTAATATAAACTGAGACTGGATCTAGTACAGTGATTACTGATAGAGGGACTGGGCTAATGTAAAGTGAGACAGAGTCTAGAGCAGTGATAACAGATGTGGGACCAAGAACAATATAAACTGAGACAGGGTCTAGATCAATATCAACTGAGACAGTTTCTACTGCAGTGAATACTGATACTGGGTCTTGATTAATAAAAACTGAGACAGAGCCTAGTGCAGCGATTAATGTTACAGGGGCTAGATTAACATAAACTGAGAGAACCTCAAGTACAGAGATTACAGATACAGGGTCTAGATTAATATAATCTGAGACTGGTCTTGTGTAGAGATGACTGATACATGGCCTAGCTCGGTATAAATTGAGGCAGTGTCCAGTGCAGTGCTTACTGATAGAAAATGCGGCAGAGAACAGTGCAGTGATTACTGATGCAGGCTCTAAATTAATTTAAGCTGAGACAAGGTCTAGTATGGTGATTACTGATACAGGGTCTAGATTGATAAAAACTGAGGCAGGGCAGAATATAATTCTAAAATTGGCTTTGTTGTAGGAGACAGCGGATAATGACAGAAGGATGCTTTAGTTACTGGAAGCCAGTGTCCAGTGGCATAGCACAGGGATCCGTGCTGGGTCCCCTATTATTTGTCATTTATATAAATGACATAGATGACTAGATTAATAGAAACTGAGACAGGTTCTAGTGCAGTGTTTACTGATACATGGGCCTGATCAATATAAATTCAGTCAATGTCCAATGCAGTCATTACTAATACAGGGTCTAGATTAATAGAATCTGAGACAGGGACCAGTGCAGTGAAAACTGATGCAGGGTCAAGATTAATATAAACTCAGACAATATCCAGTGCAGAGATTATTGATACAGGGTTGAGACAAATATAAACTGAGACTGGGCCTACTGCAGTGATTGCTGATACAGGGTCTGGATCAATATAAACTGAGACAGTGTCCAGTGCAGTGATTACCGATACAGGGCCTAGATTAATATAAACTGAGACAGAGCCTAGCGTGATGATTACTGATACAGGGTCTAGACTATAAAAACAGAGGCACGGCATAGTTCAGTGATTACTGATGCAGGGCCGAGGTAAATATAAAGCAGGACAAACGCTAGTGCGTTGATTAATGATACAGGATCAGGGTCAATATAAACGGAGACAGTGTCCATTGAAGTAATTACTGAATCATGGCCTAAATTAATATGAACTGAGGCAGGGCCTAGTGCAGCGATCACTGATTTAGGGCTGAGGTTAATATGAACTGAGGCAGGCCATATTGCAGTGATTAGTGAACAAGGCTCTAGGGCCAATGGAAACTGAGGCAGGGCCTAGTGCAGTGATTACTGATACATGGTCTAGATCAATATAAACTGAGGCACTGTCCAGTAGAGTGATTACTGATATAGGGTCTTGAATAATATAAACTGAGAAGGGGTCTAGTGCAGTGAATCCTGATATAGGCTCTAGCTTGACAGACACTGAGACAGGACATGTGCAGTGATTACTGATACATGGTCGAGATAAAGATAAACTGGGAAAGGGGCTAGTGCAGTGATTACTGTTACAGTGTCTGGACTGAAATAAACGGAGGCATTCTCTAGATCTGTCATTACTGATACAGGTTCTGGACTCATTTAAACTGAGATAAGGTCTAGTGCAGTAATTACTGCCATAGGGTTTAGATTGATAGAAACTGACGCTGGGTCTAGTGCAGTGATTACTGATACACGATCGACATAAATATATACTGGGATAGGGACCAGTGCAGTGATTACTGATACAGGGTCTGGACTCATATAAATGGAGACAGGGTCCAGCGAAGTTATTACTGATACAGGACCTGGATTGATATAAACTGAGGCAGGCCATAGTGCAGTGACTAGTGATGCAGGGACGAGATAAATAAACGCGAGGACAGCGGCTAGTGCAGTGGTTAATGATACGGGGTCTAGGTCAATATAAAGTGAGGGTGTCCATTGCACTGATTATTATACAGAGTTTGATTTATATAAAATGAGACAGGCTCTAATGCCAGGATTACTGATACAGGATCTAGATTTATAAAAACTGAGGTATGCTCTAGTGCAGTGATAACAGACACAGGATCTAACTTAATATAAACTGAGACAGGTTCTTGTGCAGTAATTGCTGATACAGGGTCTCAATCAATATAAACTCAGACAATGTCCAATGCAGTGATTACTGATACAGGGTCTAGATTAATAGAAACTGAGAGAGGGCCAAGTGCTGTGATTACTGAAACAGGGTCTTGATTAATATAAACTGAGACAGGCTCTTGTGCAGTAATTACTGATACAGGGTTTGAACCAACATAAAATATGACAAGCCCTGGTGAAGTGTTCACTGATACAGGGTCAAGATAAATATAACTGGGACAGGAGCTCTTGCAGTGATTACTGCTGCAGGGACTAAATTAATACAAATTGAGACTGGATCTAGTACAGTGATTACTGATAGAGGGACTGGGCTAATGTAAAGTGAGACAGAGTCTTGTGCAGAGATAACAGATGTTGGACCAAGATCAATATAAACTGAGACAGGGTCTAGATCAATTTCGACTGAGACAGTTTCTATTGCAGTGAATACTGATACAGGGTCTTGATTAATAAAAACTGAGACAGGGCCTAGTGCAGCGATTAATGTTACAGGGGCTAGATTAATGTAAATTGAGAGAGCCTCAAGTACAGAGATTACAGATACAGGGTCTAAATTAATATAATCTGAGACAGGTCTAGTGTAGAGATGACTGATACATGGCCTAGCTCAGTATAAACTGAGGCAGTGTCCAGTGCAGTGCTTACTGACACGGGGTCTTGATTGATAGAAGATGCGGCAGAGAACAGTGCAGTGATTACTGATGCAGGCTCTAAATTAATTTAAGCTGAGGCAAGGTCTAGTATGGTGATTACTGATACGGGGTCTAGATTGATAAAAACTGAGGCAGGGCAGGATATAATTCTAAAATTGGCTTTGTTGTAGGAGACTGAGGATGATGACAGAAGGATGCTTTAGTTACTGAAAGCCAGTGTCCAGTGGCGTAGCACAGGGATCTGTGCTGGGTCCCCTATTATTTGTCATTTATATAAACGACATAGATGACTAGATTAATAGAAACTGAGACAGGTTCTAGTGCAGTGTTTACTGATACATGGTCGTGATCAATATAAACTCAGACAATGTCTAACGCAGTCATTACTAATACAAGGTCTAGATTAATAGAATCTGAGACAGGGTCCAGTGCAGTGAAAACTGATGCAGGGTCATGATTAATATAAACTCAGACAATATCCAGTGCAGAGATTATTGATACAGGGCCGAGACAAACATAAGCTGAGACTGGGCCTACTGCAGTGATTGCTGATACAGGGTCTGGATCAATATAAACTGAGACTGTGTCCAGTGCAGTGATTACCGATACAGGGCCTGGATTAATATAAACTGAGACAGAGCCTAGTGTGATGATTACTGATACAGGGTCTAGACGATAAAAACAGAGGCAGGGCAGAGTGTGGTAATTAATGATACAGGGTCTAGATTAATGTAAACTGAGACAGAGCCTACTGCAGTGATTACTGATGCAGGGCCGACATAAATATAAAGCAGGACAGACGCCTAGTGCATTGATTAATGATACAGGATCAGGGTCAATATAAACTGAGATAATGCCCATTGAAGTAATTACTGATACATGGCCTAAATTAATATGAACTGAGGCAGGGCCTAGTGCAGCGATCACTGATTTAGGGCTGAGGTTAATATGAACTGAGGCAGGCCATATTGCAGTGATTAGTGAACAAGTCTCTAGGGCTAATGTAAACTGAGACAGGGCCTAGTGCAGTGATTACTGATACATGGTCTAGATCAATATAAACTGAGGCAGTGTCCAGTGGAGTGATTACTGATACAGGGTCTTGATTAATATAAACTGAGATGGGGTCTAGTGCAGTGATTACTGATAGAGGCTCTAACTTGACAGACACTGAGACAGGGCATTGTGCAGTGATTACTGATACATGGTCTAGATAAATATAAACTGGGACAGGGGCTAGTGCAGTGATTACTGTTACAGTGTCTGGACTAAAATAAGCAGAGGCATTCTCTAGTTCTGTCATTACTGATTCAGGTTCTGGACTCATTTAAACTGAGATAAGGTCTAGTGCAGTAATTACTGCCATAGGGCTTAGATTGATAGAAACTGATGCTGGGTCTAGTGCAGTGATTACTGGTACACGATCGA
The DNA here is from genome assembly GCF_964194155.1 of Cetorhinus maximus. Lineage (NCBI taxonomy): Eukaryota > Metazoa > Chordata > Chondrichthyes > Lamniformes > Cetorhinidae > Cetorhinus > Cetorhinus maximus. Next base: position 313,463 of record NW_027596331.1, read on the forward strand.
CATAAATATATACTGGGATAGGGACCAGTGCAGTGATTACTGATACAGGGTCTGGACTCATATAAATGGAGACAGGGTCCAGCGAAGTTATTACTGATACAGGACCTGGATTGATATAAACTGAGGCAGGCCATAGTGCAGTGACTAGTGATGCAGGGCCGAGATAAATAAAAGCGAGGACAGCGGCTAGTGCAGTGATTAATGATACGGGGTCTAGATCAATATAAAGTGAGGGTGTCCATTGCACTGATTATTATACAGAGTTTGATTTATATAAAATGAGACAGGCTCTAATGCCAGGATTACTGATACAGGATCTAGATTTATAAAAACTGAGGTATGCTCTAATGCAGTGATAACAGACATAGGATCTAACTTAATATAAACTGAGACAGGTTCTTGTGCAGTAATTGCTGATACAGGGTCTCAATCAATATAAACTCAGACAATGTCCAATGTAGTGATTACTGATACAGGGCCAAGATAAATATAAATTGAGGTAGGGCCTACTGCAGTGATTACTGATACAGGGTCTAGATTAATAGAAACTGAGAGAGGGCCAAGTGCTGTGATTATAGATTCAGGGTCAGATTATTATTACCAGAACAGGGTCAAGTGCGGTGATTACTGAAACAGGGTCTTGATTAATATAAACTGAGACAGGCTCTTGTGCAGTAATTACTGATACAGGGTCTGAACCAACATAAAATATGACAAGCCCTGGTGAAGTGTTCACTGATACAGGGTCAAGATAAATATAACTGGGACAGGAGCTCTTACAGTGACTACTGCTGCAGGGACTAAATTAATATAAAACTGAGACTGGATCTAGTGCAGTGATTACTGATAGAGGGACTGGGCTAATGTAAAGTGAGACAGAGTCTTGTGCAGAGACAACAGATGTGGGACCAAGATCAATATAAACTGAGACAGGGTCTAGATCAATATCAACTGAGACAGTTTCTACTGCAGTGAATACTGATACAGGGTCTAGATTAATATAATTTGAGACAGGTCTAGTGTAGAGATGACTGATACATGGCCTAGCTCAGTATAAATTGAGGCAGTGTCCAGTGCAGTGCTTACTGACATGGGGTCTTGATTGATAGAAAATGCGGCAGAGAACAGTGTAAGTGCAGTGATTACTGATGCAGGCTCTAAATTAATTTAAACTGAGACAAGATCTAGATACAGGGTCCAGATTGATAAAAACTGAGGCAGGGCAGAATATAATTCTAAAATTATCTTTGTTGTAGGAGACAGAGGATGATGACAGAAGGATGCTTTAGTTACTGGAAGCCAGTGTCCAGTGGCGTAGCACAGGGATCTGTGCTGGGTCCCCTATTATTTGTCATTTAAAGAAACAATATAGATGACAAGATTAATAGAAACTGTGACAGGTTCTAGTGCAGTGTTTACTGATACATGGTCTTGATCAATATAAACTCAGACAATGTCTAGTGCAGTCATTACTAATTAGTCTAGATTAATAGAATCTGAGACAGGGTCCAGTGCAGTGAAATCTAATACAGGGTCAAGATTAATATAAACTCAGACAATATCCAGTGCAGAGATTACTGATACCGGGCCGAGACAAATATAAACTGAGACTGGGCCTACTGCAGTGATTCATGATACAGGGTCTGGATCAATAAAAACTGAGTCAGTGTCCAGTGCAGTGATTACCGATACAGGGGCTAGATCAATATAAACTGAGGCAGTGTCCAGTAGAGTGATTACTGATGCAGGGTCTTGATTAATATAAACTGAGATGGGGTCTAGTGCAGTGATTACTGATACAGGCTCTAGCTTGACAGACACTGAGACTGGGCATTGTGCAGTGATTACTGATACATGGTCTAGATAAATATAAACTGGGACAGGGGCTAGTGCAGTGATTACTGTTACAGTGTCTGGACTAAAATAAGTGGAGGCATTCTCTAGTTCTGTCATTACTGATACAGGTTCTGGACTCATTTAAACTGAGGTAAGGTCTAGTGCAGTTATTATTGCCATAGGGTTTAGATTGATATAAACTGATGCTGGGTATAGTGCAGTGATAACTGGCACAGCGTCCAGATCAATATAAACAGAGACAGTGGCTAGTGCAGTGGTCTGGACTCATATAAATGGAGACAGGGTTCAGCGAAGTTATTACTGATATATGACCTAGATTGATATAAACTGAGGCAGGCCATACTGCAGTGACTAGTGATGCAGGGCCGAGATAAATAAAAGCGAGGACAGCGGCTAGTGCAGTGATTAATGATACGGAGTCTAGATCAATATAAAGTGAGGGTGTGCACTGATTATTATACAGAGTTTGATTTAAATAAAATGAGACAGGCTCTAATGCCAGGATTACTGATACAGGGTCTGGATCAATATAAAATGAGACAGTGTCCAGTGCAGTGATTACTGATACAGGGTCTAGATTAATATAAACTGAGACAGAGCCTAGTGCGATGATTACTAATACAGGGTCTAGATGATAAAAACTGAGACAGACCCTAGTGCAGTGATTACTGATTCAGGGCCAAGGTAAATATAAAGTAGGACAGAGGCTAGTGCATTGATTAATGATACAGGATCAATATCAATATAAACTGAGAAAGTGTCCATTGCACTGATTACTGATGCATGGCCTAAATTAATATGAACTGAGTCAGGGCCTAGTGCAGTGGTTACTGATTTAGGGTCTAGATTAATATGAACTGAGGCAGGCCATATTGCAGTGATTACTGACACAGGGACTAGATTAACATAAACTAGGACAATGGATAGTGCAGTGATTAATGATACAGGACCAGGATCAATATAAACTGAGACAGTGTCCATTGAAGTGATTACAGTTACAGGGTGTACATCAATATAAAATGAGACAGTGTCTAGAGCAGTGATTACTGATCCTAGGTCTTGGTAAAAATAAAACTGAGATAGTGTTTAGTGCAGTGATTACTGATACGTGGTCTTGATTAATATGAACTGAGGCATGGCCTAGTGCAGCGATTACTGATTTAGGGTCTAGTTCGATACAAACTAAAGTAGGGAAAATTGCAGTAATTGCTGATGCAGGGTCTAGATTGAAATAACCTGAGGCAGTACATATTGCAGTGATTACTGATACAGGGTCTAGGTTAATAGAAACAGAGAGGGCCAAGTGCAGTGATTACTGATACAGGGTCTAGGGTAATAGAACTGAGAGAGGGCCAAGTACAGTGATTATAGATTCAGGGTGCAGATTATTATAACCAGAACAGGGATGAGTGCAGTGATTACTGAAACAGGGCCTTGATTAATAGAAACTGAGACAGACTCTTGTACAGTAATTACTGATACACGGTCTAAACTAACATAACCTGAGACAGGGCCTGGTGCACTGTTCAATGACACAGGGCCCAGATAAATATAACTGGGACAGGGACTCGGGCAGTGATTACTGCTGCTGGGACTAAATTAATGTAAACTGAGATAGGGCCTAGTGCAGTGATTACTGATACAGGGCCTAGATTGATAAACAAAATGATGCCTGGCATATTGCACAGAATCTAGCTTAATATAAACTGTGGCAGGGCCGAGTGCAGTGATTACTGACACATGGTCTCAATCAATATGAACTTAGACAATGTCCAGTGCAGCGATTACTGATGCAGAGCCTAGATTAATATAAACTGAGGCAGGGCCTCATGCAGTGATAATTGATACAGGGTCTAGATTAATAGAAACTGAGAGAGGGCCAAGTCCAGTGATTACTGATAGAGGGTCTAAATTGATATAAACTGAGGCAGGACATATTGCAGTAATTACTGATGCAGTGTCCCAATCAATATAAACTGAGATAGGTTCAAGTGCAGCATTTACTGATACAGGGTCTGGATTAATATAAAGTGAGACAGGGCCTCGTGCAGTCATTACTGGTACAGGATCTAGCTTAATATAACCTGAGACGGGGCTTAATGCAATTATTACTGATAGATGGTCTGGACTAATATAAACTGAGGCAGGCCATAGTGCAGTGATGACTGATACAGGATCTAGATTAATATAAACTGAGACAGGGTCTAGCACAGTGTTTATTAATACAGTGTCTCAATCAACATAAACTCAGACAATGTTGAGTGCAGTGATTACTGATACAGGATCTAGATTAATGTAAACTGAGGTATGCTCTAGTGCAGTGATTCCAGGCACAGGATCTAGCTTAATATAAACTGAGACAGGTTCATGTGCAGTAATTACTGATACAGGGTCTCAATCAATATAAACTCATACAATGTCCAATGCAGTGATTACTGATACAGGGCCGAGATAAATATGAACTGAGGCAGGGCCTACTGCAGTGATTACTGATACAGGGTCTAGGTTACTAGAAAGTGAGAGAGGGCCAAGTGCAGTGATTATAGATTCAGGGTGCAGATTATTATAACCAGAACAGGGACGAGTGCAGTGATTACTGAAAAAGGGGCTTGATTAATATAAACTGAGACAGGCTCTTGTACAGTAATTACTGACACACGGTCTGAACTAACATAAACTGAGACATGGCCTGGTGAAGTGTTCATTGATATAGGGCCGAGATAAATATAACTGGGATGGGGCTCGGGCAGTGATTACTGCTACAGGGTCTAGATTGACAAAAAAAAACCTGTGGCAGGACATAGTGCAGGGATTACTGATACCGGGTCGAGATTAATATAAATGGAGAGAGGCTCAAGTGCAGTGATCACTGATATAGGGTCCAAATTGATATAAAATGACATAGGGTCTAGTGCAGTGATTACTGATACAGGGTCTAGATTGATATAAACTGAGACAAGACCTGGTGCCGTGATTTGTGTTGCAGGGTTGGATGCATATAAAATGAGACAGGGTCTAGTGCAGTGATTACAGGTACAGGCTTTATATTAATATAAACTGAGAAACAGTCCAGTGCAGTGCTTTTAGGTTCAGGGTGCAAATTATTATTACCAGAACAGGGTCGAGTGGAGTGATTACTGAAATGAGGTCTTGATTAATACAAACTGAGACAGGCTCTTGTGCGGTAATTACTGATACAGGGTCTGAACCAACATAAACTGAGACAGGGCCTGGTGAAATGTTCACTGGTACAGGGCCTAGATAAATACAACTGGGACAGGAGCTCTTGCAGTGATGACTGCTGCAGGGACTAAATTAATGTAAACTGAGACTAGATCTAGTGCAGTGATTACTGATAAAGGGACTAGGCTAATATAAAGTGAGACAGAGTTTAGTGCAGAGATAACTGATGTGGGGTCAAGATCAATATAATCTGAGACAGGGTCTGTTGCAATGATCACTGATACAAGGTGTAGATCAAAGTCAACTGAGACAATGTCCATTGCAGTGATTACTGATCCAGGGTCTTGATTGATAAAAACTGAGACAGGGCCTAGTGCAGTAATTAATTTTACAGGGTCTAGATTAATATAAACTGAGAGAGCCTCAAGTACAGAGATTACAGATACATGGTCTAGATTATTATATTCTGAGACAGATCTAGTGCGGAGACTACTGATACATGGTCTAGCTCAATATAAACTGTGGCAGGGCACAGTGCAGTGATTACTGATGCAGGCTCTAAAGTAATGTAAGCAAGACAAGGTCTAGTACGGCGATTACTTATACAGGGTCTAGATTGATAAAAACTGAGACAGGGCAGAATATAACTCTAAAATTGGCTTAGTTGTAGGAGACAGAGGGTGATGACAGAAGGACGCTTTAGTTACTGGAAGCCAGTGTCCAGTGGCGTACCAAAGGGATCTGTGCTGCGTCCCCCATTATTTGTTATTTATATAAACGATATAGATGACTACATGTGGGGCAGGATTAGTAAGTTTGCGGATGACACAAAGATTGGCCAGTTGGTTAACAGTGATGTTGAGTGTTTTGGGCTACAAGAAGATATAGATGGAATGGTCAAATGGGCAGATAAGTGGCAGATGGAATTTAGCACTGAAAAGTGCGAGGTGATACACTTTGGAAGGAGTAATTTGATTGGAAGTATTCAATGAATGGGATGACACTAGGAAGTTCTGAGGAACAAAGGGACCTTGGCGTGTGTGTCCATTGATCTCTGAAGGTGGAGGGGCATGATAGTGGGGTGGTGAAAAAGGCATATGGGACACTTGCCTTTATCAATCGAGGCATAGGTTACAAAAGTAGGGAGGCCATGTTGTAGTTGTATAGAACCTTGGTGAGGTCACAGCTGGAGCACTGTATGCAGTTTTGGTCAACACATTATAGGAAGGATGTGATGCACTGGAGAGGGTGCAGAGGAGATTCACCGGGATGTTGTCTGGTATGAAACATTTAAGTTATGAAGAGAGGTTGGATAGACTTGGGTTGTTTTCATTGGAGCAGAGAAGACCGAGGGGAGACCTGATCGAGGTGTACAAGATTATGAGGGGCGTGGACAGGGTGGATAGGGAGCAACTGCTCCCCTTAGTTGAAGGGTCAGTCATGAAGGGACATAAGTTCAAGGTGAGGGGCAGGAGGTTTAGGGGGCTTTTGAGGAAAAACTTTTTTACCCATAGGGTGGTGACGGTCTGGAATGCGCTGCCTGGGAGGGTGGTGGAGGTGGGTTGCCTTACATCTTTTAAAAAGTACCTGGATGAGCACTTGGCACGTCATAACATTCAAGGCTATGGGCCAAGTGCTGGTAAATGGGATCAGGTAGGGAGGTCAGGTGATTCTCACGTGTCGGTGCAGGCTCGATGGGCCGAAGCGCCTCTTCTGCACTGTGTGATTCTGTGATAATATAAACTGATTACTGATACAGGTCTAGATCAATGTCAAGTGAGACAGCGTCTAGTGCAGTGATTACTGGCACAGAATTTAGATTAATATAAACTGTGACAGGGCCTAGTGCAGTGATTACTGACACAGGGACGAGATTATTATAAACTAAGACAGGGGCTAATGCAGTAATTAATGGTACAGGATCAGGATCAACATAAACTGAGACAGCGTCCTTTCCAATCATTACTGATAGAGGGTCTGGACTAATATAAACTGAATCAGGGCCTAGAGCAGTCATTACTAATACAGGGTCAAGATTAATAGAAACTGAGACAGGGTCCAGTGCAGTGTTTACTGATACATGGTCCTGATCAATATAAGCTCAGACAATGTCCAGTGCAGTCTTTACTAATACAGGGTCTAGATTAATAGAAACTGAGACAGGGCCTAGTGCAGTGATTACTGATACAGGGTCAGGATTAATAAAAACTGAGACAGGCCTAGTGCAGAGATGACTGACACAGGGTCTAGATTAATGTAAACTGAGACAGGGTCTACTGCAGTGATTAATGATACAGGGTCTAAATTAATATAAACTGAGACAGTGTGTAGTGCAGTGATTCCTGATATATGGTCTGGACTAGAATAAACTGAGACAGGGCCAAGTACAAGAATTACTTCATCATTGACGCCCATATCCCAAGAACAAATTAAAACGCTGCAAAATACTGTGGATTCGGGAAATCTAAAGCAGGGCAAAAAATAACCACTCAGCAGGTCAGTGGGCATCAATAGAGAGAGAAACAGGTCAAACGTTCAGGCCGATGACAGGTGCAAAATCTCCCTTGGTACCAATCTATAGAGCAGGACTGTTCTCCCCACTATCCTAGACCGGTATTCATTCTTCAACTAAAATCACATCTTATCTCGTCATTTTTCGCAGCTCTATTCATGGGAGCTTGCTGTGCACAAATTACCAGATGGAGTTCCAACATTTCAGCAGTAACTAAACTTCAACAAATGTACATCAACGAATTTCAAGGGCATTAGGACGTCCTGGGGTCATAAGCAGCGTTCTATAAATGCAAATTCTTCCTAAATGTTAACATTTTAAAATGCTAGTTGTGATATGTTGAAAACTCTGAGATTAATATGATTATAGGTCGCTCCTCTGGCTGCTGTTTTAAATTGTCCATTTTTAATCGGTTAAATCTTCCAACAAATTGACATTCAGTGTAATCCCAGCCTGTTCAAATATTCATCATTGATTGTGACAGTAGAACTTTCAGAATTGAATTATTAATTTAAATGTATTTTTAATTGTTTGAAATAAATAACATCTGTTCTAATGGACGTTGAAAAAGTTTCTATTAATTTTGTACCAACTGTCAATATTCTTAAAATAAACCCTTGTTTTGAGTTGAAACCAATCAATAAGTGTCTGTGTTTATCTGGTTTTGCTGCCATGAACACTTCATTGAAATCAGTGAGGCGTTTATGTAAATAAACACAGAAATAGAAGTCCCAGATTAGATTCTGGAGACACAAAAACACAACAAATATTTCCCCATCAACACAGCACAGAAATAGAGTCAAACATGCAAATACATCAACCGATTTCAGTAGCAATTGTTTTTTGGGCATTTTTAAAATCAGTTATATGAGAATTATGTCAGGATGATATCTATGTTCAGAATTAAGAAAGATTCCCACTTATCATGAAATATAATGACACGGCAAATGTGTTTGTAAAGATTTCCTGTACCCTCTCTCTCTCTCTGTCTCTTTCTCCTCTCTGGTTCTGTGTCTTGTCTCTCCACCATGGGTCACTGTCTTTACTCCACAACATGAAGTCAATGCCTAGCCAATGTATTCTCTCAGCCCGATTCATGCACTTCAATCTAAATGGATCTAACGAAATGGATTGGAATCTGTAGAGGGAACTTTACTCTAAATCTGTTCTGAGCATTCACTGACCTGAGAGTGTTTGATGGGAAACTGCAGGTGAAACTTTACTCTGTATCTAACCTGTGTTGCAGCCAGTAGCAAGGATGTGGTGTGGCTGTGCCGATGGATCTTTCCCTGTATCTAACCCCTGCTGTCCCTGCCTTTGGAGTGTCTGATGAGACAGTGTAGAGGGAGCTTTACTTTGCACCTAACCTGCACTGTGACTGCCCTGGGACTGTTTGATACGACTGTGTAGACGGAGATTTACTCTGTATCTAAATTGTGGTATACCTGGCCTGGGAGTAATTGATAGGGCAGTTTAGAGGGAGCTTTACTCTGCATCTAAACCACGCTATATTTGACATGGCTGTAGATACTGTAGAGGGGGATTTGCCCCGTATCTAAGTCCTGATGTGACGGTGCAGAGGCAGCTTTCCTATTTACCTGCCCCCAGTGTCGAGCTGCCTGGGAAATGCCTGATGAAAAGTGCAGAGGAAACTTTACACTGCATAGAACCCTTACCCTACATGCCTCAACTGTGTTTGAGCGGACAATGTAGAGGAAGTTTTACCCTGTATCTGAACTGTGCTGCACCTGTCCTGGAAATGTTTGATGGCGACAGTGTCGAGGGAGATTCACTCTGAATCTAACCCGTGCTATACCTGCATTGGGAGATTTTCACGTGGCAATGTAGAGGGAACTTTACATTATTAATGTAGCCCCATGCTACACCTGTCCTGGGGCTGTTTGATGGAGCTGTGGGTCTTGTCTATGCATTACACTAGACCGTGTCCAACCGTATCTAACCCATGCTGTACCTGCCCTGGGAGTGTTTCATGGTGACAGTGTCGAGGGAGTTTCCCTCTCTCTAACCCATGCTGCATCTTCCCTAGGAGTGTTCAACGTGACAATGTAGAGGTAGCTTTAAATTCTGTGCCTAGCCCCATGCTGCACCTGCCCTGGGAGTGTTTGATGGGATGGTAGACCCTGTCTCGATATTGCGTTCGACCGTGACCCTGTCCCTGTTTATATTACACAGACCAGGCCCTGTCTCTGTTTATATTACAGTCGACCCTGCCTCTGTTTGTATTACACTAGGCCCTCCCTCTGTTTGTATTACACTAGGCCCTGTCCCTGTTCTCTGTTTATATTATACTCGACATGTCTCTGTTTATATTGCACTAGAAGGTTTCTCTGTTTATATTGCACTAGGCCCTGCCCCTGTTTATATGACACTCAACATGTCTCTTTATATTATATTCGACATGCCTCTGTTTATATTGCATGAAACGATGTCTCTGTTTACATTGCACTAGGCCCTACCCCGGTTTATATTACACTAGACCCTGTTTCTGTTTATGTTACACTGGTCCCTGTCTCGGTTTACATTACATTAGACCATGTCTCTGTTTATATTATACTAGGCTCTGCCCATGCTTGTTTTACACTTGATATGTCACTGTTTACATTACACTCGGCATGTCTCTGTTAATATTATACTCTACATGTCTCTGTTTATTTTTCACTTGACGCTGTTTCTGTTTATATTACATTAGATTCGGTCTCTGTTTATATTGCACTAGGCCCTGCCCCTGTTTATATTAAACTGGGCCCTGTATGTTTATAATACACTAGACCCTGTCTCTATTTATATTACACTGGACCCTGTTTCTGTTTATATTACTCTAGACCCTGTCTTTGCTCCTATTAAACAAGGCCCTGCCTCTGTTTATATTATAATTGACCTGTCTGTGTATATATTAATCTAGAACTGTCTCTGTATTTCAGTAGATGCTATCTCAGTTCTGTGCTAGATCATATCTGTATTTAAATTACATTAGACCCTGCCTCGGTTATTACTGCACTGCACAAGTGCAATAATGTGGAAATTGGCTGGGGTGGAAATACTGAAGATAAGGCAGCAAGATGGTGGGAACAATTATCATGGGTGCCTATACAGATGTTATGACTTGTCCTCCCTGCATCCCAGATTTGTGTTCATGATCCACAGACCTCTCTTATCTTGCAGCTGTTTAAATTAAACCATTTAACTCCTATTTCCAGGGTCTACTGCAATAAATTAAGGTAAAATACAAATGTAATATAAACAGAGGACAATTACATAAATAACTGAGACAGGACCTAATGGTACAGAAACAGAAACATGGACTAGAACAGTGACAACGAGACAGGCTGAGTGTAATATGAACAGAGACATGGTGGAGAACAGCAATTACTGAGACAGGGTCCCGTGTTACAGAAACAGAAACATGGACTAGAGCAGTGACAATGAGGCAGGCCCAGTATAATATGAACAGAGACATGGTAGAGAGCTGCAATAACTGAGACAGGGTCCAGTGTTACAGGAACAGAAGCATGGACTAGAGCAGTAACAATGAGACAGGCCCAGTGTAGTATGAACAGAGGCATGGTGGAGAGCAGCAATACTGAGACAGGGTCCAGTGTTACAGAAACATGGACTAGAGCAGTAACAATGAGACAGGCCCAGTGTAGTATGAACAGAGGCATGGTGGAGAGCAGCAATACTGAGACAGGGTCTAGTATTACAGAAACAGAAACACGGACTAGAGCAGTGACAATGAGACAGGCCCAGTATAATATGAACAGAGACTTGGTGGAGAGCAGCAATATTGACACCAGATTGAAGTCCCACAGAAACAGATAAGATATGGGTGGAGATACCTCCTGGTGATTACCACCTATTGCCCTCCCTCAGCTGATGAATCTATACTCCTTCATCTTTAGCACTGCGTGGAAGAAACACTGAGGGTAGCAAGGGCAACGGATGTGCTGTGAATTTGCAAAATCAATTACCATTTGACAAGACCACGAATACCGGAGCTGGATGAGTCCTGAATGACGTATCTGACAGAATGGACCTGCCACAGATGGTTAGAGAGCCAACATGAGGGAAAACCTTACCTGATCTCCGGCCCATCACACTATTGATATAGGTGAGATTGACCCCTGCACTGTCCTTGCGGAAACCAAGGCCGGTATTCACACTGAGCACATTCTCCATTGTGTTGTGCAGCACTGCCTCTATGCTAAACGGGTTACATTCAGAACAGATCTAGCAGCTCAAAACTTAGCATCAACGAGACACTGTTGGTCATTAAAAGCAGGATAGTTGCATTCAATCACACCCTGTAATCTCATGGACCAAAATATCCCTCACTCAAACCTTAGTGTGCCTATCCACAGATTCCTGAAGGTAGCAGAGCAGGTAGATGAGGTGGTTAAGAAGGCATATGGGTTACTTGCCTTTATTAGCTGAGGCATAAAACACAAGAGCAGGGAGGTTATGCTGGAACTGTATAAAACTTTGGTTAGGCCACAACTGGAGCACTGCGTGCAGTTCTGGTCACCACATTTCTAGGAAGTATGTGACTGCACTGGAGAGAGTGCAGAGGAGATTTACCAGAATGCTGTCTGGGCTGGAGGGTCTGAGCTATGAGGAAAGATTGGATAGGCTGGGGCTGTTTTCCTTGGAGCAACGATGGTTGAGGGGGTGCTGAGGGGCATAGATAGGGTGGATAGGAAGGCACCTTTTCCACTAGTAGAGGGGTCAAAAACCAGAGAGCAGAGATTTTAGATAAGAGGTAGAAGGCTAAGAGGGGAGTTGAGGAGAATCTTTTCTCACCCAGAGGGTGGTAGGAATTTGGAACTCACTGCCCGAAAGGGTGGTTGAGTCAGAAACTCTAGTAACATTTAAGAAGGATTCAAATGTTCACTTCAGCTGTCATAGCCTCCAGGGCTATGGGCCAAGCGCGGGGAAATAGGATTAGTGTAGTCAGATCTTTGTTTACCGGGGCGGAAACGATGGGCCGAATGGCCTCCATCTGTGCTGTAAACGTCTATGAGTCTATAAGTCAAACATCCAGCCTGGGAACAATGAGGAATGTAGGCCAGCAGGTCAGAAGCAAAACCAGGCATAGCTGAAAATGATGAACCACAGGGTGAAGCTAGAACACTGTACGTAATGGACAACAGATCAGGTCTGTCCCCTTGCAGCTCAATCAGTCTACACTGAATCATCAGTAAAGTGACTGAAGGTGTCGGTGACCTGCTCACCAAATCTCAGACTGGATCGACCAGGATCAGCCAGCATCAAAGCTCATTGTAAACTTGGTCTGAACATGGACAAGAGAACGAACTTCCAGACATGATGTATGAGTGCTTCAGTACTGTATGCCAAAGGAGCTATTAACTGAGTGTGGCATCAGGAAGCCTTGGAAAGTGTCAGGTCAACGGGAATCAGGGGCAAGTCTCTCCACTGGCTGGAGTCACACCTAGCGAATAAGAAGATGTTGTGTTGTTGAAGACCAATTATCTCAGCACCAGGACATCATTCCAGGAGTCTCTCAGAGAAGTGTCCTTGGTCCAACCATCTTCAGCAGCTTAATCAATGGCCTTCCCTTCAGCACTGGGTCAGGAGTGGGGATGTTCACTCATATTTGCACAGTGTTCAGTTTCATTTATGACCTATCAGATAAGGAAACCGTCCTTATTGCATCTGGAACTGGACAAGTTTACGCAGATAAGTGGCAAGTGATATAAGCGGCACACAAATGCCAGGCAATGACCAACTCCAACAATAAAGAAACCAAACATCTCCACATGACGTTCAAAAGACATTACCGTCATTGAAATCCACCATCAACGTTGTGCAGGTGCCATTGTACAGAAACTGAACTGGACCAGCTGTATAAATACTGTGGCAACAAGAGTAGGTCAGAGGCTGGGGATTCTGTGACGAATAACTCACCTCCGGATTCCCCGAAGCCTTTCCACCATCTGCAAATCTGCAAGTCAGATGCCTGTTGGAAATTGTTTACTTTCCTTGACGAACGTAACTGCAGCAACACTCAAGAACCTCCACACCAACCAGGGGAAATCAACCCCTTGATAGGCTCCTCATCCAGGAGTTAAACATTCACTCCCTTCGCCACCGATACACAGTGGCTGCAGTGTGTGTCATCCACAAGATGCACTGCAGTAACTCGCCAAGGCAACTTCAACAACACCTTCCATATCTGTGACCTCCACCTCCCAGAATAACAAGGGCAACAAGCACATGGGAACACAATGCCCTGCATCCTCCTACATATACCACTCCATAGGTGGGAAATTGGCCTTTGGCACCGGAGAAGAAGGGATATCTGAAATCTAATTCTGCTGACTGCACTGAAAATGAATATCAAGTGCTGTGTAGCATATACGGCCGATCCGATACCGTCCTTTCAGGCTACTGCCAGATGCCGATTTCTAGCCTAACGTCTTTATTTATAACATTATCTCTCCATCTCACAGAAACATGGAGTAATGCAGCCATAATTTAAACAGAGGCATAGATAAAAGCAAAATGCTGGAAATTCTGGAAATCTGAAATAAAGACAGAAAATGCTGGACAAACTCAGCAGGTTGGACAGCATCTGTGGAGAGAGAAATAGAGTTAATGTTTCGAGTCCATATGACTCTTCTTCAGAAACATAGCCTAGTGCCGTAGTTACAATGACCACTATAATGTAGACATAGTCAAGATTTAATATAACATAAACAGAGACAGGGCCTAGTGTAATATAAACAGAGAAAGAATCCAGTGCAATATAAACTGAGATGGCTTCCAGTGGAACATTAATGAGATAGGGTCTATTTTAATACAAACAGAGGCCTGATCCAGCACAATAGAAATAAAGTAGTTCCCGGGGAATTAATAATCGAACCAGGATCCTGTATAACATGGGAGGGACGATCGTGCAGTGGGAACGTCACTGGATCAGTAACCCAGAGATCCAGGCCTTTTCCCTGGGGATAGGGGTTTGAATCCCGTTACGGCAGCATGTGGAATCCAAATTCAATTAATAAATCTTGAATTGAAAGCTCATCTCAATAATGGTGACCATGAAACGATATTCGATTATATTAAACATCTATCTGGTTCACCGATGTCCTTTAGGGAAGGAAACCTGCCGTCCTTACCCAGTCTGACCTACATTTTTGTTTGTTCGTTCATGAGAATGGGGGCGGCGCTGGCTAGGCCAGCATTTATTGCCCATCCCTAATTGCCCCCTTGAGAACAGTGTGGCTTGTTAGGATGGGTTTTTACGACAATGTTTTCAGGGTCATCATTAGATTTTTCGATTCAAATTTCACCATCTGCCGTGGTGGGATTCAAACCCAGACCCCCAGCGATTTACTAGCCCAGTGAGAATACCAGCACATCACCACCTCCCATACATATAACTCCAGACCCACAACTTTGTGGAGCCCCATTCTCCAGTTATTTGTTTACTTGTCCACCACCATTTACGACTGGATGTGACAGGACTGCAGAGGTAAATCCGATCGGTTTGAATTGGGAACTTCCAGACTGTGTGATATAAATATTGGTATTGACTGGTGCAGTATTAATTGAAACAGGGTACATTGAAATATAAAGAGAGACAGTGTTTGGTCTAACATAAAAATAGCTGGAGTCCAATTTTAAAAGACAGAGACAGGGTCCAGTGCAGTATTAACTGAGACAATGCCTGTTTCATAGAATGTGTCCAGCAAGATTTCACATCCATCTGCTGGCCAAACTTTGCAATTGCAGCTCCTGTGAAAATGTCGCTGTCAGGTGAGGTCTTTGACATTATTGTATCAAGAATCCACTTCCCCAGGTGTCACACCACATCGCCTTCTGTGGGAGGTGGTGTCAAAATTTAACAAAATTCAACTAATTGCAGGTGGACGTGCCCGATTAGCGCACGTTAAAGTCAGCACCAGAGTAAAGCGGCCCAATTCCTGGTGATGTAACTTTGTTCATCTTGATCAAAGGGAGGGATGTTGACCAGGGCACTGTACAGAGACCATGGGAGCATTAATATCCAGCTCAACAAACATAGTGTTGGGAAGAGTTTATTGGTTCATGATACCACCTGAAAGACAGTTAGGGTCATTTTATTCAATAGTTAAGGGCTATGGATCCTCCCAGGAAGCCAAGATGCGATCTTAAGTTGAAGCACAAGATGCCATCTTGGTCTGTGTGTGTCAGGGAGAGAGGGAGAAGCACATCATATTGTTTGCAACTGAATTTTACGAAGATCCTGGACAATCTTCCATCTATGAAAGGTCACAGACACACAATGGAAACAAACCCATTTCCGATGTGCTGATTGCTAAGGAGGCCAATTATTGTGAGGCAGGTTCTGCCACAAGTGCTGCACATGAAGCTAGAAAATGTCGTTGTGGCTTCTTTTTTTTCCCGGTGTTAGCCTGGATTACCAAGCCACGGTAGCCACTGGTCAACGTGGTGGCTCACGCCAAACCACAGGAGGTGTCGCCATTTTCCTCAGTTGTCAGTTAGTTACACTCAGTTGTGATAATCGATATTTCGGGCCTTCACTTCAAGCAGCCTTGAAGCGGAGCTTTGGGCGTCCCACTGGTTGTCTGCCTCCGGTTCCCTCACCAAACAGAAAGTCCTTGTGTATGTGACCATCTTCCATCCTGCGAACGTTCCCAAGCCACAAAAACCGCTTCTGTTTGATGAGTTCTGCAGTTTTGGGAGCTCTGCCTTTGACAGTACCACTGCATTCGTGACTTTATCCTACCACTACATACCCAAAATGCGCAGCAGGCAGTGAAGATGGAAATTGTGGAGCTTCTTTTCTTGATAAATGTCATTCGTCCATGTTTTACAGCCATAGATAAAGGTTCTGAGAACGCAGGCCTTATAAACCACCAGCTTGGTCCTAAGGGCTAGTTTGATGTTATTCCAGGGGCGTTTCACGAGTCAGCCAAAGGTGGCAGCTGCTTTCCCCATACGGGTATCAAGTTCTGCAGCAAGGAGCAGGATGTCTGTCACCTTGGAATCCAGGAAGCGGGATTTAATTCCATCCGTTTGTTATTTAGTTTGATCAATGATGGAAATGCAACACCTTATCCCATGAACACGGTTTTATCAATGTTTATAGTCAGGGAGAACAAGTTACAGGCATGGGAGAGACAGTTCATCAGTCTTTGTGGATGAGTTTCCGTTTTGATGACAGGGTTATCAGCGTGGAGGAATTCCCTGATCAAGATTCAATGTGTTTATGTCTTCACTTTCAGTCTTATAGATTGTGGATCTTGTGGTCTGATCGAGTGTAAGTAGACTTCTTCCATATTTACAGGGAAGATAAAGATCAGAAGTATGGAGAAGGTGCCCAACAGAGTGGGGATTGGACACAAGTCTGTTTCACTCCATTCTTCACTCCGAATCTGTCGGAAGTGGAATCATCAATCTGTACCGTGCAGTGCATGTTGTCATGGAAGGAGTGAATGAGACTGAGGCGCTTTGGGAACAGCCAATTTTCCGAAAGAACTTGTAGAGTCCTGTTCTGCTGACGGTGACCAGCGTGTGGAGCAAATCAGGTCCAGAGTATAGCTTCCGATGAAAACATCACATTGTGCTTCAGCCTGCAACCAGATGAAGTCTTTAAAGCATGACCCGAGCAAAGGCCTTCCCCGTAACTCTGTGAGTGAGAAATCCTTGTAGATGTTGCAGTCTCATCTGTCGGCTTTGTTTTCAGATAGTGTGGTGATTTTTGCATCATTCACATCCTGTGGAATGGATCTTATCTTTCAGCAGAGAAGAAGAAGGTCGTAAAGGCTGAGAAAGATAAATAATTATCAACACCAATTATTATCAACTCACGAAGGTAAATAATTATCTTCAAGAATTATCATCAATTCACAAAGATAATTAAGTATATTCACCACTTGGCATCCATTCACAAAGATAAATAATGATATTCACCAACTATCATCAATTTACAAAGATAAATAATTATATTCACCAATTATCATCAATCCACAAAGATAAATAATTATATTCACCAATTATCATCAATCCACAAAGATAAATAATTATATTCACCAATTACCATCAATTCACAAGACAAATGATTATAATCAGCAATTATCATCCATTCTACAAAGATTAATAATTGCATGAACCAAGCATTTTCAGCATTTTATTCCATACAAAATGTAATTGCGATTCATTTAATATCATTAACATTGATTGAGACCACACTGACCATTCTATCAGCAAGGAATCACATCTGTCCCAGAATTCAGTGGGAAATGGAATTAAATCAGACCGAGGATAATGAGCAGCTACCCAACAGCCTCTGCGCTTTATTGACAAGTAACCAGCTCATAATCACACAGAAACTCCTGATATATAACTGGAATGTGTGAGGATTTGTAAAGTGATGGTATAAATAAAACTACCTGGACCTGACTGTAAGTTAATGCGGCTCTCCAGTGAGTAATGTCTGTTACCTTCGCTAATTTGGGTGAGGATATATTGAATGCTTTGTTTTACATGAAAGGACCACATGTTCCAAATATTACAATCCTCCTTCCTAAACCAAATTATGTACCCGCTTTCTGTCTGAAAGATGATGATTCCCCATCAGCAGGGAAGAATCATCAGTACCGCAGGGACATCTCCAGCCTTCTCTTGGCGACATTCAGCTCGATACCCTGGGGATGGAATACATCCAGAAAATCTGGAGGGACTGAAGGTATTGGACTGACACAAATGAAATACTGGACCTGCTTCAAGGTTTAAAGTAGTCAGCACCAAGATGAGAAGGTAAAACAGTATCTTCCAGTCGCGCCTATCGATACATCAATCAATTCATTCACTGATCCCTTCATCAAAATGTTCAGGCATCCAACTATGATTCATTCCCGCATCACTGCAGCCATCCCTCCGTTCTTTGGCAGACGGTGGTGTTGTATTAATGTCACTGGACGGGTAATCCAGAGACCCAAGCTATTCTCCTGGGGACACGAATTCAAATCCCGCCATTGCAGCTGGTGGAATTTAAATTCAGCAATAAACCTGGGATTGAAAACTGGCCTCAGTGAAGGGAACCATGAAGCTATCATCGACTGTGGAAAAAACTAATCTGGTTCACTAATGTCCTTTAGGAAAGGAAATCTGCCACTGGACCTAGTCTGGCCTACATGTGACTCCAGATCCACAGCAGTATGGTGGACTCTAACTGCCCTCTGAAATGGCCCAGCAAGGTACTCAGTTCAAAGGCAATTAGGGAGAAGCAACAAATGATGGCCTTGCCAGTGACTCCCACATCCCGTGAAAGAGTAAATGGGCAAAAAAATCACACAGATTTATATGTTTGACTGTAACAAAATGTACCCTCTCTCTGAGTCATCTCTGATAATCTGCCGGTAATTATTTCCATCCATCCATCCGTCACAATTTATGATGTGTTGGAGAGATCCTCCAATGAGCCATTGATGCTGACAGGGTGTCAGAGAAGCTGGTTAACTTTTCTTTCCTGAGAGCTGGGCACAGTCCACATAAGTTCACAATTTAAAAAATAAAGCTGACTCCAGTGTTGTTGCTGGGTAGATTTGTTATAAATAGGCCTTGTTGACAATGTTAAGGGTTTGAAGTTTGCTGGCAGCCAAGCGGTCAGTACTGAGGAAACAGATCTTTCATTTACTGCACAAACCCGCAGATGCTTCCTGTAAACAACATCGGACATTCGAGCGTCCCTGACTGCAGCCGGCTGGCTTGCTACCAAATACTGTGTGGGGCAGATTAGCCTGGATATGAATGAAGAAAATGGGATTTAGCCATTCAAACAATAAATGTTTCTGTCGCACAGTAAAGGCACATTTTAAATGGCATTTTATCCAAGGAAATATTTTAATGAATGTCATGTTCACTGAGATTAAACACGATCAGGAAATTGACCTATACTATTTAATTTATATTATTTCTAAGTAAAGGGCATTCCAGTTATTAAAGCCGGCTTATTAAGAACTTCATGAAGTGCGAAATAGCAATGTTAATGGTCCCAGTCCCCCAGTCTAATGAGTTGAGTAGAATGGCAAAAAAAAATAAAAGAAATTAAATTAAAAGAAAATCATAGAATTGCCTTAAACCCGCAGGAGTTCCTTGAATATTCTCCGAGTTCAGCACCTCATTTAACCTGAGGGATCTCTTATACCTGATTAGCACCGTGTACTGTACAGTTTAATTTGCGCTGATTCGATTATTTAACAGTCCCTCTCATAGCTGCCAATAAATGGAGAAATGACCAGTTCATCACCCGCTTCAGTGGAAGATAAAACATTTATTCTCTGTGATATTGTGCAGTGTGCCGCAAAGCCCTGATACCCTGTGTTCCCAATGCCAGTGAATAGTGGACAGCGGGAGGCTAATAGAATTAGCTGCAGTGATTTGGATGCTGAAGGATAACTTTGCTGATCCCCGTGTCCGTTCTGATTCATTCACTTCTCTGTCAAAAGTTGATGTAAATTTTACGTTTCTCTGTAAACTTACTGTTTAATTACCAGGCAGACGGGCTTCTTTTACCGCTAATTTTCAAAGGGCTTTCTTAGGGTCAGAGGCTATTCGAGAAATGCAATGAGAGACATTGTATAATGTGGGGAGTTTCTTCTTATCTCCGGACCCAAATTGTACAGCGATAGCCACCCACACTGTAAATAGAATCACTTTGCTCATCCAAAAACATAAATCAATAATTATTCCTATGACTGATTATAATTTATTGCTGTAATGAGATAGAGACCCGGAGTTGCTGCAAAACAGACTGACAGTCCCTTTATTCCCTGATAATGTAGTGATTTTTTTTTAGGTTCAGCCCCTTGTGAAGTAGTGTAGAAATAAAGGGACTTAATTTACAATGAAATTAGTTATTTTTATGAACTGATCCTTAACTGTAATTTCACCATTAGAACCACTGGAGACATTACAATGAATCCATTCAGCCAAATATCCCGATACGGATAAAATGTCCACTTTTAACAATAACCTATTGTAAATATCTGAGCCCATTCTGTTGGGGATGTGGAAGGTGGGGCGTGGATCCAGTCGCCGCCTCCACCAGGGAATCAACAGGCGGCGCCTGGAAACCCGCCCCCTTCTGCCGGGTATTTAAATGCCGCTCACTGGGACCGGAATCCAACAGTCCGGGAGCTGGTTTGTTCACTGAGTTCTGGACAGGACCATTTTCCCCAAGTGACCAGAAGGATGAGGTCGGCGATTTCTCTCAGTTTGTTGCTGACTTTCTTATCCCGTGAGTAGTTTTTATTGTCCAAGACTCTCACTGTTACTGTCTCAGTGTTAGTCTCTCTCTGGAATGTTACAGAGTCAGGAATCAGTTCACCAGGATTAATCCTCTGGGTTTTTGATATATTTTTACAGGTGTCCAGTCGGAGGTTGTGTTGACTCAGCCAGAGGCAGAGACCGGGCGACCCGGAGGCTCCCTGAGACTGACCTGTAAAACCAGCGGCTTCGATCTTGGCAGCTACTACATGTACTGGGTCCGACAGGTTCCCGGACAGGGGCTGGAGTGGCTGGTTAGCTACTATAGTTCATCATACGAATACTACGCCCCAGGAATTAAGGATCGATTTACTGCGTCCAAAGACACTTCAAGGAGCATCTTCTCCTTGGACATGACGAGACTGAAGACTGAAGACACCGCCATCTATTACTGTGCAGGACAGTCACAGCGAGAGGAACCAGGGCTGGACCCGAACAAGAACAGATCGAGAGGGACTCAACAACTTCCATCATAACCTGACGGTCAGTACTTGTTTTAAATGTAATATTAACTGTAATGATCAGAACCAGACAACAAGCCGCTTCTGACAAAACTAACACAACAGATTTAACAGTAAAACCTAACAAACCAATCGATATAATGAGCTGAGCTTTTGGCTGTTTATATTTACTATTAACAGTTTCCGCAATTACAGACCTGGATATAATGTTCATTTTAATGTGTCTGATACTTGGGGGGATCTCTGTTCATTGAGTTTTGTAAATTGCTGCGTAAATACTAAACTAGATCAGAAGTAAGCGTCTATTTGAGGTGAATATTGAGAGGCAGCACTGAACAGAGTGGGTGCAGTTTTTGTGCGGGTGTATTTCACTGTGATACTACAGCAGTGGGTCACTGTGCTGTGCACAGCGACATCCTCATACAAAAACCTCAGAGAAGGAGTTTGTTCAAATTGGTGATCACTAACACAGCAGGAACGTCAAAGAAAATGAGATTTAAATAAAATAATGGGCAGAGGTAATATTGGTTTGTAATAAGATATAAAAGTCTTCTACTTTGTTCGTGCTGACGGACACGCTAAATCTGCAAAGAGGTTTTAAAATTTTTAAATTCACATTGATAAATATAATGACCAGCACAAGCTGAAATATTTCACTGATTCACTCTTAAGCGAGTCGGGATCAGGTTTTTGGAAAGCGCAGTGAGATTAAATCTCTGTGTTTTACAGTGAACAGTCTGCCGCAGTATTTGACATGGTGTGTCTCACTGTGATATACTGGATGGCACAGCAGTTACTGTCAATACAAAAACCCCTCAGCATTAATTGATTCTGCCCGGGTCAGTTTCGCTTTTACAATCCAACTATATTTACAGTGAAGTCTTTTTTTATGTCCAGCACTGCCCAAAAACACATGGTTTAAGATGGAAAAGCTGTGATAATTATCCATTCATCAGTTGGTGATTGCAATATCATGTTCATGTGTTACTCTGTGAAATGTAAAACATGAGGGCCATTGATGAATACCTAAAATTATCTACAAAAGCAAATACAATTTCGTGAAGATTCAACGTGACCTTACTTTGCCTCTGAATTATCAATATTTAAAATAACTTTGGATTTCTGTCTTTTTCGCGCACGGACAGTTATTGTATGGCACAGCCCAGGGAATGTAATACTGTGACGCTATGGGTTACTGGGGACAAGGGACCATGGTGACGGTGACTGCAGGTAAGAACCATGCACTTATTTGGTAATTGTTTTATTTGAGTCTTTGTTTTATATTTTTGTCTATTTTTATAATTCATTCGTTCACTGAAATGTGGGTTTGGTGGATTCTGTATTGAGATTTTTTAATAATGTTTCATATGATTCTGCTGAAAAAGGTTTTTATAATTTGGCTGTTTCTCGACAAAAAAAGTGCTGCTGATGGATTCAGTCCCTGGTGGTTGAGATTTTGAGTTTATCTGCTGAGGCTATTGTGCTGCCGCCTACTTGAAATGCCCAGCGTCTGTTCAAACAGTTTGACGTATCTGCAATGATTAATCTCGGTGACATCTAATGGCTGCGGGTTTTACCATCTACTGCACAAGGGTTTAAATATGTTTGAAATCAAACCCAATATTAACAAAATATGCTTAAGTTTCAATGTTAATTTATTGAACACGTTCTACCTACTCACAATGCTGTTGACGTTATTCCATTTTTCTGTTTAGTTTAATTATTCATTCATTTGGTGACGAGCGGGTTGTCTGGATTCGATATTGAGATTTTCTTGCAATGTTACATTGGATTCTGTTGGAAGTATTTGTAGAATTGAGCTACTTCTCCATGAAACAAGTTTCAGCCCCTCAGTGATGTGATTAGGTCTTTTTCTCCTGAGGAGAGTGTGTGTCTGGGTGACTTTGAATTAGTAGAATTTGTGAAACGGTTTGGCGGTTCTGCATTGTTTCTGCATTGTTTAAACTCGGTGACATTGAGCGGTTACACGTTTTGTGATTGAATGGAAACAGTCTACGCGTTTGCATGTACTTGAAGCACGAATGTAGTTAAAAACGGGCAGGCTTCAGAAATGGCAAAACCATTTAAAGATGTGTTAGAACATTTTGTTTTTTATTTTAAGTGATAACTGCAGATTAAACTAAACCATGGATTACGGCGCTCATTCAGAACACAATTCGTTACTGCAATCAGAAACTAAATAATTAACAAGTTTTCAAATTGTAGAGTAACATTAATATAATTCAAACAATTATAATGTGGTAATATTTCTCCATATTGACGGAACAGATTTCATATTAACATAATTGATCATTAATTGCCTTTCACAATTCTGCTGTGCACTGCGCACTATTAACATGATCGGGAAAGTTTTTAGGCTGGAAACATTTTGTGATTATGCATGAAAAAATTTCAAGAAGAATATACTGACTCTACAGAATTGTTCAGATTCACAAGAGATTTTGAATTACTTTTTTATATCCCTGATAACCTTTGCATTGACTTAAAGAGGAGTTTGACATTGCAGTTTGGCAATATGTCTATCCGGTGATTACATTCTTTCTGTGCAGCCGTAACCATATTATTCCTTCAATGTCATTGGGATTTGGATAGCGAGATAATTGTCACTAATCTAGTCTTAAGCAGTTTTCGGGGGGTGGAATTTGCTGGCAGTAAAGGAACTGTTCTTGTATGTTGTTGGAACTGTCGGAAGGTTCAAACTGCAAGTGATTAGAGATTGACAAGTAAGAGCTTGAAATTCGAACAGATTAATTAATTGCAAACATTAATATTAGTTTTGAACTTAACGACATCCTGTCTCCCATAGCTGTGCTGTACACAGGATAGAATTGTAGGAGAAGAACGGATTATATCTGAGCTTCATGCTTAATTCTTATTAAATATTAAATTGAAGAGCAAAATCTCGAATCAATTTTCTGATTATATTTCATTGTCGCAGGTGATCTGAATGAATTGTTCTCATCAAGTTTTATACTGATCA
Organism: Cetorhinus maximus; assembly: GCF_964194155.1. NCBI lineage: Eukaryota > Metazoa > Chordata > Chondrichthyes > Lamniformes > Cetorhinidae > Cetorhinus > Cetorhinus maximus. The sequence continues at coordinate 337,791 of NW_027596331.1, forward strand.
ATTTGGATCTTCTTTCAATGAACAATATATTTAATAATTAAATTATAGGGATTGTTATCTAGGAAGCACTTCTATTGATAATAAGTAACTGCCAGGAGCATTTTTTTACATATACTTTTGAGTTAAGACAAGTTTGCTTTAGCAAACAGGTGATGTTACAGCTCATCGACAGTTAATGCGGTGTGACCCCGGCCAGATTTGAAAATATTTAAAATATTCCACTCATAAATTCATCGTGTGAATTACTCGATGAGAGTAGATGGAATTTATGATATCTCAATGCGTTCGGAAACACGCACAGTTTACAATTGTGTACGTTAAAACAGAGCAGTAGAAGTAAAAGTAAAATGGTAAATAGTGATTAGATTTAAGTAAAATTGATACACTTGTCTGAATGTTTCCATCTCGTAATTTGAAGTTTATTGTTTAACATTGTTTCAGTGTCAGGTTGATTTAAATAAACCCCAATTATTTCACAAAGTACTGGGAGAAACAAGTTTTCAATTATTGAAAACCATTTATTTAATATTATAGAGTAGAAATCAGCTTACAAGAAAATGAATTGACAATAACAACATAATTAACTTATAATAAAATATTAGGGATAATTAATTCAACATAAATGAACTCCAACAATTGAGAAGTTTCCTGGTCATTATAGTGAATGCAAAATCTCAGAGTGGAGAGAATTTTTACTTGTATCCAAAATGAATTTAGAAAAGAATACTTTTCTTACTCAGCTGTGCTCAGCTCGATGAGGTGTTTCGCCTCGATGATTTTATTGGTTCTGTTTTTCCCTAAAATCAAATCAAATCAGTTGGTAATCGGCTTTTATTGCGAATGTTTCCTGATTTGTTTAATTCTTATCCTGTCATTGAGTCTCTGTTACAGACACCAAATTATCCTGAATCTGTAATATTTGATGTGCTCATTTTCAAGGTAACTTGAATCTTGCATTGTTTGGAGATTTGAGACAGACAAGAAGAATTAGATGGAGTTCAAAGGGAGTTTTGAAATAAAAATCAGACTAATTTCAAAGAAGTTATAGAATAATTGTCATAAATTGACCATTGATCAATTGGAATCAAATAGCCTGAATGAAATGGACAGATTGAACAGATCGATCTGCTGGGAACTCGTTTGTTGCATCATTTGTGTCTGTTCTGTTTCTGTGTGCGTGGTCACTGTGCTGGGACCAGGAATCTTCCTGACTGGTTGTTAACCTTCTGGTTCGCTCTCCTGGATTTCAGGAAGTGCAATTTGATTTATTTCTTCAAAAAACTTGTATCTGTGAGAAATGTGAAAGTTTGACTTTCTGCCCAGGCGCCTCAGAAATGAGATACCCAACCCATTGTGACAGTCAGAAAGGACAATTCAGAAACGACAGACAGACTGTCGAAGGAGATTTGGTTGACTTTAAATCAGTGATGTACCTGTCTTGGGAGTGTTTGGTTAGGCAATGCAGAGAGAGCTTTATTCTATTTTAATCCGTGCTGTAGCAGTCCTTGGCCTATTTGGTTGGACAGTGTGGAGGAAGAAATTAGCCTGTATCTTATTTTTAATCCTGTCATAGGATGTTGGGGTCACTGGCCAGGCCAGCATTTGTTGTCCATCCCTAATTACCCCTTGAGGAAGTGTTGAAATGCCGCCTCCTTGAATAGCTGCAGGTACACTCACAGTGCTGTTAGGTCGGGAGTTCCAGAATTTTGACGTATTCACAGTGAAGGAATGGCGATATAATTCGAAATCAGGATGGTGGGTGCCTTGGAGGGGAACGTACAGGTGGCGGTACAAGCATACTGCTGCCCTTGTCCTTCTAGTCAGTAAAGGTTGCGAGTTTTGAAGGTGCTGCTGAAGGAGCCTTGGCGAGTTCCTGCAGTGCATCTTGAATATGGTACACACTGCTGTCACTGTGCGGCGGTGGGGGAGGAAGTGATTGTTTAAGGCAGTGGATGGGGTACCAATTCTGTGGGCTGCTTTGTCCCGGATAGTATTGAGTTTCTTGGGAGTTTTTGAAGTTTCACTCATTGAGGGAAGTGGAAACTATTCAATCCCAGTCCTGACTTGTGCCTTGTAGATGGTGAGTTGTCTTTGGGCGATACGAGTTGAATTACTCACCACAGAATTCACAGCCTCTGACCGGCTCTTGCAGCCACAGCATTTATATCAAAACCAGATTGAACCCTCTCCTGGGCATATTTGATGGGACAATGTAGGGAGAGTTTTATTTGATATCCATCCGGTGCTGTACCTGCCCCGGAGTGTTTGACAGTTCAGTGGAGAGTTGGCTTTTTGTTGAATCCCACCCTTGCAGCTGATGACAGGAGTGTACTGGGGGAGGAGTGGGGGCTTAACTTGTTCTGTTACTGACCTGAGTCTTTTCCACGCAGAAGACAAACAAACTGAATCAGCATCGAACTAATTGGCTGTGGGTTCTTGAGCCAGATCTGTGAAAATAAATTGTTCCATTGCTCAGTTGAAAAGACGCACGTTAATTGTTATTAACAATATTTCTGGAGAGAACATGTATAAATTTTAATGAATTAATTATGTTTAAGCATTTTGAGTATCAGAAAATCATTGAGTGTGAGTGACCTGAACTTGAGCACGATTTCAGAACAAACAGAATCAGGGAGTGACAGTGAGGCTCCAGAGAGCGGCGCCTGTTCTGATCTGATCAGAGGCTGCGAGTTATTTAAACGATTGAAATGGACAATGACCAGGCTCCCGCTCCAGATAACCAGCCGCGGGGGATTTGGGGAAAAGGAGTCGCCATCAAAAACTGAGTCATTGGATTGCCGCCTGCAGGGGGAGGAATGAATGACAGAAATGAGAGCATGAGGAGGACATTTGGCCCTTTGATCCTGCCCACCATTCAGTCAGATCATGGCTGATCTCCCTCGACAAACTCAGTCTCTTTACCACACACCCTCACTCGCTCACTCTCTCTGTCACGCAGACTCTTTCTCACACACCTGCACACACTCACTAACACGCACTCTCTCTGATAGACACACACTCTCTCTTTCTCTCTCTGTCACACACACACACACACACACACACACACGCTCTCTCTCTCTCACATTCTCCCACTCACACACAAACTCTCTTTAACACGCACACACCCTTTCTCTCACACATTGCCTCTCTCTTTCACACACACTCTCACACAGACACTCACAGTCTCTCAGACACATACACTCTCTCAACTACACACACTCTCACACATGTGCACCCTCTCTCCCACACAAATTCACACTCTCACACATGCACACACTCTCCATTCTCTCTCTCACTCACACACAGACACAGAACACTCTCTGACACACACACATCCTCATTCTCTCTCACGCACACACAGAAACACAAACACATTCCTTCTCACACACACTGTTTCTCTCACACATGCACTCTCTCTCACTCTCTCTCTCACACACACACACACTCTGACACACACTGGCTCTCTCTTTCACACACACACACTTCTCTACATATCACTCACACCCCTACTCTCCCTCTCTCTCTCTCTTTCTCTCTCTCTCTCACACACACACACACACACACACACACACACACACAGTTGCTCTCTGTCTCACAAACACAGTAGCTCTCCCTCACACACATTTCTTTATCTCAGACACTCTCACACTTATACTCCCTATGACACACACATAAAAACACACTCTCCCTCTCTCTCACACATTGCCTCTCTCTCTCTCTCTCACACATACTCTTTCTGTCCCACACACACATTCTCTATCTCACATACTCTCACACTTATACTCCCTATCACACACACACACACACACACACCTCTCTCTCTCTCTCTCTCTCTTTCTGTCTGTCTCTTTCTCTGTCTCTCTCTCAAAAACACATACACTTGCACTCTCTCTCTCTGCCTTTCTCTTTCTCACACACACACACACACACACACACACACATTCTCAGACAGAGAAGTGGGCTGAAGATACTAATTGCAGAATGAAAATCCGTGAAGCTGCATGCATGCTTATTGTTCCATTTCTGAGGACCTGTTGTGTAAAAGGAAATTACACAGGTGACATCACTATATATGTGGAGAATTTCCAAGTGTTGAACCAAACACAAAGGAACAAGGAAAGGGGAGGGATGTGGCGGAGACCATGGCCTCCTGGATCCACAACACTGGTGCACACTTGGTGCAAGATGCCTGCGTGGCCCATCCTGGTTTTGCTGTAACCGTCTCCTCCAGTCCCCTCAGTCTGCCTATTCACGCAATGACACGGGTTTCTCAAAGAAAGGCATCAGCATTAAAGCAGCTGGCCAGCGATCCACACTGCTGCCTGACTTCACACAGCCGGTGTTACTGAAAGCTGATCAATATGGAGAATCGGGACAGGATCAATGGAGAGGAAGAGGAGGAGGTGGAGATGGTGGAGCCGAATGGAGGAGCCCCCGGCTTGGCTTTGGACAACAGGCAACGGAAAGCTGAGCCAGAGCGGAAAATCATCCAGAGAAACATAGCCTTGATGAGCCATCTGCTCCTGGGCACCCTCACTACCCACAATCACTCACCCTCACTCACCATCACTCACTCACTCACCCTCAGACCCTCACCCTCACTCAATCGCCCTCAGTCACTCACCCTCAATCACTCGCCCTCACTCCCTCCCTCACCCACCCTCGCTCACCCACCCTCACTCAGCCATCACTCACTCACGCACCCTCACTCGCCCTCACTCACTCACCCCCATTCACTCACCCTCACTCACTCACCCTCACTCGCTCACTCACACTCACTCACTCACCCTCACTCACCCTTACCCACCCAGCCTCATTCAAACTCACTCACCCACCCACGCTCACTGACCCTCACTCACCCACCCTCACTCACCTACCCTCACTCACCCACCCTCACTCACCTACCCTCACTCACCCTCACTCACCCCCACTCACTCACCCTCATTCACTCACCGTCAATTACACACTCATTCATCCTCACTCACTAACCCTCACTCACACACTCATTCACTCACACTCAAGCACCCATCCTTCCTCATCCACCCTCACTCATCCTCACTCAAATTCACTCACCCACCCATCCTCACTCACCTATCTTCACTCACACTAAATAACTCATCCATCCACCCTTACACACCCACACACCCTCACTCACATACCCACCCTCACATACCCACCAACCCTCACTCATACTCTCATCTACCCTCATTCAATATCCCAACCACCCTCACTCACTCATCCATCCTCACCCACATTCAGACACCTGCCCACGCTCACTCACCGTCCACCCTCATTCACTCCTTCACTCACCCACGCACCCTCATTCACTCAGCCATCCACCCTCACTCAGCCACCCTCACTTTGTCAATCATGCACACGCTCACTCACTCTATCACTTTTCACTGTGCGGGAGGGCAGGAACTGTGGGGTAGAGAAACCTGGAAGAATTGCCTGAGGCCGAGCAGTGCCGGAATGTGGAGCAAGGCCAAATGGAGCGACGAGCATTGGTGGAAGTGCAGAAAGCCTCGGGAAAGGGCAGGGAGGCGGGGGAAAGGGCAGGCAGCCGAGGGGTTGGGGGGGGAATGGCGTAGAAACGGGGCAAAGGTCAGCGAACAGGGAAAAAGGTCAGACAGAGGGCCGGGCGAAATCGCAGACACCCGTGGAGTAAGAGCAGAGAGGCGGGGAGGAAAGGGCAGAGAGTCGGGAGGGGGAAAGGGCAGAGAGGCGGGAGGGGGAAAGGGCAGAGAGGCGGGAGGGGGTAAAGGGCAGAGGGGCGGGAGAGGGAAAGGGCTGAGAGGCGGGAGAGGGAAAGGGCAGAGAGGCGGGAGGGGGAAAGGGCAGAGAGGCGGGAGGGGGTAAAGGGCAGAGAGGCGGGTGGGGGAAAGGGCAGAGAGGCGGGTGGGGGAAAGGGCAGAGAGGCGGGACTGGGAAAGGGCAGAGAGGCGGGAGGGGGGAAGGGCAGAGAGGCGGAGGGGGAATGGACAGAGAGGTGGGAATGGGAAAGGGCAGAGAGGCGGGTGGGGGAAAGGGCAGAGAGGTGGGAGGGGTAAAGGGCAGAGACGCGGGAGGGGTAAAGGGCAGAGAGGCAGCAGGGGGAAAGGGCAGAGAGGCGGGAGGGCGAAAGTTCAGTGAGGTGGGAGGGGTAAAGGGCAGAGAGGCGGGAGGGGTAAAGGGCAGAGAGGCAGCAGGGGGAAAGGGCAGAGAGGAGGGAGGGGGAAAAGGCAGAGAGGCGGGAGGGGGAAAGGGCAGAGAGACGGGAGGGGGAAAGGGCAGAGAGACGGGAGGGGGAAAGGGCAGAGAGGCGGGAGGGGGAAAGGGCAGAGAGGCGGGAGGGGGAAAGGGCAGAGAGGCGGGAGGGGGAAAGGGCAGAGATGCATGGGGGGGGAAGGGCAGAGAGGCGGAGGGGGAAAGGGCAGAAAGGCGGGGGGACAGGGCAGAGAGGGGGAAGGGCAGAGAGACGGGAGGGGGAAAGGGCAGAGAGGCGGGAGGGGGAAAGGGCAGAGAGGCGGGAGAGGGAAAGGGCAGAGAGGCGGGAGGGGGAAAGGGCAGAGATGCATGGGGGGGAAGGGCAGAGAGGCGGAGGGGGAAAGGGCAGAAAGGCGGGGGGACAGGGCAGAGAGGGGGAAGGGCAGGGAGGCCGGGCGATAGCGGGGAGAGCCCGTCTAAAGTAGTTGTGAGCCAAGGCCCCAGGCACCCTGGGCCCCACTCTCCCTATCTCTCCCTCTCTCTCTCCCTCATTGTCTCTCCTCCTCCTGAAATCCTTTCTATTCCCGGGGAAAGGCGCTAAGTGCCTGGGATAGACGGGAGACAATGTCTCTGTGCGCTTCCCCCCGGCTCCCTGCGCCTTTCTCCAGCGGGTGTTCGCTGCCCTTCCAATCACAACCTGTTTGTCTCCCACTTTTACTGCTGATAGGCCCACAAGCCAGCCTATCAGCCGCTAACGGGATAGAAGACACGCCTGTGATTGGAGGAGCAATTGAAGATACGGATACCTTCAACTCCATTTACCCGTTTTACCAGCATTTTGAACAACGGCTCCAGGGTCCATAAAGAGGGGCTTCGGGAGCCACAATCCAGCCACGGGACACGGATGGGACAAGTCCGTAATAAAGGAAAATAAGGAAATGGGCAGAGAAGTTGCACAAATATTTTGGCTTTAACAAAGTGGTTACTAAAATAACACAGGCATTGGTATTAATTTTCCAAAATTCCCTAGATTCTGGAAAGGTCTCATCAGATTGGAAAATAGAGAATGAGGCTTTTATACTAATTAAAGGAGGGAAAGGGAAAGCAAGAAACTACAGGCCAATGAGCTTAACATCTGTCAGAACAAAAATGCTGGAATCGATTATTATGGAATCTATCACGGGTCACTCAGAAAATCCAAATGCAATTATGTGGATCCATCATGGTTTTGTGAAAGGGAAATCATGTTTGGCTTATTTCTTTGAGGCCTTTCGAGGAAACAAAAAGGAACATGAATAAAGGAGAACCTGTGGATGTGCTGTGCTTGCGCTCATCGAAGGTATTTGACAAAGTGGCACATCAAAGGTTCCTACACAAAATAATGGTGTCGGCTGTAACAGTTCAGCATGGGTAGAAGTTTGGTTAGCTAACAGGAAACAGAGAGTTGGGATAAATTGTTTATTTTAGGTTGGCAAGATGTGACAAGTGAAGTGCCATAGGGATCAATGATGCGGCCTCAACTATTTACAATTTATATCAATGACTGAACGAAAGGACTGAATGAATTTGCTAAATTTGCTGATAACACAAAGATAGATAGGAACGTAAATGGTGAAGAGGGGATAAAGTTCAGCAAAGGGATATAGATTGGTTAAGTGAGTGGGCAACAAAATGAAGATGCCATATAATGTGGAAAAATATAAACTTGTCCACTTTGGATTGAAGAATACAAAATCAGCATATTATTGAAAGGGAGAGAGATTGCAGAACCCTGAGGTACAGAGGAATGTGGATCCCTTCGTGCATGAATCACAAAAAGTTATAACACAGGAACAGCAAGTGATGAGGAAGGCAAAGGGAATCTTGTCATTTATTACAAAGGGAATAGAATATAAAAATAAGAATGTTTTGCTACAGTTTAACAGGGCGTTGATGAGACCCCGTCTGAATTACTGTGTCCAGATTTGGTCTTATTTAAGAAAGGATATAAAAGCATTAGAAGCTCTTCAGAGAATGTTCATATAAATGATACTGAGAGGTGTTGTCTGTTATCTTATGAGGGAATTTGGATAGGCTGGGCCTGTATCCATTGGAGTTTAGAATAATGAGAGCTGATTTTATTGAAACATAAAAGATCCTGAGGGAAATTCACAGGGTGGATGCTGAAAGGATGTTTCCCCTTGTGAGAGAAACTAACGATAGGGAACACGGTTTAAAAATAAGAGGTCTCTCATTTCAGACGGAAATGAAGACATTTTATTTTTCTCTCAAAGGTCGTGAAACTTTGGAACTCTCTTGCCCAGAGAGCGATGGAGGAGGAGTCATTAATATTTCCAGGCAGAGGTAGAGAGATTCTTCATTGACAAGGGAGTCAAAGGTTAGCGGAGAGTAGGTGGGAATGTGGAGTTAACGCCACAATCAGATCAGCTATGATCGGAGTGATTGGTGGAGGAGGCTCGAGAGGCCGAATGGCCTACTCCCGCTACTAATCCGCATGTTCATATGTACATACGATTGGAAAATGTTGTACTTACTGTAACTGGTATTCAGTTTAGAGTTCTATGGTCATTATATAGGTACCATTACAAAGGTACTTTCGAAGGGTCGTTGCTATTCTTTGTTTTGGGGGGACGTGGAGAGGGGAGGGGGCATCAGCCAATTTGAACAGATCCAATTTCCAAACTGCAATGATATGAATGACGAGACAATTTCTCTATCACCAAGTGCTGTTGATTGAGAAATAAATGGTGGCGAAATAATGGGGGAAATCCTCTGCTCTTCCATTTTAATCCACTGAAAGGTACGTCATTCAGATGACATCAAAATGTTCTATTTTAGTCATGGGATAGAGGCGGGAAAAGAGGTGTGGGTTTCTAAAGAGGGAACCGACAGGTGAGGGTCACCAAATGATGGAAATAATAAATGATCAAATGTGGATGTGGGTTTTAGTTGGAATATATTAGGATATGTTTATAGTTATAGTCAAATTTTGAGTTGTTTGGTGACTTAATTTTCACACATCACAGTGTCTAACTTGTTCAATCGGCCTTTCTTTCCCAGCGACACCGTCTCCGCCCACTCTCTACAGCCTGGTCTCCTCCTGCCAGCAACACAACACCGACGGCTCCGTCACCTACGGCTGTTTGGCGATGGACTACTCCCCAGAAATCACTAGCCTGACCTGGAAGAAAGATGGGCAGCCGATGACTGGATTTAAGACTTACCCGTCAGTGAGAAACCAGAAGGGAACCTTCACCCTGAGCAGCCAGTTAACCATCACCGAGTCAGAGGGGGAATGCAGCAAAATCAAGTGTGAGGTTCAATACAGCGGCTCAGCCAAGAGCATTAAAATGCAATGTAAGTGTTGGGGAACCTGTGAGAAACAGAAAGGCTGTGATTAACCTGTACAGGGCCTTGGTTATAACACATTTATAGTGCTCTGCATAGATTTGATCCCTGCAAATTCTAGGGTTACTGTCTATTAACGGAAAAGAACCTATTAAAATATAGGAATTATTGTGTCTGTTATCAATTTCTTCTCCCAGAAATGTTTAACCTGTGTTTCTTGAAGGTCCTCCTGACATCTTCCCTCCAACTGTTCTCCTCACCGTGAGTTCCCGGGAAGAAATCACAACCAACAAATTTGCAACCGCCGTCTGTTCAATCGTCGATTTCCGACCAAATCCAATCACCGTGAAGTGGCTGAAGAATGGACAACCCATGGATTCAGGAATTGTCACCTCTCCCGCCTTTGAAGTGAACGGGAACTTCTCGGCGACCAGTCGGCTGAAAGTCTCCGCTGGGGAATGGTTCAGCGACGCGGTCTATACCTGTCAGGTCACTCATCAAGGGGTCACCCAAAGTCGAAATGCCACCAAGTGTGAGGGTAAGAAATACAAACCGAGGAAGCAATAGATCATTCTGCTCTCAGATGTTAATCAAATCAGGAATTTATTGGAGTCAGTAGACGGAACAACTTCTAATTTACTATCATGTAGTTATTGTTTAATTCCGATGTAAGGGCTGCATTCGGATTGTTCACCATTCAGGATTTTATCACGTCACGTCTCTGCATTGACGTCACAGAATGGGTGAGGTGGACTTGACATTAGCTTTACCCTGAGTCAGCTGATCATATTTGGAGAGGCAGAAGGTGTCTGGAACCCTTCACTGGTAACAGCTTCGGGAGAGAGTGTTGGAAAGTGCATCCACCCTATTTATAAAACAGCTTTCAGTACTGCATTCCAGGGCCCAGGAATGGTATATTTGTATTGGGACTGGGGCAACATAGATTCATGAGAATGTCACCGGGGCTGAAGGACTTAAATTATGAGAACGATTTACACAGACCAAGCTGGTTTTCCATTGTGTAAAGAAAATTAAAGACGATATTTAGAGGTTGATATGTCCAAGGTGATTTATTCTCCTTCAGGGAGTGAAGGCTGAATACTGCTGTCCTGCTCCTGAAGGTGAAACTTTGGTTGATCTTCATTTCTGTCTCACAGGCCCAGACCACTGCCCCAACGATCCCACAATTACTCTACTGCCACCGCCAATAGAACAGGTCTTACTGGAGGCGACCGTGACCTTAACCTGCATCGTTTCTAATGCTCCTTATGGAGTCCTCGTGTCCTGGACACAAGAGAAGAAGCCTTTGAAATCAGAGATCGCCGTCCAACCGGGAGAGGATCCCGACAGCGTGGTCAGCAACGTAAACATCTCGACACAAGCCTGGCTGAGTGGGGCTGAGTTCTATTGCGTGGTGAGCAATCAGGATCTGCCGACTCCTTTAAGAAGTTCCATCCACAAGGAAACAGGTGAGCGGTGAGATTGAAGCAATAAGTAGTTCAATGTGTCTATTTCCAGTGTAAGTGTAAGAATCAATATTTACTATTCAGTGTATTTATGGTCTACTCTGATTAGCAATTTCGCCAACTAAACGCTCTGGGCTTGTGGACTTTCAGGGGGAAATTGATAAGTAGATGAATGAACAATGAACTGAAGGCTGTGCCATTGGGTTTAGATGAAGCAAGATGGGAGGAGCCTGGTGCGAAGCTGAAACACCAACACAGACCAGTTGGGCCGAATGGCCTGTTTCTTTGCTGTAAACTTTGAGAACCTTTCTCGTCCAACCCCATAAGTTCTCAGGGAAAAGGATTGTATCCACATCTGCCCCGAGCTGGAAAACCGGACAGATCCCAAAGATTTTTATTTATTAATTCATGGCATGTGGGCGTCGCTGGCTGGGCCAGCGTTTAATGCCCACCCCTAATTGCCCTTGACAAGGTGGTGTTGAGCTGGCTTCTTGAACCGCTGCAGCCCATGTGATGTAGATACACCCACACTGCTGTTAGGGAGGGAGTTCCAGGATTTTGATTCAGCTATAGTGAAGGATCGGTGATATATTTCCAAGAAGTGGATAATGAAACCCCTTAATATTCATCACAAAACACGTTTCTCTCACATCTAACCAGCGGTTTCATTGTCTACGAAATTATCCAGTTTATTGACATTTATTGTACATTTTCTGCAGGTACAAAACTGCGGGAACCGTCCGTGTCTGTCCTCCTGCCCTCGGCAGAAGATGTCTCCGCTCAGAGATTCGTCTCCCTCAGCTGCTTGGTGAGAGGTTTCTCCCCCCGAGAGATCTTCGTCAAGTGGACCGTCAATGACAAGCCGGTGAATCCCGGGAACTACAAGAACACCGGGGTGGTGGCGGAGAACGGCAATAGCTCCTTCTTCATGTACAGCCTGTTATCCATTGCAGCGGAGGAGTGGGCCAGCGGCGCTTCTTACTCCTGTGTGGTGGGACATGAAGCGATCCCCTTGAAGATCATCAACAGAACGGTTGATAAATCCAGTGGTAAACCGAGTTTTGTGAATATTTCCCTTGCACTGATGGACACCGTTAATTCATGTCAATGAGAATCTCTCGGTTACGTTTCAAACTTCAATAAAAAAAATAATAAAGTCCTTTTCTCCAATTGTGATTTAAATGCACAATCGCTTAATTAATGTTGTTTTCCACTTTTGCTAATGTTAGAGCTGTTTAGTTAAAATCGGATATTTCCAGGGCTCAGAACCAAGTCTTGTACACCCAGTGCTCCCAGCTCAGATACACCCTGGGTTAGAGACAGAGTAAAGCTCATTCATCACGGGATTCTGCAAAATAACATCACCATCTCTCCTCCCACTGAGGGGAAATCTAACAATTTCCTATTTCCGGCAAACAAACTCAGCACATTTAGATCTCGGTGTTGCTGCTTCTCTTATTGTCCATTCCTTTAAAATGGATGCCAGCTTTAAGTTGCTGCATCGCACCCACTGGGAATTGAAGTGAGGGTCACACAGAAACATATCTCAACAATTCCCCAGCAGAGAGAGGGGAAAGGAAAATTGTTAACCCACTGTACCCCCCACTTCCCCAACAGAGAGATGGGAGGGGAAATTGTTAACCCACTGTACCCCCACTTCCCCAACAGAGAGAGGGGGAAGGGAAATTGTTAACCCACTGTACCTCCACTTCCCCAACAGAGAGGGGTGGAAGGAAAATTGTTAACCCACTGTACCTCCACTTCCCCAACAGAGAGAGGGGGAGGGGAAATTGTTAACCCACTGTACCCCCACTTCCCCAACAGAGAGAGGGGGAAGGGAAATTGTTAACCCACTGTACCTCCACTTCCCCAACAGAGAGAAGGGAAGGGAAATTGTTAACCCACTGTACCCCCATTTCCCCGACAGAGAGAGGAGGAAGGGAAATTGTTAACCCACTGTGCCCCCACTTCGCCAACAGGGAGGGGGGGGAATTGTTAACCCACTGTACCCCCACTTCCCCAACAGAGAGAGGGGGGAATTGTTAACCCACTGTACCCCCACTTCCCCAACAGAGAGAGGGGGAAGGGAAATTATTAACCCACTGTACCCCCACTTCCCCAACAGAGAGGGTGGGAAGGGAAATTGTTAACCCACTGTACCTCCACTTCCCCAACAGAGAGAGGGGGAAGGGAAATTGTTAACCCACTGTACCTCCACTTCCCCAACAGAGAGGGGTGGAAGGAAAATTGTTAACCCACTGTACCTCCACTTCCCCAACAGAGAGAGGGGGAAGGGAAATTGTTAACCCACTGTACCCCCACTTCCTCAACAGAGAGAGGGGGAAGGGAAATTGTTAACCCACTGTATATCCACTTCCCCAACAGAGAAAACTGAAAGGAAAATTTTTAGCCAATTTTACCTCCACTTCCTAAACAGAAAGACGAGGAAGGTCATTGGTTAACCCGATGTGTCTCCACCTTCTTAGCAGAGAGAACCAAAAGAGAAATTGCTTACCCAACCAGACGGAGCAAAACTATTAACTCACTGGACTCTCAGTCCCCGAGCAGAGAATCTGGAAGGGATCGGGCCTCTACTGTAAGGACCCAGTTACCAACAGCAGAAGTCGGCTTCTAGCTTACTGGCCACAGGTTTTAAAGTCCCATCATGCTTAAAATGTTGTAAAATATATATTTATGCAACATAACTTTAAGAAGTTTTCACACTCTTGTTCCAGTTAATCTTATGCTAAGATTGATTTCCCATCATCCGAATCTAAACTGGTTATTAAATCCTCCCTGGGTTGTTCACGGTTCTGCCCCTGAATTTTATGAGGCAGATGGTTGATTGTTTGCATTCGTTCACCTGATATCACCTTGCACCTCACAGAAAACACGTTTATACAGAACATTGAAAATATTCACCAAAATTTTCACTATCAGGGTCAAACTCGATCGTTGGGACCTGGTGAAACTCGGAAAAATAGTAAAAATGCACACAAGGGACACAAATGGACGCGCACAAACATGCATACATACACACATAGGCACAGACACGCAGACACAGTCACACAGTACAGGCAGACACGCACACACACACACATACATAGGCACACACACACACAAACACTGGCAGACACACAAACACACACATAGACAAATACACATATGCGCACACACAAACACATAGGCACAGACGCACAGGCAGACACACACACACGCACACACAATCACACACACAATCACACACAAACACAAATACACACACAAATGCAGGCACAGGAACACACACATACACAATCACACACACACAAATACACACGCGCACACACACATACACACACACACACACACATATACACAATCATACACACACAAACAGATAAAACCAGACAAGCAGACTCATACAGGGACAGAAATATGCATCATCACACATTCACAATGACAGAAATACAGACAAAAAGACACACACTATCATACACATTAAAACAAGTGCATGGATATGTAAAACAAGTGCATGGATACACATGAACACATGCACACACATGAGCAGACAACACCCAGGCAGACAAACACATAGAAGAACAGACTAACACATTCACAGGCACACATGTAGACACAAACATGAAACACGCTTATACACACGAGAACACAAAAAACACACGTTAGTACGTATGAAAACATAAACACACATTGATACATAGTTCTAAATATCCATCGACACACAAATGCACACATTAAAAACTCTCTCTCTCACACACACACACACGCTGTGACAGACATTAATATCCTGACACATACGTGGAACACAAAAAGGAACATTAACACTCATATTAGCAGACAAGAACGCATAAACACACATTAACACAGATAGTAATAAATAAACATAGATATCAATACATAAACACACACAACGACACACTCATACATACACATTGGCAAAAAAACAAAATATACATGCAGACGCAGACGCAAAAATGCACAAGTCAGTACTCATTGGCAAATGAACACACCTCAATACTCATACACACATATGGACACACAAACAAAGAGTGATGCAAGGTTCGATATACTCATGCACACATACATAAAAGCTAAAGCATGACACAAACGCCAGGCTATTGAAGAAGGTTTAAGTCAAATGCACTTTTTTAACCGATGTATCTCCGGCAATTGTCCCTATTACATAATGATCCGAAAAGCACACTGAAACAATGTTCTTACTGAGAAACTGATTTAAGTTAATGACGCACCAAACATTCCCATCACAAATAGACAAACAAGATGGGAACTCACATCCGAGATTTTAAAAAGCAACGTTCACAGTTTCCAAATAAGTTGCTCAGTGAATCTCTCTTGATATCCATCATAATATTCTCCGATAATAGATCGTACGAAATTGTTCGAAAATAAAATGATATTGAAGATAATTTTCTATATTTTCCGACTCGGACTATACGAGGAATGTAAAGGAAGAACAGCTGTGGAGATAGTTACAGAGATAGGTTGCTGAAATTCACGAGCTTAACAGTAGATATATATTGAACATTAAATTAGAAAATGCATTAATAATTTAGGAAAGAGTAAAGAGTATATTTTTAAAAGATATCCTAGATTAATAAACAACCTAATTATATTTCCTCGGTTATATCCTCGCAGATTCCACAGATCGCACCTGGATTGAAGACTCTGAGGATGATAACGGCAACATCTGGACAACCGCTTCCACATTCATCATCCTGTTCTTCCTGAGCATTTTCTACAGCACTGCCGTCACTCTGGTGAAGGTCAGAAGATTCAATCCACTCACACTTCAAACTGACAGAAGCGGTTTGAAAAATCTCTCAATGTTTCATTGATTAAAACACTCACATAAATGTCCCACATTCTAAACATCTGCTTCATTGTTTTATCCTCTTTTGCAGATCAAGTGATCAGCTGAATTTTGGACACCGTAGATTTTCCTCAGCCGTTTACTGAGATCTCTGTATTAAGAATTTAAAATATGTCCTCTCGGTGAATCTAAAAATGAAATACCTTCAGTTCATGTTTCCGAATTTGTAACTAAGACAGTCATGGACGGTATTTCCGCTTCTCTGTTTGAAATATGCGAGATAATTATGGCTGTGTTGTAATTGTAGCTTATAATTCCCCAGTAGTTTGAATTTCATGTGTAAATAAGTAGCTTTCCTCATTCCTCATTCACAATTATTCCCTTCCCTTTATGTTGAGCTCCGGTTTTCTCTTTCTGGTGTCTGTCACAGCTGTACATACAGTTGGCAGCTCAGAGCGAATGTGTTCTGTTCTCAGTGTGACTCAGTCATCATATTCAGTCCAGTTGACTTTAAAATAAACTTTTCTGTAAAATGTTCTCCGAAATTGTTAATAAATCATGAATGTGAAACGAACTGACTTTGCTGAACTCCTTTCCCCCAGGCCCATCGACACGGCTCCATTTCCCCTATTACACTGTTTCCTCCCCTTTCCCAGATTTTTTTTAACCATTCCTGTTTGGGATGTGAATCAAAAACAGAAAATGCTGGAAAATCTCAGCAGGCCCAACAGCATCTGTGGAGAAAAAAAAGAGTTAACGTTTCGAGTCCTCATGACGCTTCTTCGGAGCCCAAGGTCCTTCAGTGAAAGAGTCACTGCGCCATCCAGCGACGCATTGGTGTTAATACACCTTTACCTCTGCCTTTTTATGGCAAACCCCAGAGCCAGGATGATTGCACAGCGAGGGGAGCCTCGGTGATTTCACTCATACTCAGGTCTGTCACAGTCACATGTCAGGTAATTGTAAACAGCAGGGATCTGCTTCATCAAAGGCCCATACAGGACAGTGTATGGAGGACGAAAGTTTCCTTTACACTGACCCATCAAACACTCCCAGGGTCGGTGCAGCAGGGGTTAGAGAGAGAGAGTAAACTTTTTTTATCTCTTTACCCTTTCATGAGGTGTGGGTGTCGCTGGCAAGGCCGCCCAGAACAGCCCGGCTTCCGAGGCCAATTCAGAGGGCAGTTAAGTGTCAGTCAGGTTGCTGTCGACCTGAAATCACATGTCGGCCAGGCTGGGTAAGGATGGCAGATTTCCTTCACTAAAGGACATTAGTGCAGCAGATGGGTTTTTACGACAATCGGTGACAGTTGTCATGGTCACCATTACTGAGGCTAGTTTTCAATCCCAGGTTTTAATAATTGATTTCACATTCCAGCAGCTGCCATGTTGGGATTTGAACCCATGCGCCCAGAGCATTCGCCTGGACTCTCTCCACCTTGTCCAATTAAACACTCACAAGGCAGAGACGTCACAATCCACCTTCTCAATGAAATTAGGGATGGGCAATAAATGCTGGCCCAGAGGGCCACGCCCACATCGCATAAATGAATAACAAAAAATTCGCAAATACCGCAGACTGAACCGTTGACACAAACCATGGGAAGATTCCTAGAGACTAGGGCCGATCTGACACAGACACATTATCGAGCAGTAATCCTGCAAATTATTACCACAGTTTTGGGCTTATTAAGAACACCAGGGAGCAAAAATAGTGGAAATTCCCAGGCTGCCAAGCGCAACAAACAGCTGAATTCACGGAACATCACCCCAGGGATCCTCTCTCCCTGCTCCATTCCTTCTCATACCTTTCTTCTGAACTCACTGAACATCACCCCAAGGATAGTCTCTCCCTTCTCCATTCACCCTGATACCATCCTCCTGAACTCACTGAAGATCATCCCAGGGATCCTCTCTCTCTGCTCCATTTCCAGGCCTGCTGTTATCCAGTAACCTCCCACACAAATAGTTTTCGAATATTTATTTTTGTAAATGGGATAAATTAGAACAAACATGTGCATAACATCCAGCCCATTAGAAATATTGGGTTCAAAACAACAAATATAAATTGATTCTATGATTGCACATATAGAACTGGAACACACCATTGCACCGAGTGAATCCACTGTCAGTTTACATCTTGCTCAGTGAAAATTTCAATCATCCTTGACTTTTTGGCATTTGCGCACTGAGCCGGGAAGCAGTCTGGACTCAAAGAACATGTGAACATATGAACTCGGAGCAGGGTAGGACACTTGGCCCTTCAAGCCTTCTCCGCCATTCAGTAAGATCACGGATGATCTGATTGAAACCTGCTGCTTACACCGATCACCTTTCACCCCCTTGTTGATCAAGAATCAATCTAGCTCTGCCTTAAAAATATTCAAAGACTCTGCTTCCACTGCCTTTTGAAGGAGAGAGTTACAAGTACTCACGACCCTCTGAGAAAAAATTTCTCTCATCTCTATCTTAAATGAGCGACCCCTTATTTTTAAACAGTGACCCCTAGTTCTAACTTCTCCCACAAGACGAAAGATCCTCTCCACATCCACCCTGTCAAGACCCCTCATGATCTGAAAGATTTCGATCAAGTCGCCTCTTAGCCTTCTAAACTCCAGCGGATGCAGGCCTAGCCTGCCACCTTTCCTCATAAGACAAGCCGCCCATTCTTGGTATTAGTTCAGTAACCCTTCTCTGAACTGCTTCTAACGCATTTACATTTTCCTTAAATAAGGAGGCTAATACTCTACACTGTACTCCTGATATCACTGTCCTGTACAACTGAAATATAACCTTCTTACTTCAATTCCCCTCACAGCAAATGATAACATTCTATTAGCTTTCCTAATTACTTGTTGTGCCTAAATGGTTCAGCACTTTTCAATTTCTGTCAGACCTTCTTAATAGCTTTGCACATCTGGAAAGTATTCTCCCATGTTCTATCCTTGTTACCCTGACGTGTCTAAATCTCTTCACAGCCGAGGTACTCCTCCCCACAGTTTACATTTCCACTGCTTCCATCAGCTAAACTTTATCCACTGGCACCAGCAGGGATCGAACTCACAGCATCTGGTTTGATAAGTCCACTATTTTAACCATGGGTTTCGCCAACAGCGCCAGAAAGGTTAAGTCCCTCTTCCAACTTTTAAACCTTCTGTTATTCTCTGTGCGATTTACTATGAAGATGCACAATGAAAGTGAGTAAAGTTTATGATGGTAAAAATGCATTCATCCCCCTCAGGGAACTGAATCACATTGACACACGCAGAGGAACACACACAGACATAGACACCGATAGAGGCAGCGGCCTAAGGAGAGACAAACATCCAGAAATCAAGGATGTCACCAAATTGGCTCCGTTTTTGTTCCATTTCCATCTGCAAATTTGGTGAATGCCAACGGATGAACGTAAATGAAAAATACTGGGAAGCGTTTGAAAGGTTTTTTAGTCCATTTAATAGTTAATCAATTCTGTAATTCATTCTTAAAACAGGAACAGTGAGAAATGTAAACTACTAAATGTAGATTGCAGGTTCAAAATGTCGGATCTTCACCTGTATCAGGAAACTCTAAAGGGTTTCAAACCCATTACATAAGCAAGTCAGTTCCGTACATCGTCGCCATGTACCTTTTAATGTTTTGTACATAAAACGACAGAGGGTTTACAGAAGGGAATGAAGAAATGCAGCCCCATCTATTCCTGGCTGTCCTGCAATTTCTGCTGCCTCTCCTCGATCTTTCCGCCAGAATGGAGCACTGCACACCGAGCGCACACAGAGGGGACATGATTGAGGTGCATAAAATTATGAGGGGCATAATAGGGCACACAGGAACGAACTTTTCCCCTTGGTGGACGGATTTTAAGGTAAAGGGTAGGAAGTTTAGAGGGGATGCGAGGATGAATTTTCTCACCCAGAGGGTGGTGGGAATCTGGAACTCACTGCCTGAAAGGGTGGTCAAGGCAGAAACTCTCATAACATTTAAGAAGTATTTGGATTGGATTAATTAGGTATTTGTTTGACCTGCGCAGACTCGATGGGCCGAAGGGCCTTTTTCTGTGCTGCAGCCCTCTCGAACTCAATGACTGAAGGGTATGGCAAAATTGATTGAAAATACGGACAGTCTGAAACTCTGGCAGCGATAGGATTTCAAGCCACGCCTCCATACAGACTGAAACTTAAATCCAGCGCCTTAGACCGCTTGGCCACTGCGACGTCTAAAATTGTCATTGCCTTGACTGGAAATTTCAATCGCCGTCCACTTTGTAACGCTCAGTAACTGAACGGCATCCAATGTAAAAACATACAGAAAGAAACAATCTCCTCTTGCATCTTCCCAACGTGCTTTTCCTCCTTGAACCTTTTTAATATGAAGCTACACAACTAATGTGAATGAAGTTTGCGATGGTAAAATGCGTCCACCCCCTCGTGGAACTGAACCGAATTGATATATTCCAGATCCGAACCACTCGCTGTGCAACATAGAACCCCTTTAAAATTGTAACCTTAATTTTCTGTTTCCTCTCCTCTCTGACGAAAATGAATCACTTCACACTTCCGGACATTAAATTTCAGCTGCCACTTGTCCGTCCAAATGGATTTGTTGAAGAACCCGAAAGGAGAACCGACTCAAACTTGGAATGAACGAGTGAGAATGAAGGAAGAGAAGTGACGGGTTTTATAGATCCCGGGGGAAAGGGACTCCGGGATCAGTTCATTGTGACAGTTCACACAGCAACAAGAAAACAACATTCCCTGATGAGGGCCAAACTCGGGCGGCAGGAGAGGGTGCGCTGAATAACAGCCTGTTTAGTTATAACACAGAAGACTTGTTCAGCCAATAACAGCATCGAGTGTGTTCGACATGAACATGAAGTGAACAGTGAGGGGAAATTGTGCCACAAGCTGCGGATGTACAACTTTCAATTTCCAAACCCACCAACAGAATCAATGCGGCTCCTCTGAAACTTTCAAGGCAAATACTGATCCTTTATAAGGTGCCGTTCCCAGAACTATCCACAGTCCTCCAGGTGTGATCTAACCAGAGCTTTGTATCGCTGCAGCAAACCTTTCCCTCTTTTCTAAAACAGTCTCTGTAACAGTTTGTACAGCAAGGGAAATTAGATTGTATAGAGCGACTGAGAAAAACGAGGACATGCTTGATCTGAATCAATCTCTTTGGAAAGTTCGGTATGAAATCAGCTGCATTTTTGGTTCAAAAATTATATCGGAATCTAAAGTCCAACTCTTAATGTCTTTGGGTCTGGGAAACTTTGTTAATGATCACACAGTGCGCATGGGCACTGCAGAAACTCCTGCACCTCTTTCAATATTGTTTCTCTTCACTCAGAGTTTTCAAAAGGGAACTGAAAAGGGAGAAAAATCAGGGTTATGGAAGAAGAGAAGGAAATTAGGGCGAATTGGAAAGCTCTTTGTAAAAAACTGACATAGACACGATGGGCCGAATTGTCTCCTAATGCGCTGTGTCATTTGAAGATGACATTGCTAAATCAGTCTGATTCCAGAATTACTGATTGTAGCAGCTGAATTCCATTTCTTCAAAACAAAGACCCAAAGTGCTGCTGCATGACCGCGCAGGTTAATATTGCGGACAGGTCCATTGGGTTTCGGCAGCGCAGTGATTCTGTACCGTGGTGCTTATCACGTTCGCCAAACACACAAAAAGACCCCGGTTTGAAATTGGACAGAAACATTATCAAAACTTGTACATGTAAATGTGAAGAGAAGTTCGATAATTCACTTGTGTTGTTAAATATTAAATACAGTATCGTACGGCCACGTGGCAATTGCTCTTCCAGATGCGCTGAAAAACATCCCACAAACGAAAAACAAGCACATTTCATCACACACGAAACAGTAAAGTTTATGAACCATTTTCAACTGTCATTCGGTAGACCTATTAGCACTTTGTTTACATACTTACTCCCCGTCTCAAAGATGGCTAATAGCAATGAGTGCTCCTAAAGACTAGCAAGACAAGCGATACTGTAATTGAAACCGAGGAAATGGCAGATATGCCACAGGATCACTTTGTATCGGTCTTCAGAATAGAGGAAGAGGAAAAACTACCAGGGAACCGAGGAAGCCACGAATCGGTGCAGGTCTGGTGACATCCCTCCTTTCATATTCAGTACGGAAAAAAGAGACATGAACGGGATGTAGGCGCCAGAATGTAAAAGATGCCATGAGCCTATTTGAAAGAAGTGCAGGGGATTTCTCCCCGCTTCCTGGTCAATGTTTATCCCTCAATCAACGTCACAAAGACACATTCTCCGCTCATTATGACGTTAATGTTTGTGGGAGTTTGCTGAGCGGTGATTGGCAGCCGTGTTTCCGACATTGCCACAATGACGACACTTCACACTGTCCTTCATTGACTGGAAAGCGATTTGAGACATCCGCTGGTCGGGAAAGGTGCTATATAAATGCAAGCCTGTCTTTAATTATCAGAAACTCCAGTCCTCTGGTGACTGACCCTCGAGAGTGGAAACAGTTTCTCCTTAACTGCTCTATCAAACCGCCCGCCGCCGATCCCTTCCTCAGCCCAATAATTTTAAACAACACCATGAAAACTCAGTTTAACCTGCTTTGCTCTAAAGAAAACGATCCCGGCCTTTATAGTCTCTCTACAAAACTGAATGTGTTCACCCCTGAACATGGTGCAAGGCGGAACATTGTGACGAGATTTTGGAAAATGTTGTTCGTTGGCAGGTGGAAAAATGGAGGAGGAACCAAAGCAGGAAACCCAGTCTCCAGTTCTGTGAATATTTACAAACTCTTTAGGAAACGGAATCAGGGGAGAATGAAGGGTGAGCTGTCCGACTGACCAGGGCCTATCCGGAATGTTAAGCCATGCTGTCATGCAGCAGCACTCTGGGTCTCTGTTTCGGTGAAATGGAATTCAGCTGGTATTATCAGGGATGCTGCAGAAAGATTCATATAACAATGTAATCATAAAACCGCAAAGCACCATGTATCTATTCAATGGCATACGGGGCCTTTCCATAATCCTCTCTCGATCAGCTTTTTTAAGAGCAAACGAATTAATCTCAGTTTCCTTCCCTCTTTTAGTAAACCTGTTATTATTCTGAATATCAATTAATTGCACAATTCCCTTTTGAAAAAGGAGATTCTGCAGATTCCATGCCTAGTTTACCTTAATTAACACTGTTTCCCTCACCCAATGCCGTGAAGATTTAGACTAGTGCTTCTTACATAGCTATGCATATGAACACCATTTACTTTTTCTGTTGATTTCATATCGAATTGACAAAAGTGCTTATTTTTCTGATCAAACATCTCATTATTTCTGTGTTGATTTATACAATCTAATTACATTTTCTCCACAAACCGCTAATCGAGGGTGTTATATCACAGTGGGAAATCATTGTTACAGTTCAACAGAGCCCTGCCAAGATCAAAGGCTGGCATAGTTTGTTTCGTTTATTTGGTTTAAAATGCATTTGTTCTGGGAAGGTAATCTTACAGAATACATATTTGTTTAGGAAAAAGTGATGGTCTACCAGAATGTTTGGAGGATTCCAATGGTTAGACTGAGAGGTCATGTCATTTGTTACAGGAAGACAACTCTTGGTTTCCACCTGGTGCCTCAGTTTGTTTGAATTTCAAAATGCAGAAGGCTCGGTCCAGCAAATGTCTTAGGTAGCAATGCTTTCTGCTCAATCATTATGAACACACTTCTCCTCAGCAGAAGAAATTCAACAAACTTTTCTCAGCAATTTTCTTAACCTTATTCACCATTCAGTATTAATGTATTTGATATTGATGCCCTTGGTTGACTTGAGGCTCTCTGAAATAGACAACATCGAATTGCAAACT
The DNA here is from genome assembly GCF_964194155.1 of Cetorhinus maximus. Classification (NCBI taxonomy): domain Eukaryota; kingdom Metazoa; phylum Chordata; class Chondrichthyes; order Lamniformes; family Cetorhinidae; genus Cetorhinus; species Cetorhinus maximus. Next base: position 361,480 of record NW_027596331.1, read on the forward strand.
TGACTGGCAACCAAAAGAATGTAAGTCACCACGTAATGCATTTGATATGAGTCTGATTTGAGATGTAGCACAACAGTCAGCATTTCAACAAAATCAAAGAATTTTACAGGGAACAGGCTTGAGAATGATGCGTTAATTAGATCTGATCCCTCTTTGTCTGTGTTTATGAGCACACATGACACTGAGAAACCTTTGACATGGTGAGTAACTTTCTTAAGCTGCATCGAAAGACCCATTGATTTATCTTGTTGACTAAATGAGCTGCTAATATGTGAGCGCAGTAAAATACGAACATCTATCCGCTCAAGTGTGTCATGGAATCTCAGCAGGTGCTGATTTTGCTGCATTCACTTTGTGACCTCGGTGAGAGCAAACGCAATATTGCCTGCAACATAGGAAGTTCAGGTAAGCTTCCAAGACGCAAATCATCCTCACTATTTCATGAGTAAGTTTTCATAATGTTTCTGCCTGGTTTCGAACCGGGGACCTTTCGCGTGTAAGGCGAACGTGATAACCACTACACTACAGAAACTGCTGCGGTTGCACTGATCCTGTCCGGAATGCTAAACTGCGCTGTAACTCAGCAGCAATCTGGGTCTCTATTGCGGAGAAATGGAATACAGCTGATGTTCTCAGGAATTGAGACTGATGTAACAATGTAATCATAAAATGGCCTAGCACCATTTTTCCAAACAATGGCAAAAGAGGCCCTTCCAATATCCGATCTCAGGCCCCTTTTTAAACGAGAAAACTAATTCATCACAATTTGCTTCTCTCTCTTAATAATCCATTTCTTCTCCCTTTCATTAAATTACTCAATTCTCTTTTGAAAAAGTCGTTTCTGCAGAATCCATGCCTAGTTTGCCTAAATTCACAAGGTTCACATGACGATTTGGACTTGGGTTCCTAATTTACTTTGCGAGATGAACATGATGTAATTATGCAATTGATCTCATATCGAATTTGCAAAAGTGTTATTTTTTCAACCTGACTATTTTTACAATCTTATTACTTTTTCTCCACAGCCCTTCAATCGAGGGTGCGATACTACAGAGGAAAATGTTTGTTCCAGAGTTTAACAGGGCCCTGCCAAGATCGCGTGCTTCAGTTGTTCGTTTACTTCATTTGGTTTGAAATAATGTTGTTCCTGGACCGGAATCTAACAGAGGATAAATATTTGTGTAACAAACAGGGCAGTGCTGAGCTACCAGGGTGCTTAGAGGTTTCCAATGGTTGGACTGAGGGTCCATGTCACTTGTTGCAGGGAAGCAACTGTTGGTTTCAGCCTGGTGCCTCAGCTTGTTTTGAATTTCAAAATGTAGACGTGTCCATCCAGCAAATATCTCCAGGTGGAATGTTTTCTGCTCAATTATTAGAAACATGTGTCTTATCCTTGGCAGACAAAATTAAACAAACTTCACTCCCCGTATTTGTTCCATTATTCTATATTTAATATTAATATTGTATCTGTTATTGCTGCCTTTATTTGAATTAAGACTCTCTGAAACATACACCAAACTCGAATTGCAAACAAGACTGATAGACAAAAGAATGCCAGTCAACAGGTAATGCAAACCATGTGGTGCTCATTTGAAATTGAGCACAATTAGCTTTTAAACAAAATGCAAGAATTTTAATGGGAGCAGTTTTGAGAATGATGTGTTCATTATATTTGATCCCTCTTTGCTCCAGTGGAGAAGCCTTCTGGCGCCTTAATCGTGACCATGTAGAAGACAGTGGGGAAGTGAGCAAACCTGCACTGCGCCTCGGTTTCCACGACTCCCTCGGTCATTTTTCCTGATAATCTATTCTGAAGACCAATTATTTAAAGGAGTGATTCTGTCCCAGCTCTGTCATTGCCTCTGGTTCAATTGCAGCATCGCTTGCACCTGTCCTTATGCGCACACTTTAGCATGAGACATCTTTGAGATGGTGAGTAACGTTGTAAATCTGCATCGAAAACCCACTAAATTCTGTTGCTTGCCAGACGAACTGCTAAAATGCGTGCTCAGTCAAAAAATGAACATCTATTTCTACTCAGTGTGTCATGAAATTTCAGCGTTTCTGATTTTGCTGCATTCATTTTAAGGCCCAGGAAAGAGCAAAAGCTCCATGCCTGTAGCATGCGAGATTCAGGTAACATTCAACAACAAACCTGACATACACAAATTTTCCTCTCTCAAAATTGGCAAGCTTGGATAATGTTTCAGCCCGGTTTCAAACCGGTGATTTTTCACACGTGAGGCAAACGTGACAACCACTACACTACAGAAACATTGGCCAGACATGAATGCAGTGAGCCTATCTGGAATGATAAACCGTGCTGTCATGCAGCAGCGCTTTGGCTCTTTGGATGGGAGAAATGGAATTTATCTGCTATAATTAGGAATGCTGCAGGCAGACTCAGATAACAATGTCATCATAAAATGGCATAACACCATGTATCCATACAATGGCCCTTCCATCATCTTGTCTCTGTCAGTTTTTTAAAAGAACCAACGAATTAAGCCCAGTTTCCTTCTCTCTATTAGTGAATTTGTTATTTTTCTGCATATCAATGAATTGCACCATTCCCTGTTGAAAAAGGAGTTTCTGCAGATTACATGCCTAGTTTGCCTGAATTAACAACGTTTCCCTCACCCAATGCATTAAGGTTTAGACTTGTGTTCCTTACATAGCTATGCATATGAACATTATTTAGTTATCTCTTGTTTTCATATCGAATTGATGAAAGTGCTTATTTTTCTGATCAAACATCTCATTTTTTCTGAGTTATTTACACAATCTGATTACATTTGCTCCATGACTCGTTAATCGAGGGTGTTATATCACATAGGAAAATGATTGCTACAGTTAAACAGAGCCCTGCCAGGATCACATGCTGCAATAGGTCGTTTCGTTCAGTTGTCTAAATATAATTTTGTTCTGGGAATGTAATTTTACAGAATATATATTTCTTTAGGAAACAGGATAGTGCTGATCTACCACAAAGTTTGGAGAATTCCAATGGTTAGACTGAGAGGACATGTCACTTGTTACAGGAAGACAACTCTTGGTTTCCACCTGGTGTCTGTTTGTTTGAATTTCAAAATGTAGAAGGCTCGGTTCAGCAAATATCTTAGGCAGCAATGGTTTCTGCTCAATCATTATGAACACACTTCTCCTCCTCAGCAGAAGAAATTCAACAAACTTTTCTCAGCAATTTTTTACCTTATTCAACATTCAGTATTAATGTATTTGATATTGATGCCCTTGTTTGACTTGAGGCTCTCTGAAATAGACAACATCGAACTGCAAACTTGACTGGTAAACAAAAGAATGTAAGTCACCGGGTAATGCATTTGATATGGGTCTGATTTGAGATGTAGCACAACAGTCAGCATTTCAACAAGGAGTTTCTGCAGATTCCATGCCTAGTTTGCCTGAATTAACAACGTTTCCCTCAACCAATGCCATGAGGGTTTAGACTTGTGTTCCTTACATAGCTATGCATATGAACATTATTTACTTATCTCTTGATATCATATCGAATTGACGAAAGTGCTTATTTTTCTGATCAAACATCTCATTATTTCTGAGTTATTTACAAAATCTAATTACATTTGCTCCATGACTCGTTAATCGAGGGTGTTATATCATGGAGGAAAATGATTGCTACCGTTAAACAGAGCCCTGCCAGGATCACATGCTGAAATAGGCTTTTTCGTTCAGTTGGTTTAATATCATTTTGTTCTGGGAATGTAATTTTACAGAATATATCTTTCTTTAGGAAACAGGATAGTGCTGATCTACCAGAATGTTTGGAGGAGTCCAAGGGTTAGACTGAGAGGTCATGTCGCTTGTTACAGGAAGACAACTCTTGGTTTCCACCTGGTGTCTCAGTTTGTGTTGAGTTTCATAATGCAGAAGGCTCGGTCCTGCAAATATCTCAGGCAGCAATGCTTTCTGCTCACTCATTCGGAACAGCCTTCTCATCAGAAGACGAAATTCAACAAACATTTCTCAGCAATTTTTTATGTTATTCAACATTCAGTATTAATATATTTGACATTGATGCCCTCGGTTGACTTGAGACTCTCTGAAATATACAACAACATCGAATTGCAAACTTGACTGGCAAAAGAATGCCAGACACCAGGTAATGCACCTGATATGGGTCTGATTTGAGAAGCAGTCCAACAGTCAGCATTGCAACAAAATCAAAGAACTTTACAGGGAACAGGCTTGAGAATGATGCGTTAATGAGATCTGATCACTCTTTGTCTGTCTTTGTGAGCACACGTTACAATGAGACACCTTTGACATGGTGAGTAACTGTGTTAAGCTGCATCGAAAGACGTGCTGATTTTACTGCATGCATTTTATGATCTCGGTGAGAGCAAATGCATTGTGCCTGCAATATAGGAGATTCAGGTACGCTTAAAAGGTGCAAACTCTCCTCACTATTTAGTGAGTAAGTTTTCATAATGTTTCTGCTCGGTTTCGAACCGGGGACCTTTCGCGTGTGAGGCGAACGTGACAACCACTACACTACAGAAACTGCCGTGGTATTACGGAGCCTGTCCGCAATGCTACACTGCGCTGTAACACTGCAGCAATCTGGGTCTCTGCTGCAGACAAATTAAAAACAGCTGCTATTCCCAGGAACGCTGCAGCGAGACTGATGTAACAATGTCATCATAAAATGGCCTAGTACCATGTATCCATGCAAAGGTATCAGAGGCCCTTCCATCATCCGATCCAAGGCACACTAAACGAGCACACTAATTAATTACAATTTGCTTCTCTCTCTTAATGAACCAGTTTTTTCCTCTCTTTCATTAAATTGCTGAATTCCCTTTTGAAAAAGTCGTTTCTGCAGAATCCATGCCTGGTTTGCCTTAATTCACAAGGTTTACATGACGATTTGGACGTGGTTTCCGAATATACTTCGCCAGATGAACATGATGCAATTATGCAATTGATCTCATATCAAATTTGCGAAAGTGTTATTTTTTCAACCTTGCTAGTTTTACAATCTTATTATTTTGCTCCACAGCCCTTCAGTCGAGGGTGCGAAGTTACAGAGGAAAATGTTTGTTCTAGAGTTTAACAGAGCCCTGCCAAGATCGTGTGCTTCAATTGTTCGTTTACTTCATTTGGTTTGAAATAATTTTGTTCCTGGACCGGAATCTTACAGGGGGTAAATATTTGTGTAACAAACAGGGCATTGCTGAGCTACCAGAATGTTTGGTAGATTCCAACGGTTGGACTGAGGGTCCAACTCACTTGTTGCAGGAACCAACTGTTGGTTTCTCCCTGGTGCCTCTGCTTGCTCTGACTTTCAAAATGTACACGTGTCCGTCCAGCAAATGACTCTGGGCGCAATGCTTTCTGCTCAATCATGAGGAACATCCGTCTTATCCTTGGCAGCCGAAATTAAACAAATCTCATTCCGTATTTGTTCCGTTATTCTATATTTAATATTATTATTGTATCTGTTATTGATGCCTTCATTTGAATTGAGACTCTCTGAAAGATGCACCAAACTCGAATTGTAAACATGCCTGATAGACAAAAGAATGCCAGTCAACGGGTAATGCAAACCATGTGGTGCTCATTTGAAATTGAGCACAATTAGCTTTTAAACAAAATGAAAGAAATGTAATGGGAGCAGTTTTGAGAATGATGCGTTCATTATATTTGATCCCTCTTTGCTCCAGGTGAGATGCCTTCTGGCGCCTTAATCACGACCATGTAGAAGACAGGGGGGAAGCCAGCAGATCTGCACTGCGCCTCGTTTTCCACGACTCCCACGGTCGTTTTTCCTGATACCCTATTCTGAAGACCGATTATTTAAAGGAGTGATTCTGTACCAGTTCTGTCATTTCCTCTGGTTCAATTGCAGCGTCACTAACGCCTGTCCTTGTGCACGCACTTTAGCATGAGACATCTTTGAGACGGTGAGTAATTACGTAAATCTGCATCGAAAACCCACTAAATTCTGTTGCTGACCGGACGAACTGCTAAAATGCGTGCCGAGTCAAGAAAACGAACATCTATTTCTACTCAGTGTGTCATGAAATTTCAGCGTTTCTGATTTTGCTGCATTCATTTTAAGGCCCAGGTAAGAGCAAAAGCACCATGCCTGTAGCATGCGAGATTCAGGTAACATTCAACAACAAACCTGACATACACAAATTTTCCTCTCTCAAAATTGGCAAGCTTGGATAATGTTTCTAATTGGTTTCAAACCGGTGATTTTTCGCGTGTGACGCGAACGTGATAACCAGTACACCACAGAAACATTGGCCAGACATAACTGCAGTGAGCCTATCTGGAATGTTAAACTGTGCTATCACGCAGCAGCTCTCTGGCTCTTTGGATGGGAGAAATGCAATTCAGCTGCCAGAATTTGGAATGCTGCAGGCAGATTCATATCACAATGTCATCATAAAATGGCATAGCACCATGTACCCATACCATGGCCCTTCCATCATCCTGTCTCAGTCAGCTTTTTAAAAGTGCCAACGAATTAACCCCAGTTTCCTTCTCTCTATTAGTGAACTTCTTATTTTTTTGCATATCAATTAATTGCATCATTCCCTTTTGAAAATGGAGTTTCTGCAGATTCCATGCCTAGTTTGCCTGAATTAACAACGTTTCCCTCAACCAATGCCATGAGCGTTTAGGCTTGTGTTCCTTACATAGCTATGCATATGAAAATTATTTACTTATCTCTTGATTTCATATCGAATTGACGAAAGTGCTTCTATTTCTGATCAAATGCCTGATTATTTCTGAGTTATTTACACAATCTAAATACATTTGCTCCATGACTCGTTAATCGAGGGTGTTATTTCACGGAGAAAAATGATTGCTACCATTAAACAGAGCCCTGCCAGGATCACATGCTGAAATAGGCCGTTTCTTTCAGTTGGTTTAATATAATTTTGTTCTGGGAATGTAATTTTACAGAATATATGTTTTTTTAGGAAACAGGATAGTGCTGATCTACCAGAATGTTTGGAGGAGTCCAAGCGTTAGACTGAGAGGTCATGTCGCTTGTTACAGGAAGACAACTCTTGGTGTCCACCTAGTGCTTCAGTTTGTTTTGAGTTTCATAATGCAGAAGGCTCGGTCCTGCAAATATCTCAGGCAACAATGTTTTCTGCTCAATCATTCGGAGCAGCCTTCTCATCAGAAGACGAAATTCAACAAACATTTCTCAGCAATTTTTTATGTTATTCAACATTCAGTATTAATATATTTGACATTGATGCCCCCGGTTGACTTGAGACTCTCTGAAATATACAACAACATCGAAATGCAAACTTGACTGGCAAATAAAAGAATGCCAGACACCAGGTAATGCACCTGATATGGGTCTGATTTGAGAGGCAGTCCAACAGTCAGCATTGCAACAAAATCAAAGAACTTTACAGGGAACAGGCTTGAGAATGATGCGGTGAATAGATCTGAACACTCTTTGTCTGTCTTTGTGAGCACACGTTACAATGAGACACCTTTGACATGGTGAGTAACTGTGTTAAGCTGCATCGAAGGACGTGCTGATTTTGCTGCATGCATTTTATGACCTCGGTGAGAGCAAATGCATTATGCCTGTAATATATGAGATTCAGGTAAGCTTCAACGGTGCAAATTATTCTCACTATTGAATGAGTAAGTTTTCATAATGTTTCTGCCCGGTTTCGAACCGGGGACCTTTCGCGTGTTAGGCGAACGTGATAACCACTACACTACAGAAACTGCCGTACATTTATGGAGCTTGTCCGCAATGCTAAACTGCGCTGTAACACTGCAGCAATCTGGGTTCGTGCTGCAGAGAAATTAAATACAGCTGCGATTCTCAGGAACGCTGCAGCGAGACTGATGTTACAACGTCATCATAAAATGGCCTAGCACCATGTATCCATGCAAAGGCATAAGGGGCCCTTCCATCATCCGATCCGAGGCACACTAAACGAGCGCACTAATTAATTACAATTTGCTTCTCTCTCTTAGTGAACCAGTTTTTTCCTCTCTTTCATTAAATTGCTGAATTCCCTTTTGAAAAAGTCGTTTCTGCAGAATTCACGCCTGGTTTCCCTTGATTCACAAGGTTCACTTGACGATTTGGACTTGGGTTCCTAATATACTTCGCCAGATGAACATGATGTAATTTTGCAATTGATCTCATCGAATTTGCGAAAGTGTTATTTTTTTCAACCTTACTATTTTTACAATCTCATTACTTTTGCTCCACAGCCCTTCAATCGAAGGTGCGATATTACAGAGGAAAATGTTTGTTTCGGAGTTTAACAGGGCCCTGCCAAGATTGCATGCTTCAATTGTTCGTTTATTTCATTTGATTTGAAATAATTTTGTTCCTGGACCGGAATCTTACAGAGGATAAATATTGGTGTAACAAACAGGGCAGTGCTGAGCTACCAGAATGTTTGGAGGATTCCAACGGTTGGACTGAGGGTCCAACTCAATTGTTGCAGGAACTAACTGTAGGTTTCACCCTGGTGCCTCTGCTTGCTCTGAATTTCAAATGTACACGTATCCGTCCAGCAAATGACTCTGGGTGCAATGCTTTCTGCTCAATCATGAGGAACATCCGTCTTATCCTTGGCAGCCGAAATTAAACAAATCTCGTTCCGTATTTGTTCCGCTATTCTATATTTAATATTAACATTGTATCTGTTATTGATGCCTTCATTTGAATTGAGACTCTCTGAAAGATGCACCAAACTCGAATTGCAAACATGACTGATAGACAAAAGAATGCCAGTCAACAGGTAATGCAAACCATGTGGTGCTCATTTGAAATTGAGCACAATTAGCTTTTAAACAAAATGAAAGAAATTTAATGGGAGCAGTTTTGAGAATGATGCGTTCATTATATTTGATCCCTCTTTCCTCCAGGTGACAAGCCTTCTGGCACCTTAACCATGACCATGTAGCAGACAGGAGGGAAGCAAGCAGATCTGCACTGCACCTCGGTTTCCACGACTCCCTCGGTCGTTTTTTCTGATATTCTATTCTGAACACCGATTATTTAAAGGAGTGATTCTGTACCAGTTCCGTCATTTACTCTGGTTCAATTGCAGCATCGCTTGCGCCTGTCCTTATGCGCGCACTTTAGCATGAGACATCTTTGAGACGGTGAGTAATGATGTAAATCTGCATCGAAAACCCACTAAATTCTGTTGCTGACCGGACGAACTGCTAAAATGCGTGCCGAGTCAAAAAAGGAACATCTATTTCTACTCAGTGTTTCAAGAAATTTCAGCGTTTCTGATTTTGCTGCATTCATTTTAAGGCCCAGGTAAGAGCAAAAGCTCCATGCCTGAAGCATGTGAGATTCAGGTAACATTCAACAACAAACCTGACATACACAAATTTTCCTCTCTCAAAATTGGCCAGCTTGGATAATGTTTCTGCCCGGTTTCAAACCAGTGATTTTTCACGCGTGAGGCGAACGTGATAACCACTAATCTGGGTCTCTGTTGTGGAGAAATGAAATACAGCTGCTATTCTCAGGAACGCTGCAGCAAGCTGATGTAACAATGTCATCATAAAATGGCTGACCAGAATCTTACAGAGGATAAACAGTTGTGTAACAAACAGGGCAGTGCTGAGCTACCAAAATGTTTGGAGGATTGCAACGGCTGGACTGAGGGTCCAAGTCACTTGTTGCAGGAAGACAACTGTTCGTTTCACCCTGGTGCCTCAGCTTGCTCTGAGTTTCAACATGTACACGTGTCCGTCCAGCAAATGTTTCCGGGTGCAATGCTTTCTGCTCAATCATGAGGAACACCTGTCTTATCCTTGCGAGATGAAATTGAACAAACTTTACTCAGTATTTGTTCCGTTATTCTATATTTAATATTAATAGTTGATCTATTATTGATGCCTTCATTGGAATTGAGACTCTCTGAAATATATACCAACCTCGAAATTCAAACATGACTGATATCCGAAAGAATGCCAGTCAACAGGTAATGCAAACCATGTGGTGCTCTTTTAAAATTGAGCACAGTGAGCTTTTAAACAAAATCCAAAAATTTTACTGGGAGCAGTTTTGAGAATGATACGTTCATTATATTTGATCCCTCTTTGCTCCAGGTGAGAAGCCTTCTGGGGCCTAAATCGCCTCCATGTAGAAGACAGCAGGGAAGCCAGCAGGTCTGCACTGCGCCTCGGTTTCCAAGAGTCCCTGGGCCATTTTTCCTGCTACTTTATTCTGAAGACCGATTATTTAAAGATGTGATCATTTCTTCTGTTTCAATTACACGATAGCTTGCGCCTGTCCGAATGAGCAGACTTTACTATGAGACGTCTTTGAGATCGTGGGTAACGATGTAAATCTGCACAGAAAACCTATTAAATTCTGTTGCTGTTCGGACAAACTGCTAAAATGTGCCGAGTCAAAAAATGAACATCTATTTCTATTCAGTGTGTCATGAAATTTCAGCGCTTCTGATTATGCTGCACTCATTTTAAAGCTCAGGTAAGAGCAAAAGCACCATTTCTGTAGCATGCGAGATTCAGGTAAAATATAACAACAAACCTGAATGACGCAAATTTCCCTCTCGAGATTAGCGAGATAGGATAATGCTTCTGCTAGGGTTTCGAATCATGGGCTTTTAACGTGTGAGGCGAACGTGAAAACCACTACACGACAGAAACACTGGGCAACCACCACGACAGTGATCTTATCTGGAATGTTAAACTGAGCTGTCACTCAGCAGCTGCCTGGCTATTTGGTTGGGAGAAATGGAATTCAGCTGCTAGAATTTGGAATGCTGCAGACAGACTCATATGACAATGTCATCATAAAATGGCATAACACCATGTATTCATACAAGGGCCCTTCCATCATCCTGTCTCTGCCAGATTTTTTAAAGAGCAAGCAAATTAACTTCAGTTTCCTTCTCTCTTTTAGTAAACCTGTTATTTTTCTGAATATCAATTAATTGCACAATTCCCTTTCAAAATGGAGTTTCTGCAGATTCCGTGCCTCGTTTGCCTTAAATGACATTGTTTCCCTCACCCAATGCCGTGAAGATTTAGATTTGTGTTCCTTACATAGCTATGCATATGAACATTATTTACTTTTCCTCTTGATTTCATGTCGAATTGACGAAAGTGCTCATTTTTCTGATCAAACATCGCATTATTTCTGAGGTATTTACACAATCTAATTACCTTTGCCCCACGACTCATTATTCCAGGGTGTTAAGAGGAAAATGATTGCTACAGTTAAACAGAGCCCTGCCAGGATCACATGCTGAAATAGATAGTTTCATTCAGTTGGTTTCATTTAATTTTGTTCTGGGAATGTAATTTTACAGATTATATTTTCCTTTAGGAAACAGGGCAATGCTGATCTACCAGAATGTTTGGAGGATTCCACTGGTTAGACTGAGAGGTCAGGTCACTTATTACAGGAAGGCAACTCTTGGTTTTCACCTGGTGAAACAGTTTTTTTAAAATTTCATAATGCAGAATGCTCGGTCCAGCAAATGTCTCAGGCAGCAATGCTTTCTGCTCAATCATTATTAACACCCTTCTCCTCCTCAGAAGACGAAATTCAACAAACTTTACTCTGCATTTATTTTACGTTATTCAACATTCAGTATTAATATATTTCTATTTGATATTGAAGCCCTCGGTTGACTTGAGACTCTCTGAAATATACAACAACATCGAATTGCAAACGTGACTGGCAAGCAAAAGAATGCCAGACACCAGGTAATGCACTTGATATGGGTCTGATTTGAGATTTAGCACAACAGTCAGCATTTCAACAAAATCATCAAAGAATTTTACAGGGAACAGGTTTGAGAATGACACATTAATTATATTTGTTCCCTCCGTGAGCACACATTACTATGAAACATCATTGACATGTTGAGTAACTGTTAATCTGCATCGAAACACCCATTAATTTCTGTTGACTGAACAAACTGCTAATATGTGAGCGCAGTGAAATATGAACATCTATTTCCACTCATTTTGCTGCATTCATGTTATGACCTCGGTGAGAGCAAATGCAATATGCCGATAACATAGGAACTCAGGTAAGTTTCAATGATGCAAATTATCCTAATTATTTAATGAGAAAGTTTTAACAATGCTGTTGCCCGGTTTCGGACCGGGGACTTTTCGCGTGTTAGGCGAATGTGATAACCACTACACTACAGAAACTGCCATGGCTGCAGTGAGCCTGTCTGGAAACTGTGCTCGAACGCAGCAGCACTCTGGGTCTCTGTTTCGGAGAAATGGAATTCAGCTGCTCTTATGGGAACGCTGCAGCGAGGCTGATATAACAATGTAATCATAAAATGGCCTAGCACCATGTATCCATACAATGGCAACAGAGGCCCTTCCATCATCCGATCTCAGGCCCCTTTTTAAACGAGGAAACTAATTAATCACAATTTGTTTCTCTCTCTTAAACAAGTTTTTTATTCCTCCCTTTCATTAAATTGCTGAATTCCCTTTTGAAAAAGTCATTTCTGCAGAATCCGTACCTAGTTTCCCTTAATTCACAAGGTTCACATGACGATTTGGACTAATATACTTTACCATATGAACATGATGTAATTATGCAATTGATCTCATATCTAATTTACGAAAGTGTTCTTTTCTCTGATCAAACATCTCATTATATCCGAGTTGATTTATACAATCTTATTACTTTTGCGCCACAACCCTTCAATCAAGGGTGCTATATTACAGAGGAAAATGTTTGTTAAGGAGTTTAACAGAGCCCTGTCAAGATCGCATGCTTCAATAGTTTGTTTCCTTCATTTGGTTTGAAATAATTTTCTTCCTGGACTGGAATATTACAGAGGATAAATATTTGTGTAGAAAACAGGGCAGTGCTGAGTCACCAGAATGTTTGGAGGTTTCCAATGGTTGGACTGACCAGGGAAGCTGACAAGCAAGCCTTCAAAATCACTGATGATCATTTCTTTACCTGTTACTGCCCTTCAGTTCACTGACACTGCCGACAGGTTTCTCACACAAAATGGTTTGTTTGTTTAACGTTTGGTCACCGGCCATCGAGCTCAGGCCATGATGGAGAAAGCATTGACTCCGAACCACCTGGGTCCACCATCACCAGCTCCGTGTTGTCCTGTCCATCATTCTTGTGTCAGTTAATCCATCCTGCCTCGCTCTCTATTACAGATCTTCCCTTTTGTTCTTTTTACGGAGTGACTCCTGACTTTTCAATCAGCTGGAAATAGCAGGCAGAGAGAGAAACAGAGTTAATGTTTTTTTTCCCTCATTCGTTCATGGGATGTGGGCATCACTGGCTAAGCCAGCATTTATTGCCCATCCTTAAATTGCCTATTTTTTCAGGGGGCAGTTAAGAGTCAGCCACATGTAGGCTAGTCCAGGTAAGGACAGCGGATTTCCTTCCCTAAGGGACATTAGTGAACCAGATGGGGTTTTGCAGACTTTTAATTCCAGATTTTTGTTGAATTCAAATTTCACCACCTGCTATGGTTGGACCACCAGAGCATTACCCTAGATCTCTGGAATACCAGTCCAGTGAAAATACCACTATGCTACATCAAAACTGGTAAATGCTAGAGATGTAACAGGTTTGAAACAGATACAGAGGAGAGGAGGAAAGAATAAAAGGGAAGGTCTGTGATAGGTTGGGAGGGGCAGGGGAGATGGAGGGGGCAGCGGACTGGTATTGTCACTGGGCTAGTATTCCAAAGGCCCAGGGTAGTGTTTGAATCCCACCATGGAAGGCGGTGAAATTTGAATTAAATCTAAATGATGAAACCATCAATTGTCATTAAAAACTCATCCAATTCACAAATGTCCTTTAGGAAATCTGCTGTCCTTACCTGGTCTGGCCTACATGTGAATCTAGATGCACAATAATGTGGTTGACTCTGAAATGGCTAAGCAAACCACTCGGTTCTCAAGAGCAATTAGGAATGGCCAATATAATGTTGGCCCAGCAGTACTGCCTACATCCCATGAATGAATGAAAAAAGCACAAAAGGGATGATGATGCCATTCTGTATCAATCAGTTCTCTCTGCTCTCAGTTCTGTCCCACACTGAAAACTCTTAATCCTTCCCCTCCGTTACCCGGGACAAACATTTCGTTCTTCACTGTGACTTGGATTATTTCAGGTGCAGTTCCTTAATTTCCTTCCTGTAATCTTATGAATTAGACCATTCTCAACTGATCGGATGTGGACCCGATGCTATCAGCCCTCCAGGAAGTGACTATTCTAATTCTGTGACTCTGAGCAGTTCTGTTGGTGCAGGGGCTTGAGTGGAACTTGTCACTTTTAAACTGTCATAAGAACATAAGAAATAAGAACAGGAGTAGACCATTCGGCCCCTCAAGCCTGCTCCGCCATTCAATAAGGTCATGGCTGATCTTGTGTTTCGATTTCCATATTCCCATCTAACTCCGATAGCCTTTGATTCCCTTGCCTAACAAGAATCTATCTACCTCTGACTTAAAAATATTCAATCATCATTCATTGCATATCAGACCCGCACCTACAAACTGCTCTCCCACTCTTCCAGTGAAGAAAAGAGCAGTTTTCACTCCTAACCCAACAACTGTGATGTTAACAAAGCAGGATGGAGACAGACTCCATTTAAATGCGGTGACACTACTGGAGGAATGGAGAGCTGGGGTTCACTCCGGAAAACAGCAGCAATGTTTAAAGTTAATAATCTGAATCTGTGCTTGATGTATTAGGAGGTTTAGCCCATATTGGAGTATCTTGCATCCCAGGGATGGGCAGTAATCCGCTGATTGAAGTTGCTGTCACTGCTTTCTGTTCGCAGTGGGTGATTGGTGAGGGTGGGGCAAAATCCTACTGCTTTTCCTTGTCTCACTCACGATGGAGCAGGGAAGACAGAATCGTTGATGGATTTGTTGCCCTGTCTGAAATGTAGCTTTGACCGACTGTTGGTGATGGAGATCATGCTGCAGGAGCCTTCAATAATCTTACACAAATCAGCTGGCAAATGCAGCTTTGAGGGAAGCTTTCTGAACCATCAGGACTGGAAATGGAAACAAGTGATAGATTCTGTCTAGTTTCAGTGTGTACAGACTGTAGAGGGGAAGAGCTAATGTCACATGGCTGTAAGGTATTACATACAGTTAATATTTAACAATAAAGATCAATTATTGCTCACACTTAAAATATGTTTTGATAATGCTTCTGCCTGGTTTCAAACTGGGGACCCAGGAACTCTTGTTCCTATTTCTTATGATTGATAATCAATGTATATCGATAAACCTGTAGCAGACCTATATACTCTGCATTTTAATTGGATTTATCAGATGCGTGCACCACTATGAGCTGGGTTGTGGACTGTAATGTCTTCACTCTTCTCTGGTGATCTTCTCCAGAAAGGCTGGTGTAGATAGAATCACTTGGTCTGCCAGATACAGTCACTGTGAGAATGATAATGGAACAATTTTCTGTCAAATGTTCAGTGACACCCGATCACTTACCGAGTGATTATGTAAAAATCTAATTCAAAAAATCACAGCCACTGCCAATGAGGGAGGGAAGGAAGCAGCAGAGGCAGCTGATCAGATTGTCTCAATCTTAGTGACAAAGAAGCTCCATGATCTCCTCACACTTGTTGTTGGAGGTGAGGATGGAGGGGACAGGGGTGAGAGAGAGCACTTCAGAAGGAAGTAACTTGGGTTAGAAATATTGAAAAGACTCAAGACACTGTGTGTTTAACACAAAGCTAATCTAATTGACCTTTATCTACAATATTAGCCCGAATAACTGGGCTGGAGTTTATTAATATCATCAGAAATAGACCCCAACACACATAATTCAGTTCTGGATGTGATTAACAGCAAAATCCAACCATTGTCATTACTTGTGAACTTGCTGGTGTCTCTGCAGTGTAGATAAATAAGCAAATCCCTTCCCACATTCAGAGCATGGAAATAGTCTCTCCCCAGTGTGAACTCGCTGATGTGTCAGCAGGTTGGATAACTGGGTAAAACCCTTCCCACATTCAGAGCAGGTGAACGGACTCTCCCCAGTATGAACTCACTGGTGTCTCAAGGTTGGATGGGTGGGTGAACCCCTTCCTACATTCAAGGCAGATGAATGGTCACCCCCACAGTGTGAATTCGCTGGTGTACAATGAGTTGAGATGATCGCTTGAACCCAGTCCCGCAGTGAGAGCACCTGAACGGCCTCTTCCCATTGTGAACACTTTGATGAGGCATCAGGTCCTGGGGGCTTTTACAACACTTCCCACAGTCTGGGCATTTAAAAGGTCTCTCGTCTGTTTGAACTCGCTGGTGTGTCAGCAGATGGGATTGCTGACTGAATCCCTTCCCACACATGGAGCAGGAGAATGGCCTCTCATCACTGTGCCCATGCTGGTGTCTCAGCAGTTTGGATGACTGAGTGAATCCCTTCCCACACACAGAGCAGGTGAACGGCCTCTCCCCAGTGTGACTGTACTTGTGCGTAGTGAGTTGAGACAACCACCTGAACCCAGTCCCGCAGCGAGAGCACCTGAATGGTCTCTCGTCAGTGTGAACACGTTGATGGCGCGTCAGTTCCATGGAACCTTTATAGCACTTCCTGCAGTCCGGACATTTAAAATGTCTCTCCTCAGTGTGAACTCGCTGGTTTGTCCGCAGGTTAGATGACTGAATGAATCCCTTCCCACGCTTAGAGCAGGTGAATGGCCTCTCCCCAGAGTGAACTCGCTGGTGTCTCAGTAAGGTCGATGACTCAGTGAATCTCTTTTCACATAGAGAGCAGGTGAACGGTCTCTCTCCAGTGTGAACTCGCTGGTGTGTTAACAGGTGGGATGACTGATTAAATCCCTTTTCGCACTTGGAGCAGGTGAAGGGTTTCTCCCCGGTGTGAACCTGCTGGTGTCTCAACATGTTTGAAAATCGAGTGAATCCCTTTTCACACACGGGGCAGGTGTACAGCTTCTCCCCGGTGTGACTGTATCGATGAATTTCCAGATCAGAGGGATAACTGAATCCCTTCTCACTGTCCCCACATTGTCCACATGGACTCTCCCTGTTTCGGTTACAGTTGAACATCCCCAGTTTGGTCAATCGGTTGAATCCACATCCACACGCGGAACACATGTTAAGGTTTCTCTGCGCTGTGAATGCTGCTCTCTCCTTCCAGTTTGCTGATGACATTCAGTCCTGATGAATCGAATGGCTCGGTTAGATTGTAGTAATGTCCATTCTCAGCTTCGCATCTACGAATCCTCTCCCTGTAAAACAAGTTTGCATCAGAAATTACTGGAAAAAATTGAGAAACTGAGGATGGACAGTTTTCTCGCTTTGCATTATTTTTGTTCCTTCAAAACCTGCTCTCCATGCTCTTGGTGTTGCAATCAGTCTCTCTCACAATGTCTTTGCCCCTTTTAATGACAACAACACAGAGGGACAGTGTCCCTTTAAATATGCCGATCATCTGCCGGCGCCATGCATACTCAGTCAGCTCAAACTAACCGGGCCGGCACTGTGCCCGCGCATTGGAGTCATAGAATTATACAGCACAGAAACAGGCCCTTCGGCCCATCGTGTCCATTCTGGCCATTAAGCACCTATCTATTCTAATCCCATTTTTCGGTATTTGGCCTGTATCCCTGTATGTTATGGCGTTTCAAGTGTTCATCTAAATACTTCTTAAACATTGTGAAGGTTCCTGCCTCTACCACCCCCTCAGGCTCCAACCACCATCTGGGTGAAAAAAATATTCCTCAAATACCCTCTAAACCTCCTTCCCCTTACCTTAAATCTATGCCCTCTGGTTATTGATACCTCCGCAAAGGGGAAAAGTTTCTTCCTATCTACCCTATCGATGCCCCTCATAATTTGTACGCCTCTATCAGGTCCCCTCTCGGCCTTCTCTATTCTAAGGAAAACAACCCCAGCCTATCCAGTCTCTGAAACGCTCCAGCCCAGGTAACACCCTGGTGAATCTCCTCTGCACCCTCTCCAGTGCAATCACATCCTTCCTATAGTGTGGGTGACCAAAGCTGCACACAGTCCTCCAGCTGTGGCCAAATAGTGTTTTATCCAGCTGCAACATAACCTCCCTTGGGCTGGGGAAGGCGGCCGTTGACAGAAAGTGAGTTTTCCCAAACCAAGTGAGTGAGCTGGATGATGGGGGGGAAGAGGCGGATGGAGAAAGAATCAAATTAAATACAAAACCGGAGAGTCCAACTGGGGCTCGCAGGAGCGGAGCGGATAAGACAGCGGCACTCGGAAGTGACGACATAATGATGCTTTGGGGGCGGGGCCTGGGCTGGTGAGTGACGTGCGTCTGGACCAATAGCAAGAGCGCGGGCAAAGGTTGAGGGACCGAGTGGGCGGCAGGTCCGCCGCTGGGCGTGCATTGTGACGTCAGCAGAGGGCGCGGCCTCAGCCCGGAAGCAAAATCCTGCGGATGCTGCAAAAGCTGAAATAAAAATCGAGAATGTGAGAAATGCTCAGCAGGTCTGGCAGCTTCTCCAGGGAGAGAAACAAAGTCAACCTTTCAGCTCTAGAAGTTCGAGAGGTGGGGTAAAAAACAAAAGCGGGCAGGTCTGTGGAAGGCAGGAGAGATTATTCAGCGAAAGGGATGATGGTGCAAGGCAAAATGAGATGGTGATAAAGAAAATAGAAAAATTCCCAACACTGGAGAAGGCTATTCTGTATCTAACTGGTGCTGTACCTGTCCTGGGGAGTAATTGACCTTTATCCTCCACTTAAACAACCTCCTGCTATTACATATCCAACTTCCATCAAGCTTAACCCTTCATTTATACCTCCGTAACATCACTCGTCTCCTCCCCCCTCTCAGCTCATCTGCTGCCGAATATCTCATCCATGCCTTTGTCACCTCCAAACTCGACTATTCCGACACACTCTGGCTGGTCTCCCACATTCTGCCCCCTGTAACCTTGGGTCATCCAAAATTCTGCCACCCCATGTCTTAACTCACAGACAGACCCTCCTTCTCCACAACCCCCTCCTCTAATTCTGGCCCCCTGTGCATCCCCCATTTCAATCACTGCACCATTGGTGGTCGTGCCAAGAAGCCCTAGAATAGACTGCAGGGCATGATGGGAGAAGGGAGAGAAACTGGAGAAAGATGTGAGTTGACGGCTCAGGTAAGGAGGAACTTTGGAGACAGTTTGGCCCGGTGCACTAGTATAAGGGAGGGAAGCAGCAGAGGCAGCTGATTGGATTGTTTCAGTCTTAGTGACAAGGAAATTCCATGATCTCCTCATACTTGTTGGAAGGTGAGGATGGAGGAGACGGGGAGTGGGAGAAACCTTCAAAAGTAATGTGCTAGAAATATTAGAAAGATTCAACACAATGTATTCAACACAAAGCTGATTTATTTGACTTTTATCTAAAATATTAGCCCATGTAACTGCGTTGGAAATTATTAACATCAGTAGAAACAGACCCAATGAACACGGTTTAGTCCTCTGTGATTTCCAGCAAAATCCAATCACTCTAGTTACTTATGAATTCGCCGGTGTCTCATCAGGTTGAATGACTGTGTGAATCTCTTTCCACACTTGGGACAGATGAATGGTCTCTCCCCAGTGTGAACTCGCTGATGTGTCAATAGGGTGGATGACTGAGTGAATCCCTTCCCACAGTTGGGACAGGTGAACGGCCTCTCCCCGGTGTGAACTCACTGGTGTACAGTGAGATCAGATGATGTCTTGAACCCAGTCCCACACTGAGATCACCTGAATGGTCTCTCGTCAGTGTGAATACGTTGATGGCGCATCAGTTCCCCAGAACTCTTAAAACAGTTTCCGCAGTCCAGGCATTTAAAAGGTCTCTTATCAGTGTGAACACGTTGATGGGACATCAGCTCCCTGGAATTTTTATAGCACTTTCCGCAGTCTGGGCATTTCAAAGGTCTCTTATCAGTGTGAACACTCTGGTGATTCAGCAGGGTGGATAACTGAGTGAATTCCTTCCCACAGTCAGAGCAGGTGAAAGGTCTCTCTCCAGTGTGAACTCGCTGGTGTGTCAGCAGGTTGGATGACTGAGCGAATCCCTTCCCACAGTCAGAGCAGGTGAATGGCCTCTCGCCGGTGTGAACTCGCTGGTGTTCAGTGAGTTGAGATGACTGTCTGAACCCAGACCCACAGTGCAAGCACCTGAATGGTCTCTCGTCCGTGTGAACACGTTGATGGAGCATCAGGTCCCGGGAACTTTTAAAGCACTTCCCACAGTCTGAACATTTAAAAGGTCTCTCGTCAGTGTGAACTCGCTGGTGTGTCAGCAAGTCAGTTGACCGAGCGAATCCTTTCCCACACTTGGAGCAAGTAAATGGTCTCTCCCCAGTGTGAACTCGCTGGTGTCTCAACAGGTTGGATGACTGAGCGAATCCCTTCCCACAGTCAGAGCAGGTGAATGGTCTCTCACCTCTGTGAACTCGCTGGTGTCTCAGCAGACTGGATGACTGAGTGAATCCCTTCCCACATACGGAGCAGGTGAATGGCCTCTCTCCAGTGTGACTGCGTCGATGAGTTTCCAGGTCAGATGGAAATCTGAATCCCTCCTCACAGTCTCCACACTTCCACAGTTTCTCTCCACTGTGAACGGTGCTTTTTCCTTCCATGTTCAAAATCCGATGATATTCTGGTTACAACAAAATGGGCGACTCTCTCAGATTCTGATGTGATGTTTGGTTTGAGTTTCCTGACTGAAAAAGTCTTCCCTTCTAATATCCTGTGAAATTGATTTAAAACAGAAAAAAAGGGAGTGAGAGAGAACCCACAGAAACACAAAGGCAGGTTGTGAAATTGAATTTAATGATTCTGGTAATTTTTGGGGCCAGAACTAGGAAAAAATTACCATGAAAGCTGTTGGATTTTTTGTAAAAACCCAACTGGTTCATTAATGTCCTTCAGGGAAGGGAACCTGCCTCCAGTCTGGGCTACACAAGACTCTGGCCTCTATGAGAACACTAGGGGAAGGCGGTGGCATAGTGGTTTTGTCACTGGACTGGTAATCCAGCGATCCAGGGTAATGCTCTGGGGACCCAGGTTTCAATGCTACCACGGCAGATGGTGAAATTTGAATTCAATAAAAATCTGGAATTAAAAGTCTAATAATGACCATGAAACCATTGTTGTTTGTCGTCAAAACCCATCTGGTTCACTAATGCCCTTTAGGGAAGGAAATCTGCTGTCCGTGCCTGGTCTGGCCTACATGTGACTCCACACTCACAATGCGGTTGACTCCTAAATGCCCTCTGAACAAGGGATGGGCAATAAATGCTGCGCTAGCCAATGACACCCACATCCAATGAATAAAGAAAAAGAAATAGGAGCAGGAGTAGACCATAAGCCCCAATGAGCCTGCTCCGCCATTCAACATGATTGTGGTTGATCACAGAATCTTTACAGCGCAGAAGGAGGCCATTTGGCCCATCGAGTCTGCACTGGCTTGCTGAAAGAGCATTCTACCTCATCCCACTACCCTGCCTTATCCCCGTAACCTCACACATTCTCTCTCTTCAGGTAGCAATCCAATTCCCTTTTGAATACCTCAATTGAACCTGTCTCCACCACCCTCTCAGGAAGTTTGTTCCAGACTCCAACCATCCTCTGGGTAAAAAACAAAATTCCTCACATCACTTTTACTCCTTTTGCCCATTATTTTGAATGTGTGCCCTCTGGCTCTTGATGCACTCATGAGTGTGGCAACAGTTTCTCACTATTTACTCTGTCCATACCCCTCAGAATCTTGAATACCTCTATTAAGTTTCCTCTCAGCCTTCTTTTCTCCAAGGAAAACAGACCCAACCTCTCCAATCTACCCTCGTAGCTACAGTTCTTCATCCCGGCAATCATGAGTTAATCGACAGGGTGGGGAGGACAGACAGGAAAGTAGAGTTGATGCCACAATGAGATCAGCCATGATCTTATTAATGATGGAACAGGCTCAAGTGGCCAAATTCCTGCTCCTAATTCTTGTGACCTTATGAGACAAAGACCCGTCTTCACACTGAGGATACCGTCCATCATGTTGTGAGGCACTATCACTATGTTAAATGAAATAGATTCAGGATGGATCTAGATTTCAATGGGCATCCATGAGGTGCTGTGGATCATCAGCAGCAGCAGAATTGTATTCAGCCACAATCTGTAACCACATGGCCCACATATCCCTTACTCTACCATTACCATCAAGCCAAGGGACCAACCCTGGTTCAACACAAACTGCAGGAGAACATGTCAGAAGCAGCACCAGGCATTCCTAAAACTGAGATTCCAATCTGGTGACCCTATACCATGAGACTACATGCATTCTAAACAGTGGAAGCAGCATGCTTGAGACAGGGTGAAGCAATCCCAAAAACAATGGATCAGATCAAAGCTCTGCAGTCCTGCCACATCCAGCCAGGAAAGGTATGGATAATTAAACAACTAACAGGAAGAGTAGGCTCCACAAACATCACCATTCTCAATGATCCCAGCATATCAGTACAAAAGACTGGGTTATGTGTTTAGTGATCCCGGGAGTGTTACCGATACCTTCCCTGGATCCCGAGGCAAGGACAGACAATCTGGAAGGTATAGGGAGCTGGGACTTGTCTGTGAGAATAATTGAAGGAATGAGAACTGAAATAATCTAGAGTTAGAAAGAAGAAGGCTCCAAATATGGAGCAGTTAGCAACTGGACATCAATTAATCTTCTCTTACGTTGGAGAAATGAAAGTCTCGATAGTGTGCCTGAAACAATATTAGTTCATCTTGGTCGTTAACACCACTTTCCCGCACGCTCCCCATTTCCCTCGAATGCCTGAGAGATTAAAAATCTCTCCATCTCAGCCTTAAATGTATTTAAAGATGGAGCATCCAGAGCCCTCCGGGATGGAGAATTCTATGTGACAAGAGAAAAAGAGAGAGGGAAGTGGGGGAGACACAGAGAGAAAGAATGAGAGAAATGGGATAGAGAATGAGAGAAATAGAAGGGCACAGGAGAGACAGAAGAGGGTGGGAGAGACAGGGGCAATGGAAAGGCATTTTAGAGACTGACAACTGAACCACAATTTGATAGAATCTCCCAAACCCTCAATCTGCACCATCTAGAAGGACCAGTAGCGGGTGTATGTGAACACCATCACCTCCAACTCACACACTGTTCTGACTTGTCTGATATCCAGGACTGGATGAGCAGAAAGTTCCTTCATTCAAATATTGGGAAGATGAAAGTCATTGTCTTCAGTCCCCAATACAGACTCCGCTCCCTAGCCAACGGCTCCATCCTTCTCCCTGACAACTCTCTGAGGATGAAACAGACTGTTCAAAGCCGTGGTGAAATATTTCACCCCAAGATGAGCTTCCAACCACATATCCACATCATCACCAAGACCACCTGTTTCCACCTCAGTAACATCACCCGACTCCACCCTAGTCTCAGCTTGTCTGAAACTGTCATCCATTCATTTGTTATTTCTAGGCTTAACTCTGGCTGGAGGTTCTAGATTCAGGGGACACAGTCTCAAAATAAGGGGCAGGCTATTTGGAACTGAGGTGAGGAGGAATTTCTTCACTCAGAGGATGGTGAATCTTTGGAATTCTCTGCCCCATAGGGCTGTGGAAGCTCAGTCGTTGAGAATGTTCAATACTGAGATCGATAGATTTCTACATATAAAAAACATTGGGGATAAGGGTATAGTGCCAGAAAATGGTGTTGAAGTAGAAGATCAGCCGTGATCTCACTGAATGGCAGAAGGGCTCGAAGGGCTGAATGGCCTATCGCTGCTTGTATTTCTTATGTTCCTTCCTAACGCACTTCTGGCTGGTCTCCCACATTCAACCTCCCCATAATCTTTAGGTCATCCAAAACTCTGCTGCCCATATATTTACTCGCACCCAGTCTTATTCACCCATCACCCCTGTGCTCACTGACCTATGAAAGTTCCTGTTTAAGAAGAACCAACATTTTAAATTTCTCATCCTTGTTTTCTAGTCCCTCCATGTTCTCATCCCTCCCTGTCTCTGTAATCTCCTCCAGCATCACAACCAACCCAGGTCTCTGCACTCTGCTCATTCCAGCTTCCTGAGCATTCCCGATTTTAATCGCTTCATCCTTAGTATCCACATCTGAGCTCAAAGGCCATAAGCACTGGAATTTCCTCCATAAACCTCTCCGCTCTCTTTCTTTCTTTCCTCGTTCAAGATTCTCCTTTAAACCTACATCTTTGACTAAACTTTTGGCCATCTGCCCTCTTACCTCTTTACATGATTCTGTGTCAAATGTTGCTTTTTAGCACATCTGTTAAACCTGGAAAGGTCTATTACATGAAATGTGCTATATAAACACACATTGTTGTTGTTGATTTGGACATATATCGCCGTTCCTTCATCATCACTGTAACTCTTTATCTAACAGCATTGTGGGAGCAGCTTCACCACACGGACTGCAGCGGTTCAAGAAGGTCAAACATCATCTTCTCCACAGGTAACTGAGGATGGGTAATATCTGCTGCTGGTCTTGTGGTCCTGGGCAGGTGAGTGGGACCAGCTGATTTGCGCTTGCAGAGAGCCAGCACAGGCAGGACGGGCTGAATGGCCTCCGTCTGTATTGTAACCATTCAATGATTCAATGATAAAGAACCGACTCTGGAGACCAGGGACCAGCCTCTGGAACCAATGTCCAGCCTGATACAAACCGGCTCTTCATTGATCTGGGAGCTGCGGCCCCGCTCGGTGTAAACGGGGGAGGGGGACCGGTCAGTTTATTTCCGGGGTTTGCGGTTTACACAACATGTTTCCGGAGCCTCTCCGTCCACCCGCCGGATCCACCGCTCCCTCCGCCCCGCCATCTGCCCCCTTTACCCATTGTGGACCCGTCTCCCCATCGCCAATACCCGCACTGCGCATGCTTCATTCACAGTCCGGTCCCGCCCCTGCATTCACTCCGATTGGTTGGAGGACCAGCCCCAACGCTCGGTCCTCCAGTCCCGCCCCCTCTTCCTATTGGTCCGGAGCTTCCGTCAATCACCCGGGCATTGTGACGATTTCAGACGCTGAGAGCGGCCACAGACTCAGCCGGACTTGCTGATTCTTGGCAGCATTTTCTGTTTGGGAATTAGAGCTAGAGATGGATGGTCAGTTCCCCTCTGTCCGGGGGGGATTCACACTCATTTCCCCAGTGCAGTGATTATCACGTTTACTTTATATGAGAAAGTCCCCGGTTCAATCCCGGCCGGAAACTTTGTGTTTAACATTGTTACTGATGAGGAATTAACAGTGAGTTTAGTTTCATGTCGAACAGGGTGACAGTTCCTGTTGTCTCATTCTTTAAAAGCTCCTTCTTCACCTTTAAACAGGTAACGATAAGTGAGGGAAAACTGATCCACAGTGACCCCAAAAACAAGATACTGCAGATGCTGCAAATCCGATCTCAAAATAGAAAATGTTGGAAATACTCAGCAAGACAAACAGCATCATTGTCGGTGAATGTTTCACGTCGCTGAACTTTTATCCAAACTGGAAAATTTCCCAGATTTAACTGTTTATAAACAAGTCCAGAGTCAGAGAAAACAGGGGCAGACAGAAGGAAACAACAAACGGTCTTGTGACAGGATGGAAGGCTGGAGAGAGTAAATGATAAAGGGGACAATGGTGCAAGGCACAGAGATAAAAACAAAAAACTACTGCCGATGCTGGAAATCCAAAACAAAAACAGAATTACCTGGAAAAACTCAGCAGGTCTGGCAGCATCGGTGGAGAAGAAAAGAGTCGACGTTTCGAGTCCACATGACCCTTCAACAGAACTGAGTTTAGTTAGGAGAGGGGTGAAATATAAGCTGGTTTAAGGTGGGGGGCGGGGGGAGAGAAGTTGAGGGTGGGGTGGTTGTAGGGACAAGGAAGCAGTGATAGGAGCAGATAATCAAAAGATGTCACAGACAAAAGGATCAAAGAGGTGTTGAAGGTGGTGATATTATCTAAGAAAAGTGCTAATTAAGAATGGATGGCAGGACACTCAAGGTACAGCTCTAGTGGGGGTGGGGTGTTTTTAAATCTACAACTATATGTATGTACTTACAATCTTTCTTGTATTAATAAATGTTTAATTTAGTTTTATAAAGAACCTCTTGAGACTCTGTGGTCTTATCACTACTGAATTCAAAGACTGCATCTCGAAACACACAAATTGCATAAATGGGTTATGACAGTTGTTTCAAGTTTCCCTCTGGGATTTGAACAACTCAGCATTTACCATTGGCTGTGTCATAATAATTGGCGGCTCTTTGAGGGATATATTTGTAATTCCTTGATTTTTTTGATTGGTGATTTTTAGATTACGAGTACGAGAAGCACTTTGAATTCAGGAATGGTTGTGAGGTATTTTTGAAGTGATGAGACTGCAAAAATGCCTGTACCCATGGCTAAATCTTTATGGAAGTAGAAGATATAACTCTGACTGGGTTACAGAAAGTATCCAAGAATAAGTTAACAGAGTTGGCGGATAACTTGCAATTGGGGTTACCGGTGGGGGCTAGGAAAGCAGATATAGTTGAAGTGATAGCACAGCATTTGAAGTTGGAAGTGACACCTGGCATTAGTGAGTCACAGATAGAGGTGGTGCAAAACAAAAACAGAATTACCTGGAAAAACTCAGCAAGTCTGGCAGCATCGGCGGAGAAGAAATCAGTTAACGTTTCGAGCCTTCATGGCCCTTCAGCAGAACTGGAGCATAGTTAGAAGAAGGGAGAAATATAAATTGGTTTAAGGTGGGTGGGGGGGGGGGTGGTGGTGGTGGGGGGGGAGAGACACATTGAGGGTGTGGTGTGGTGATTGTGGAGATGAGCAGATAATCAAAAGATGTCACAGACAAAAGGGTCAAAGAGGTGTTGAAGGTGGTGGTATTTGTCTGAGAAAAGTGCTAATTAAGAATGGAAGACAGGATATTCAAAGTACAGCTCTAGTGGGGGTGGGGTGGAAAGACTAAAGGTTTTAGTTTTAGATTTAAAAATAATGTAAATAGGTGGGGAAAGAAGAATCTATATAAATTATTGAAAAAAAAAAGGCGGGGGGGGGGAAAGAAACGGGGTGGGGATGGGGGGAGGGGGAGTTTAAGATCTAAAGTTGTTGAATTCAATATTCAGCCCGGAGGGCTGTAAAGTGCCTAGTTGGAAGATGAGGTGCTGTTCCTCCAGTTTGCGTTGGGCTTCACTGGAACAATGCAGCAAGCCAAGGACAGACATGTTGGCAAGAGAACAGGGTGGAGTGTTAAAATGGCAAGCGACAGGGAGGTTTGGGTCTTTCTTGCAGACAGACCGCAGGTGTTCCGCAAAACGGTCGCCCAGTTTGCGTTTGGTCTCTCCAATGTAGAGGAGACCGCATTGGGAGCAACGAATGCAGTAGACTAAGTTAGGGGAAATGCAAGTGAAATGCTGCTTCACTTGAAAGGAGTGTTTGGGCCCTTGGATGGTGAGCAGAGAGGAAGTGAAGGGGCAGGTGTTGCATCTTCTGCGTGGGCATGGGGAGGTGCCATAAGTGGGGGTTGAGGAGTAGGGGGTGATGGAGGAGTGGACCAGGATGTCCCGGAGGGAACGATCCCTACGGAATGCCGTCAGGGGGGGGTGAAGGGAAGATGTGTTTGGTGGTGGCATCATGCTGGAGTTGGCGGAAATAGCGGAGGATGATCCTTTGAATGAGGAGGCTGGTGGGGTGATAAGTGAGGACAAGGGGGACCCTATCATGTTTCTGGGAAGGAGGAGAAGGCGTGAGGGAGGATGCGTGGGATATGGGCCGGACACGGTTGAGGGCCCTGTCAACGACCGTGGATGGAAAACCTCGGTTAAGGAAGAAGGAGGACATGTCAGAGGAGCTGTTTTTGAAGGTGGCGTCATCAGAACAGATGCGACGGAGGCGAAGGAACTGAGAGAATGGGATGGAGTCTTTACAGGAGTCGGGGTGTGAGGAGCTGTAGTCGAGGTAGCTGTGGGAGTCGGTAGGCTTGTAATGGATATTGGTGGACAGTCTATCATCAGAAATTGAGACAGAGAGGTCAAGGAAGGGAAGAGAAGTGTCAGAGATGGACCATGTGAAGATGATGGAGGGGTGGAGATTGGAAGCAAAATTAATAAATTTTTCCAGGTGCCGACGAGAGCATGATGCAGCACCGAAGTAATCATCGATGTACCGGAGAAAGAGTTGTGGGAGGGGGCCGGAGTAGGACTGGAACAAGGAATGTTCCACATACCCCATAAAGAGACAGGCATAGCTGGGGCCCATGCGGGTACCCATAGCCACACCTTTTATTTGGAGGAAGTGAGAGGAGTTAAAGGAGAAATTGTTCAGTGTGAGAACAAGTTCAGCCAGACGGAGGAGAGTAGTGGTGGATGGGGATTGTTGGGGCCTCTGTTCAAGGACGAAGCTAAGGGCCCTCAGACCATCCTGGTGGGGGATGGAGGTGTAGAGGGATTGGACATCCATGGTGAAGAGGAAGCGGTCGGGGCCAGGGAACTGGAAATTGTTGATGTGACGTAAGGTGTCAGAGGAATCACGGATGTAGGTGGGAAGGGACTGGACAAGGGGAGAGAGAAGGGAGTCAAGATAACGAGAAATGAGTTCCGTGGGGCAGGAACAGGCTGACACGATCGGTCTGCCAGGACAGTTCTGTTTGTGGATTTTGGGTAGGAGGTAGAAGCGGGCCGTCCGAGGTTGGGCGACTATCAAGTTGGAAGCTGTGGGAGGAAGATCTCCAGAGGAGATGAGGTCAGTGACAGTCCTGGAAACAATGGCTTGATGTTCTGTGGTGGGGTCATGGTCCAGGGAGAGGTAGGAGGAAACGTCTGCGAGTTGACGCTCAGCCTCCGCGAGGTAGAGGTCAATGCGCCAGACAACAACAGTACCACCCTTGTCAGCGGGTTTGATGACAATGTTGGAGTTGGACCTGAGAGAACGGAGTGCAGTGAGTTCAGAGAGAGACAGATTAGAATGGGTGAGAGGAGCAGAGAAATTGAGACGGCTAATGTCACGCCGACAGTTCTCAATGAAAAGATCAAGAGAAGGTAAGAATCCAGAGGGAGGCGTCCAAGTGGAGGGAGAATATTGGAGGTGGGTAAGAGGATCCGTTTAACGGGGAGAGGACTCCTGCCCAAAGAAGTGAGCACGGAGACGAAGGCGGCGGAAGAAGAGTTCAGCATCATGCCGAGCCCGAAATTCATTGAGATGAGGGCGTAAGGGTATGAAACTAAGTCCTTTGCTGAGCACTGAATGTTCAGCATCGGAGAGGGGAAGGTCAGGGGGTATAGTGAATACGCGGCTGGGGCTGGGATTGGAAGATGGGGTGAGGACGGAGGGACAAGCAGGGGTGGAGGGTCCCAGATGGGTGTTGGAGTCGATGAGTTGTTGGAGCTTGCGTTCCTTAGCACTTGAGAGAAAGAGAAAAAGTTTCTTGTTGAGGCGACGGATGAGGCGAAGAATAAAATGAAACTGGGGGCACGCGCAGCTTTGAAAAAGGGTGCGGCGGTGCTGCTGGAGGGAGAGGTCGAGTGTATTCATATGGCGGCGCATGGCACTGAGTGTGGATCTCAGAATGCGACGGGAACAGCAGTCCGAGAAACGTTTTATGTCCCGGAGATACCTGTAATCCTGGGTGGGTTCGAAACAAGAGGGATGGAATTTCAGTTGAAATCCACGTGGGGTGAGTCGGAGACGGAGACAATCACTGAGAAAGGAGATATGGCTGTGAAAGCGGGTTTTAGTAAACACCTTGTCAAACACCAGGAGAGAAATGGAAAGCAATGAAGGTGAGCAGGGCAGAAGAGACAGTCAGAAATCCTGTCGGAGGACAGAACCATACTTCTTCAAAGAGGGCATTTTTTGAAGAGAGGTGGCAGTCAACTTCAGTTTGTGGTGCAACTTCAGTTTGAACTGAAGAACCTTGAACTTGAACAATCAAAGGACATGAAAAAAAAACTGGAACTAGAGGCAGCAGAAAAAGAAAGGGAAAAAGACAGATTATTTCAAAAAGAAAGAGAAATGCAAAAACTTGATCTCCAGAGGGAAAAGTTAGCAATGAAAGAGTGAACTAAGGAAAGAGAAAGAGAATATCGGCTTAAAAGGCTGGAAGTTAAAAAAGAGACCTCAGATTCTGAGGAAAGTTCTGATGAGGAAAAAACCTGTAACCTAAAACCCAGTGGGGAGATGTTTAAATTGTACAAGTTCTTCCAAAGTTTGAGGAAAAAGATATCGAAGCATTCTTTATTTCATTTGAGAAGATAGCTAAACTGGTGAAATGGTCAAGGAGAAGTGGACATTGCTGTTACAATCCAGGTTGGTGTGTAGAACACATGAGGTATATGCTTCACTATCAAAAATGTCGGTGAATTATGTTGTGGTAAAAAAGGCTATTTTGAGTGCATATGAGTTGGTTCCTGAGGCATACAGGCAGAAATTTAGGAATATGAGAAAACAGAGTGGGCAAACTTATATCAAGTTTGAAAGAGTAAAACAAAGTAAATTTGAACAGTTGATACGGGCATTAAAAAGAGACAACATTTGCAGCGCTTAGGGAAGTAATTCTTTTGGAAGAATTTAAAGATTCAATCCCTTTGGTAGTGAGAACAAATGTGGAGGAACAGAGGGTTCAAACGGTAAGACAAGCAGCAGAGACAGCTGATAATTATGAGTTAGTTCATAGAGCTAAAGCTTTTTTTGTCACCCTTTCAAATTGGAAAAGGATAGAAAATGGGAAGGTGAAAGGAAGGTGGGTAGTCAGGGAGGAGAAGGAGTAGCTGTAAGTTCCCAGGAAGTTTTTTCTCAGAATAAAAAGTAAGATGTTGAGGGTAGAAGTGACATTTGAAAGTTGAGATGTTTTCATTGTAATAAAGTAGGACACACAAAGTCAGTATGTTGGAAATCGCAGGGAAAATCTGTTGGAATCATTCAGGTGCAGGAAAGTTTTGGAAGTAAAAGTACTGTGTGTTCTGAGGCTCAGGCACAGGAGAAACCAATGGTTTGTGTACAAGTAAAACAAGGAGAATCAGTGATAGGTAAAGAAGTGGGAATGTGTTGAGCTTACCCAAGAGAATTCTGAGGAGCAGGTTGCAGAAATGTTTAAAGATTTTGTATGTGAAGG